>NC_136954.1:26315211-26320332 GCF_032717465.1 Coenobita brevimanus | reverse complement strand
CGCAGCACTGTAAATGGTCTCCTAGCTGACTCAGAAACCATTAGGCTTGACACTCCCAACGTAAAGCCACCTAAAAAGAAAAGAAGAGTACGATACAGTGACAAGAACTGTGGAAGAAATAGGAAGAGAGAAGAGCAGACAAAAAAAGAATGATAAAGCTGAAAGAAGTAGGCAGTACTACATCAGGCGAATGGATGTTGGTCACCACCACCTATCACCAAATACTCAGTTCCAACTGCATCTGGTGTTCCCAGGCGGTAACCAATCCAAGAACTAACCAGACCCAACATTGCTTAATTTCGCTGACCGGACGAGAAGCGGTGTACTCAACACGGTATCGCCGTTTGCAGTTATATCGCTTTAATACTCACTACAGAATTCAACTACAACATACCCAAACATCTATCTATCTATCTATTTATAGCCAGACGCCATAACCTCGGAAGGGGTGGCCATTTGTCTTTGCATTAGGGGAACTAGCCCTCCACGAACCCACTTACTGTGAAGTAGGGAACACCTATTGGTTGGGTACGGTATATGGTTACCACCCAGCGCTGTAAATGGTTTTCTTTCTTACACGAAACCATTAGGCTTGTCAGTGTAAAGCGACCTAGAAAAGGAAAGAAGGGTAATAAAAAGTGACAGGAAAAGTAACAGAAATAGGAAGAGAGGACGGCAGACACATAAAAAGAATGATAAAGGTGATGGAAGAAGTAGGCAGCAGTACATCAAGTGAGCGGATGATGGTCGCCTATACACAAACATACTATGGTGTAATGGCCTGAATAATTTTGAAAAGAAGAAATATTACGAAACCTCCACAGCACTTAGAATGTGACTCTATGGGTTGGACTGGTTTGGGGATTTTAAGTGGTGGCTTCGTAACACCTTCCCTTCAGCGATTCTTTGTTGTATTTACACCATTTTATTCATCTACGCAACTGCGATGAAGCAATGTCCATACGAGAAACATATAAGGAACATAAGAGAGTGTATAAAGGTTTAACATGCCTAATGAATGGCACACTAAAAGATGCTACGTAGCCATCAATGCCAACGAGAATATGACTCCTTGTGAGTCCCCCTATACCGTCCTACTCTAATTTTCTTGATTCTTTTTCGTGATCAGGATCGTGCCTCTCAGTCCTTCCTTCTTTTTTTTTTTTTTCCAGAAATATGCGAAAGCTTACTGTCCGCGTGTGAACCTTCCTCGTTTTTCCCTTCCCTCTTTCCTTCCCCCTTCGCTTTCTTTCCTGTTTCTCAGTTTTTCTTCTTTTTTCTCTTCTTCCCCTACACCTTTTTTCTCTCTCTCTCGAGCACCTCTTTCCTCCTCTTCGTCCCCTTTGGCGGAGTGACTTTTAGTTTCAAAATTCGCCCTTCTCCATACTCCTCTGTTCTGTCTGTCTGCCGTTTGTGTTTGTCTCTTTCTCCTCTTTCTTTCCAGTGTCTAAAATTCTAGTTCCTCCACCTTCAATCCCTCCTCCATAAGCTCACCTCTCCACGTATATATTGATTTACTGTTTCTCGTAGAAGGTATGTTATTAAAAAATGTGATTCTGCTTTTCTCCTAAACGCTGATTAGCTAAGGATGCGTCTAGGCTTCTGAGGACAGCCACTGAAATAACACGTCACTGATGGACAGAACATCAGGAGGGAGAGAGAGAGAGAGAGAGAGAGAGAGAGAGAGAGAGAGAGAGAGAGAGAGAGAGAGAGAGAGAGAAGAAAATTTGGAGAACAGACAGTCAGGAGAGAATGAGAAGAGAGGGGATGCAATACAGAAGAGAACATTCTTCTTGTGGAGAAAAGTAATAGAATACGATTAAAAAAAAAAAAAAAGTGATTTTGCGAAGGAACAGCAATAGGAGGAGGAGGAGCCAGGGAAAAATTATAGGAACACACAAGAGGCAACAAGAAAACAAAAAGTAATGCTGGAAGAGAGAGAGAGAGAGAGAGAGAGAGAGAGAGAGACAATTACAGACGAGAAGAAGGAGGAAAAAAAAAGAAAGTTTGAACAAGAGGGAACGTGAGGGAAAACAGGAGAGTAGGAAAGAAAGGGAAGGATGAGAGTAATGGATGATACAGATATGAGATAATAAAATGATAGGGAAAAGATGGAAAACTGGCATAAGAGAAAGATGAGAAGGAAAAAATTGATAAATGAAAAGCACATATAGAGGTAGACAGACTTAGACATACATACATACATACAGACAGACAGACATACATACCTACAAACGTACATATGTAAAGACAGACAGACAGAGAAACAGACAGAAAGACAGCAAGGGGCAGACAGACAGACAGACACAGGTAGTCGAAACATTTTTTACCGTTGAAAGGAGGTGGTCTTGCCCTACGACCTACGACTGACACACACACACACACACACACACACACACACACACACACACACACACACACACACACTCTCTCTCTCTCTCTCTCTCTCTCTCTGAGTTTCTCGTTATTTGCTTTTCCCAATACTCCTTTTTCCTTTATCAGTTCTCTTGTCACTGCATTTTTTTTTTTATTCCACGCTTTCCTCTCTCTCTCTCTCTCTCTCTCTCTCTCTCTCTCTCTCAGTTTCTCGTTATTGCTTTTCCCACTCTCTCTCTCTCTCTCTCTCTCTCTCTCTCTCTCTCTCTCTCTCTCTCTCTCTCTCTCTCTCTCTCTCTCTCTCAGTTTCTCGTTATTGCTTTTCCCAATACTCTTTCTTTTTTTCTTTCATCAGTTCTCTTGCCACAGTGCATTTTCTTTTGACTCCACTCTTTCCTTCCTCTCTTTCACTCCACATTCTTTGTTTTTACTTGTATTTCTTAGCTGGACATTTTCGTTCCCTGTACATCTCCTTTCTATTTGATTTCGCTTCACTAATTCATCTTTCTCCCTCTCACTTTCCACTCTCTCTCTCTCTCTCTCTCTTGACATCGAGCTATAACATGCTTATATATAAGCATAGGAACGTACGAGTGTGCAGGTATTTACCGTATTTATCGACATGCCAGAAAAACAAACTGATTAGGCCTATACTGTTTTTACTCTAACTAGGCCCTGATTTTCGTCCGTTTGCAGCTTATTTCACGCAGGACAGTAGCAGAAAAGGACATTGCTACGGCTCTACATCTTTTCCACAGCACTTTTTCGTAACGAGGCCTATATTCAGGTGTTGATCTATTGTTACAAATCAGGAATCAGTATGGAGAGATGGCAGTTTTGGGCCACGTTAGCGTAGAATGGGTATATATAGTCACTTCACCACGATGACGTAATTTTTATTTTATACTTACTAGCACCATATAATTACGAGACTTTTCGAATTAGAGTAAGTAAATTATAGATGAGAGTCCTTGTTATCCCCCCCACTATAAGGGTACTCGGGCTGAAGGGGTTATGACTGCACTGGAAATTGTATCATAATTTTTAGTCTCACTGTACTTAGTATCATTTTCAGCTGCCATTTATAACATTTTAAAGGACAGTTAATTCGTGTAAGGGCATTTAATCTGTGTAAGGACAGTTCATTCGTGTAAGGGCATTTAATTCGTGTAAGGGCATTTAATTCGTGTATGGGCATTTAATTCGTGTAAGGGCATTTAATTCGTTAAGGTACTGCTTCTACCTATTTTCCAGTACGGCTGGTTGCAGAAAGGCCCAGAGGAAGGACATTTTTCTGCTGGACTATACTGCTCTTGAAGTTGGTTGTCTTTAATGATCAGACCGTCTTAAAAAAAGGATATGGTTTGTGTGTTTTGGGCAGAGATTTCTCTCTCTCTCTCTCTCTCTCTCTCTTTCTTTCTCCACGTCACGTCTTTAAATAACGTCTCAATACTTCTCCCTCTAGTTATCTCCCGCTTCCGTCACCTCTCTCGCTGCCTCCCCTCTGACACACTCTCTGCCTCCCCCCTGCCTCTCCTCTGCCTACTGCCTCCACTCCGCCTTACCCCCTACCTCCCCTATGCCTCACTCACCAGCCTACATCAATACCTGTCCATCACCACCACCGCCGTCACTTACCTGCCTGCCTGTCTTCCTGCAGGCCTGCCTTCTTTTGGTAATTTCTCCCTCTCGTGTACCGCTACCTACCCCTTTCTCATTCTGCCTGCCTCTCTCCAAACCTATGTTTATTTCTTCCTCATTCTGCCTTCCTTCCTGCCTGCCTTCCTTCTTTTTGTCCAGATTTCTATTCCCATACCTTTGTCTACTTCTTATTTTTCCTATATTAACGAGGTGCTAAGATCTGCTTTAATTCTCAAGAAAACTATGTTTGTCTTAGGAGACCTAAATGACAATCTTCTCTCCCGTAATAGCAAATTATCCCATATAATATCCAATAATAAACTGACACAAGTAGTTAATAAGCCTACACGAATCACTCCTACATCTGCTACTCTCCTTGACATAATTATAACTAACAATCCTGAGAAAATATCTCATAGTGATGTTGTCCCACACATCATAAGTGATCACGACCTCATAACACTTAACCGCAAATATAAGTAAGCCTAAACCTCCACCTACTATTAAAACTTTCGGTGACCTGATAACCTAGAGCAATGATTTACTATGTTCCCACGTACTAAATGAAACAAATAACTTAAATACTGTTCTGGATACTGACAATGTAAATGAACAGGCTGATATGTTAACCTCAGTGCTCACCAAAAGTTTAGACAAACGTGCCCCCCTTGTTACCAGAGAAATAAAACGTCCTCCTGCCCCTTGGATTACTGATGAAATTCGAGAAATAATAAAAACACGGGATCACACACGGAACCAATTAAAACTTAACAGGTCCAACATGTCATTACAGGAAAGTTACGGGGATTTAAAGAAAAGAGCCAAATCACTTATCAATCAAGCTAAAAACCAATATTATCACAAAGAACTCTCAAACTCAAGAGGTAATACTCCTGCAACATGGAAAATAGTCCAAAATATAATACCCAGCAATAAAAACTCCAACAATAGCTATTTTGATGATCCACAAAGTAAAGCCGAAGAATTTAATAAGTTTTTCGCAAACGTAGGTAAAAGAACTTTTGAAAATACCCAGGTCTCCTTGTAAGCAAGTAACACCATAAATCCTCCATCTGAAAGACTTGTCACTGGTAGTGGTGCACT
>NC_136954.1:26240211-26310211 GCF_032717465.1 Coenobita brevimanus | reverse complement strand
CAGGAACAACAACAACATAAACAACAACGACGACGACGACAATAATAATAATAATATTAATAATGATGATGATGATAATAATAGTATACATTTAACTCTATTACTTAAGCGTTACCATAGGGGTTTGGGTGTTTGCTATCCGGGTGGCTCTCAGCTTTTACTAATAATATTTAATTTGCTGCCACCAATCCAATTTCGATATAAGAAGGGCTTGTTGTGCTTTTCCTGTTCTCACTCATGATCTACAAGCTTCAGGAGACGAGGGACATGAGTCGAGATGAGTTTTCCTTGCTTTTAGTTCTGCATCTGAATTAGTTAATTTTAGGGCATTATTATTCATCTGAGTTCCACTGGGAGAGGTGATGTATTTTCTGTTATTTTACCAACCACATAGCAGCGTGATAGTTGATGGTACTGTTAGTTTCTTTAATACAGGTAAATCTGGTGTAGAACAGGGTAGTGTACATGTGTCTTTGACCTTCATCTTTTTTTACTAGTAATACATAATGCAGAGTTTCATCCAAAATTGTGGCGTATACTGATGATGTGTCTTTGTATGCTCCCATTTCTTAGTGTGGTGAGAGAATTTAGGTCGCCAATACTATGAGGGATGAAATATTACAAATTACCTTATTACTTGGTGTTATTAGTAGGGAATGAAGTTAAACTTTGCAACAACGTAAAGTATTATTCAGTAATTTTCTTTGTATTTGGAAACTGTAATTAATCACAGTATAATCAATTAATGTACAGTCGGCATCAAAAGTCCTATCGTCATCTCCAGCTTATCTCTCAGGATTTCGGAAATAAGTGCGGGTAATGAGAGGCAGGCGACACTGATGACTTTTCTGGCCACAGATGATTGTCATCAATGTCGCCTGCTGTGGAGTTCCAAGACCAATTTTCACACTGCGTGGAGAAAAATGGAGGGAACGGGGATATGACTTTTGATGCTGGCTGTAACTTCATTTCGGCTGATGGGTGTTACCTTTGATTTCTATTTATCTATCTATTGCCAGATGCCTCAATCCCGTTTGGGGTGGCCACAAACAAATCGCCTCCAAGTCGCCCTGTCCCCCGCCACTTCATTGCCCTGCTCCCAACTCACACCCCTCTCTCTCATATACCTCTCCACCCCATCCCTCCATCTCATCCTCGGCCTCCCCCTCCCTCTTCCCCCCTCCACCTCACTCACATACACTCTCTTCGTCAGTCTTTCACCCTCCATCCTCTCCACATGGCCGAACCACCTCAGTGTGTTCCTCATAACGCTTCCTATCACATCCACATCCACACCACAACGCTCCTTTATATCCTCATTCGTCAGCATGTCTCTCCATGTGACTCCACAGGCTCCTCTTAAATAACTCATTTCCACTGCTCTCACTCTAGACTTGTGTCCTTCCAACAACGTCCAAACTTCACTTCCATACGTTAGAGTTGGTATCACAATACTGTCATGTAGTAAGTTTTTCACTTCCATGCTCACTTCCCTGTTTCTTATCACTGCTTTCAAAGAACCAGCAACTTTTCTTCCCTGCTGTACCCTTTCAAGCACTTCACCCTCCAAACCTCCATCCTTACTCATCACACTACCCAAGTACTTAAACGTACTCACATTTTCCAATTCCTCACCATTCAACCTCGCTGTACATTCATGACTTCACCTCTCTCAAAGTCCATCACTTTACTCTTCCCTACATTCACCTTTAGATTCCGTTTCTTACACACTCTCCCAAACTCATCCACCAAGCCTTGCAGCTCCCCTTCGTCTTCACTCAACAACACAGTATCATCTGCAAACAACAGTACAGGGAGTTTCCAAACACTATCCTCTCTCACCAGGGCCACTCCAACATCCACTACCCTACCTTGTACATCTTTTATTACCCTATCCATGTACAGACTGAACAACCATGGAGACATGACACATCCCTGTTTCAACCCAACTTTCAAAGAGAAAAATTCACTTAGTTCACCATCCACACGCACTGCAGCCTTCGTACCATCGTACATACTCCTCACAGCATTCAACAACTTCCCATCTACTCCATATATTCTTAACACTTTCCACAATCCTTGTCTATCCACCCTGTCATATGCTTTCTCCAAATCCATGAAAGCTGCATACAACTTCTTTCCCTTCTCTAGAAACTTTTCCACTAAAGATCTAAGAATGAATATCTGATCTACACAACCTCTTCCCTTCCTAAAGCCTCCCTGTTCTTCTCCAACTAATTTCTCTGTTCTTTCTCTAACTCTCTCAATAAGTATCCTACCGTACACTTTTCCTATTATACTAAGAAGACAAATGCCCCTATGATTACCACACACTTCTTTTTCCCCTTTTCCTTTGTACAAGGGAATAATTATACTTGACTTCCAATCCTCCGGGACTCTACCTTCCTCCCAGGCCAATCTGCACATCTTCCACATCCATTCTACTACTATCTCTCCCCCATGCTTCAGCATTTCACCACACACTCCATCAGTTCCTGGGGCTTTCCTCGATTTAACTTTCTTCATTGCTTCCACAACTTCTATCCTACTGATTTCTTCCTGTCTTCTCACCTCCCTCCTTCTCCCAGCCATTCCCCGGCCACTCCATCCTGTATGTTCAACAATACCTTAAAGTGTTCTCTCCATCTGCTCACTTTTTCTCCCTTCTCCACTAGTAATCTACCATTTTTATCTATCACTCCCCTGCTAACTTCACTTCCACCCTGTCTTACTCTTTTCACCTCTTTCCAGAACATTTTCTTACAGTCCCTCCACTTTACACTCAAATTCCTTCCAAATTCCTCATCCACTCTCTTCTTACTCTCTCTTACTAATCTGTTCACCTCTCTCTTTCTCTCTACATATAACTCTCTCTTCCGCCTCTCAACTTCTTCCACGCCCCTATTTCTCATCCATTCATTGTATGCCTTCTTCTTTTGTATATATATATATATATATATATATATATATATATATAAAATCATGTCCGATTCACATTTTTCTCAATTGCACCATTAATATTTCAGAAGTGTTTGGCCTTCTAGAAAAAGTGAGAAAAATGTATTTAAATGATGCTATTACTCGGAACCCTTTATTATTCATTTATAGAGCTTTTTTGTAGAGCTTCTTGCTGCTGAGTCTACCCTAAGGCTTTTGGGCCATGTTTTTAAATGAATCAGGTGTCTATTGCCTGAGCTGACTCTACATCTTGAACATCGTCGTCTGTTGGTTCCCTGACTCTATTTCGTTTCTTCGTAAGAGCTTAACGTTATTTCCATATTTAGCTTCCACCATTCTTTCATTTTGTCCATGTGACCAGATATTAATAAAACTTCAATGATTCGCGCCTCTCTCTTTCTCTCTCTCTCTCTCTCTCTTCTATAATACAGCAAAATACGTACTCCAGGTGTTTTACTGAGGCAATCACTATACTCCTCAATATTCTTCCTAATGATGTTGTGGCTACAGGAAGACTTCAGGCGATTAAAACTTGGATTAATGTATTTTTCCTTAGTAACTAATTTTTTGGCTATTTGTGCCCACACCGGGATCCTTTGGGGTATAAAATTTCTTACAGGGTCTTCACTGGCGCTCATATTTTGTCCTATAATAATAATAATAATAATAATAATAATAATAATAATATCTTCTTCCCTGCTAACCTTAATTCTTGCCTGTCCCAAATACACTCCACCTCCCTTCCAATTCTCGTTCTGCTCATCTTCCTGTTTACCTACCTTTGTGCCTGCTACTTTCCCACCTACCCTAACTGCCTAGCTGCTGTTGAGGTGGCTAACGACGCGGCAGCTGCTCTCACAGTTCAACTACCAGGCTAGGAAACGACCCAACCCAGTCTAATTTCTGCTAATTTGTTGCCGAACTTGGAGCGTAAACATTTCAGTGGTCTTCCCTTCTCCGGTCCTATCTTATCTTTCTTAACGTTACGGCCGTAGTTAGGGACGGAGGAGAGGTGGGGGAAAGCGTAGGCGTAGGTGGAAGGAAGGAGTGAAGGTGAAGGGAAGGAGGAGATGGAGGGACACGGAGGAATGGAGAGAAGGAAGGATGGAGGAGGGAAGGGAGAGATGGAGAGACACGGAGGAATGGAGAGAAGGAAGGATGGTGGAGGGAAGGAAGGATGGTGGAGGGAAGGAAGGATGGTGGAGAGAAGGGAGGATGGTGGAGGGAAGGGGGAGATGGAGGGACACGGAGGAACGGAGAGAAGGAAGGATGGTGGAGGGAAGGGGGAGATGGAGGGACACGGAGAAGTGGATGGAAGGAAGGATGGTGGAGGGAAGGGGGAGATGGAGGGACACGGAGAAGTGGATGGAAGGAAGGAAGGGGGAGACGGAGGGAACGGAGGAGTGAGTGGAAGGAAAAAAAAAAAGAGTGGAGGGAAGGGGAAGATGGAAGGGCACGAAGGAGTGGGTGTAGTGAAGGGAGGTGGAGAAAGAAGAGAGACTGGGGAAAACGAATGAGTGGGTGTAAGGAAGGAGTGGAAGGAAGGGAGAGGAAGGAGGGATCTGGGGACGTGCTGAGGGGAAAAAGGAGAAATTGAAGGAGGGAAGAGGAAAAAAGGAAGAGAGGGCAAAAAACGAGAGGATTTCAGGCAAGAAAGAGGAAGAAACGAAATGAGACGAAGAGGAAGTGATTTCTGAAGAGAGAGAGAGAGAGAGAGAGAGAGAGAGAGAGAGAGAGAGAGAGCACCAACACAGGGGTCCGTATTCTCGTCGATTAAGGAGTCTCCCCAGCACCTCTTCCTTAGAGATTTATTTTTGGATACTGGCTGGTTAATATAGTTTTGTACGTTATTAATGTAAAGATAGGTGATATTAGGAGAATTTACATAACGCAGAAAAGGACAGTAATGCGCAAAAACCAAATAAATCGCTAAAGAAAAGGTGTTAGGGAGCTTCTTTAATCGACGAGAAAAGTTTATGGAAAAGTAATACGCGTTACTTGAGTGGCTGTTCTAAAAATTCCCCACTATATTGCAATAATAATAATAATAATAATAACACTAGGCACCAAAACAATTATCTTGGGCACTGTTAACCCTACAGCGGACCTACGTACACTTGTAAAGCTTAAGAGAAAGTAATACAAGTAGGTGATGCTTTGGTGGCTTGACTCAAAATTCAACACCATATTGCTGAAACCTACCTCGCCCTAAAAAGCCAAACTGAGCCCCAAACAGGATTATTTCGGGAATTATTATAACCACGGCGCAGCGACGGACAGGGTTGCAAGGCTATGACTGCAACATAAACAAGGACACAGTTAGCACGGTCACCTTGTTCTTATAGTCATGAATGGCTTCGTGACACCCTCTCCTAGGCGATTTATTTAGCATGTTACACTTACACATTCTATTGTATAATAAGAGAGTTGTAATATGCACACAGATTACAAGAGGATATGGGTGCTATGTGCTGAATAAATCGGTAAAGAGGAAGCACTACGGATTAACATTTTACCTCATTAACACACACGAGGATCTCGAGATGTAAACTCCAAATTCGAGATGATGAAATTGCTACGAAATTCTGAAATCTACTTCGAACCAAACCTAGTAAACATTTCGTTGTGTGGCTTGTGACCATATAACCAAATGGAGGCATGATGGTTTAAAGGGCTGACATCCAAGTGTTGGTTGGCATTACTGACCACATATTGCCACTCAGGGATGAGCAACTGGTCACTCGCCTAAATGTTGGGCCTATGTAGCTTGGCTCCCCCTCCCCCACGCTCCTCGTGGGGTTATAATAGGATTGGATATACATACACACATACATACACACCTATACATACATACACACACCTAAACATACACCTATACACACCTATACACACACACACACACACACACACACACACCTATGCAAACATACATACAGACAGACACATAAACAGAGAGAGAGAGAGAGAGAGAGAGAGAGTCTTTCACACTTTATTGTGAAATTAAAATTACTTCCTCTGTCCAGACCTGTGCCCCACTTTACACTTCCATCCTCAGCTCACTTACAAAGAGACACCAGACTTATTAACATGATAATCAGTGTAAGCCATATGGGCCACACACGGCACCGGCGCTAGTAAATCCCGGGACTAATGAGGTAATAATGCTACGCCAGTAACTCACTAATACACCACACTTAATAATTATCTGACACGCTTCACCCACATAATAAAAGAGTCTAATTAAATGCTGACACGTGGACAAGTGGGCCCGGTAGGCGTATGTGTATTAAGATTATATACAGAGTTATATTTATACTCCATTATGGACCTAATTACGATACGGGACATACTCCAGGGTTCGAGCCTAAACCGTGGCGGGCATTTAAAATGAGTGCTGTGTAGTGTTTCCTTTCCTACTGTATGTCGTAAAATCGTTCCCTGTCAACTTTACCGATGACTCAACTGAACTCCCGACACATATGACTGTAGCCAATCCAACAATCCTACTCCTGCATACACCTTTCCATACAAACACCACTTTCCCTTTCGTCCTTCGCCAGCATGAGAAAAAGTCTATTTTGGCTGTCACTTCCTCAGAGAAGGTTCAGTCCTGCAGTGAATCTAATGTGGGATGATACTGATATAGACAGATAAGAGACGGGAAATGGGGTGTTTGATATCAGTCTTTCTACAACGAGACGATTAGTTTGGAAAGCATCATAGTAGTGAAGGCTCTCTCTCAGTAATTAATAACAGTGTTTGTGACGGACAGGGTTAATGATGGTTGAGCCGCACACAGATGCTCCTCCACACACACACACACACACACACACACACACACACACACACACACACACAAAGTAAAAATAACGAAAAAAAGCTATTTATTTTTCTACACCTTCTACACCTAATACTCGTAGTCCTACACTTAACATTTTCAGACCGAGGAAGTCTTTTTCATTCTTGGAGTCTCCTGACTTTGTTTGTGTGGCTGTGTGTGTGTGTGTGTGTGTGTGTGTGTGTGTGTGTGTGTGTGTGTGTGTGTGTGTGTGTGTGTGTGTGTGTGTGTGAGAGAGAGAGAGAGAGAGAGAGAGAGAGAGATGTATATCTGGCTGTGTGTTGACATAAGCTGGACATCCGTTTATCCTGTTCGACTGGAAATCCTGCAGTGTTCCTCCAAGCGCTGCAATCATACTCTCTGAAATACGGCAAGAGTCAAAAACCTACCTGAAAATGCAACTAATTAACACTCGCAGGTACAGGTGCGGTCAGGTGTATCGCTCCACTTTTAAAAAGAATAATTATGAAACTCTTACACATTATCCTGAAAAATAACCTCTGTTTCCAAGAGCACATCATTTGGTTTTAAAAGTTATTGTTCACTTTTCCGGTATTTATGGTAATGTAGTAGAAGGATATTAGTGTCCTCCTCCTCCTCCACCACCAGCACTATTTACTTTCCTCATTCTTTCAATTCCAGAAGATTTCATTCACCAGAAATACAGTTTACAAATTTACCACGATATTTGGTGGTCCACTGAGAAGCAAACGGTGTGATTTAGTCCCTCCTTCCTGGGCTAAGCTTCCGTTCACTGCCCCTACTCACCGACCTTATTACAGACCCCAAAGGCCCTTATAGATTCATTCAGGTTTTCCAAAATCGCGCCGCTGACGAGGAAAAGCGAGAAATTTGCGGCCAGTCCCTTGTACAATAGGAGCAAAATAACTGGAGGGTGAAAGGGGTGAGGTGGAAAGGGAATAGGGAACCGGAGGTGAAAAAGGGAAGAGATACGGGAGGAGATGAAAAGGGAGAAAGAGGAATAGAAGCAGGATTAGAAATAATAATAATGATAATAATAATAATAATAATAATAATAATAATAATAGTAATAATAATAATAATAATAATAGTAATAATAATAATAATAATAATAATAACAACAACAACAACAACATGCCTGTGCAGAAAGGATGAAGGTTGCAGACAGTGAATACAATTGCGATTTCAGTATCTAGTTCTTGAATCTTTATTTCAAGATATACACTATTATTCTAGCTAAGGCCAGACGATTTTTATACAGCTAAGCCTCTTCACCTCGCTGACGTATTCCTTCTCATTCAGGGTATCCTCAAACAATTTTAATCAATTTGGATTTAAATACAGACAGGTTAAATTCTAAACCAGAGGAGAGTAAACGGACACACGAAGCAATTTTCTTTCGTGAATTTTCTTGAGTAAAAATGTTAGTAAGATCCACGACAGAAAATTACTTGGTCTTGGAGAAAATCTGAGTTAAAATCATGTGACCCCCTCCCTCCCCCCCCTAAAAAAAAAAACTTCAATTACTCTACACTATTTATCTATACTACTTTCACTCTAACCTGCCCTAAATATTACATCTCTCCATCATGAATGCTTAGTTATAATAACAGATTAACAGTAAAATACGATGCTAGTCACGAAGATGTGTAATGAAAACGATGCTGAGTCTGTCTTTACCCGTGAGCTAGTTACATGAATAAGCTGCAAAATGGGGGGGGGGGAATCTGGGCCAATTAGTGTAAAAACATGAGTCTTTCGTGTGTGTGTGTGTGTGTGTGTGTGTGTGTGTGTGTGTGTGTGTGTGTGTGTGTGTGTGTGTGTGTGTGTGTGTGTGTGTGTGTGTGCGCGCGCGCGCTTTTTGTCGTTTTTTAAATTAATTTTAAGAGACTTACCAACAGGTGGGATTTTGGTAAAGCCTTCATCAACCCCTTCAGAACGAGACACATTTCCAAAGCTCAATAAAATCGTCTGGAAGTAACAAGAGAAATACGAGTAAAATTAATCCTCGGGCTGAAAGAGAAAAATTTGCAGGCTGTGAATAGGACAATGATTTCATTAAGAATTTTTAATGGAATTATTTATTTTACTTTATTTATGTGTCCCTTTACTCATGTATTTATCTATTCTCTTATTTACTTACTGACTTACCTATTTATTTATTTATGTATTCATTTATTGCTTATCTGTGTTTGCATCATTATTTTTGCTACTAAACGACTTTAATTTAGCCTTGCGATTTTCTATACTACATAACTACATGGATTGCTAACAACCTCCATTAACCCTCACATACCGGAGACAACTCTAGGATTTAATTCCAGATAGCGCCAGACGATTTACTTCAGCTGAGTGGGTTATAGGAGCCAAAGTGTAAAAATTTACAGACTAAACAGAAGAATGGTTTCAACTCCTTTTCGGAAGAGATCTGGTTTTATTGTTATTATTATCATTCTTCTTCTTCCTCTTCTTCTTCTTCTTATTATTATTATTATTATTATTTTTATTATTATTATCATTATTATTATTATAAATTATTATTATTATTATTATTAGTAGTAGTAGTAGTAGTAGTAGTAGTAGTAGTAGTAGTTCCACCAAAAGATGAATTTAGCGTACCGTGGTTGAGAATTTTTAGAGCAGTGGGTTTTCTCTCAGCAAAGAAAATCGTCTTGGATTAATATTAATATAAATCTTAGGTCTATCGCCAGCAAGGAAAGGATTGTTCGAGACTGCCTGTAACCCCTTTAGTCTGTTTAAATACTTACTAATTCCTTCCACCTTCAGACGATTTTCCTCAGCTTAGGGAAAATATTTTGAGACGGAGGGGTTGCAAGTACCCTTCATCAACCCCTTCAGCATTAAAGATCTATCTGTCTATCTATAGCCCGACGCCCTAATCCCGCAAAGGGTGGCCGCAAACAAAACCCCTCCAAGTCGCTCTGTCACCCACCATTTGACTACCCTCCCCCCAACTCATCCTCTCTCCCTCATATACCTCTCAACTCCATCCCTCCACCACATCCTCGGTCTACCCCTCCCTTTCCCTCCCTCCACCTCACCTACATACACCCTCTTAGTCAGTCTTTCATTCTCCATTCTCTCCACATGTCCAACCCACCTCAGTGTATTTCTCCTAATCTTCTCAACCACATCCACATCCACCCCACAACGTTCCTTCACTTCTTCATTCGTCAACCTGTCCCTCCATGTCACTCCACATGCTCCCCTCAAGTAACTCATTTCCACTGCTCTCACTCTTGACTTGTTCCCCTCTTGCAAGGTCCACGCCTCGCTTCCATACGTCAGGGTAGGGATCACAATACTATCATGCAATGACTTCTTAACTTCCATACTCACCTCCCTATTTCTCATCACTGCTTTCAGTGAACCAACAACCTTCCTTCCCTGCTGCACCCTTTCACGCACTTCATCCCCCAAAGTTCCATCCTTACTCATCACACTACTCAAGTACTTGAATGCACTCACATTCTCCATATCCTCACCATCCAACCTCACTGTACATTCTGTGACTTCATTCCTCTCAAATACCATAACTTTACTTTTGTTTACATTAGCTTTCAGCTTCCTCCTCCTACACACTGTCCCAAATTCATTCACCAAACCTTGCAACTCCCATTCATCTTCACTCAACAATACTGTATCGTCAGCAAACAGCAACGATCTGAAGCTGAATAAAATCGTCTTTAGGTAGAAAAAATCATCTAAACTCGTCACCAGACTCACTTAGTTGAAATCATCTTGTGTTAGCGTGAATAATGTACGAAATTTCACCAACCTAAGAGACGGGGTTACATACCGTAAGTCTAAGACAAAAATCGTGTCGCTGCTTTGTCCGATGATTTAATGTCAGTCGCGAAACAATCTGAGAGTCCTACCCCAGTAACGCATTCGAGACTGGCATGCCCTAAAGGTTAGCCTTTTATCAGATGTCTTCACCAAAAATCGCGACACGACTTATTGTCTTAGACTGTACATATATTCGTACATACATATATACATTCTCTCTCTCTCTCTCTCTCTCTCTCTCTCTCTCTCTCTCTCTCAATATCTATCTATCTATCTCCAGGCTTTTTTTTTTTTTCACACCAAGCATCTGCAAGTGAGATAATCAAATTTTGCTGGGAAAGCACTACACTGGTCCACTTCCCTTTGTCAAGGAAGGAGAGAAGGAGGAGGAGGAGGAGGAGGAGGAGGAGGAGGAGGAGAAGGAGGAGGAGGAGGAAAGGAAAAATAGGAAGAGGAATGGTAGGGAAGGAGGAAGAGGAAAGGAAGACGGGGAGGAAGTGAAGAGAAGGAAGAAGAAGGGAAGACACGGAGGAAGAGGAAGGGATGAAGAAGAAAAAGAGGAAAGGAAGAGAAAGGGAAGCAAAGGAGGAAGAGGAGAGAAGGAGAAGGAGGCAGGGGAAGTGGCTGAGAGGGGTGAGGGTAAGAGGGAGGAGGTAGAGAAAGAGAAACAAGGGTTGGAGGGAAAGTGTGAGGGAAAGTGGGTGGAGGAGGATGGGGAAGATGGGGGTCAGGATAGGCTGAGGAAAGGGAGAGAGAGAAAGAAAGAGACAGAGAAAGAGCGAAGGAATGAGAAGGACAAAGAAAAACTGAGGGAATAGTGAGAGAGAGAGAGAGAGAGAGAGAGAGAGAGAGAGGGGGGGGGACGAGAGAAACAATGGATAGAAAACTGAAGGAACGATAAAGACGTAAGGGAAACAAGAAGCGAGAAAAGGAACAGGGAGAGATGGAAGAGGATGAGGGAATGGACAGGAGGGAAAGGAGAAGGGGAGAGAAAGTGAGAAAGACGAAATGGCATAAGAAGAAAGGGATATGGCAATGAGGAATGGGCAGGGAGGGTGGCGAGGAAAACGATAGAGAAGGAGGAGAAGCAGGAGGAGAACAGCAACAACAACAATGAGAACGAGAATCCTTATGAGTTTCTATCCGTACTCAGTAACGACCCCTTCTCCAATGACAAATCACCCTCCTTCATGCAGTCTATCACCCAGTTCCTGCCTCTGAGCCTTGGACTACCTCCTGCCCTTCTCCAGACAACACTCATACAACTTGATGGTGTCTCTATCCCTCCTCAGTAACGACCCCTCCTACCAAGACACACCACCCTCCGTCATATACAGTCACTTGTCCTTCCACTAGTGCCTCGATAGCTTAGGAGTCTTTGTATTTGTTACTTTCTTATTTTGTCTTGAATATTACTTACAAAAATCCTCTCTTACTAGTCTTTAGATCTCTTAAATACCAATACACACTGCATAAATCATACACTGCATAACTTTCACACACTTCATCAATTCCAAACAAAAGTCTACCATCGTGGCATATATAGAAACACATTAATTAGGAAGAGGTCTCAGAAAACTTCCTAAGAAAAGTAGACTATATAATTATTCCCTTGTACAAAGGAAAAGGGGAAAAAGAAGTGTGTGGTAATCATAGGGGCATTTGTCTTCTTAGCATAATAGGAAAAGTGTATGGTAGGATACTTATAGACAGAGTTAGAGAAAGAACAGAGAAATTAGTTGGAGAAGAACAGGGAGGCTTTAGGAAGGGAAGAGGTTGTGTAGATCAGATATTCATTCTTAGATCTTTAGTGGAAAAGTTTCTAGAGAAGGGAAAGAAGTTGTATGCGGCTTTCATGGATTTGGAGAAAGCATATGACAGGGTGGATAGACAAGGATTGTGGAAAGTGTTAAGAATAAATGGAATAGATGGGAAGTTGTTGAATGCTGTGAAGAGTATGTACGATGGTGCGAAGGCTGCAGTGCGTTTGGATGGTGAACTAAGTGAATTTTTCTCTTTGAAAGTTGGTTTGAAACAGGGATGTGTCATGTCTCCATGGTTGTTTAATCTGTGCATGGATGGGGTAATAAAAGAGGTACAAGGTAGGGTAGTGGATGTTGGAGTGGCCCTGGTGAGAGAGGATAGTGTTTGGAAACTCCCTGTACTGTTGTTTGCAGATGATACTGTGTTGTTGAGTGAAGATGAAGGGGAGCTGCAAGGCTTGGTGGATGAGTTTGAGAGAGTGTGTAAGAAACGGAATCTAAAGGTGAATGTAGGGAAGAGTAAAGTGATGGTCTTTGAGAGAGGTGAAGTTAGTGAATGTACAGCGAGGTTGGATGGTGAGGAATTGGAAAATGTGAGTACGTTTAAGTACTTGGGTAGTGTGATGAGTAAGGATGGAGGTTTGGAGGATGAAGTGCTTGAAAGGGTACAGCAGGGAAGAAAGGTTGCTGGTTCTTTGAAAGCAGTGATAAGAAACAGGGAAGTCAGCATGGAAGTGAAAAAGTTACTACATGACAGTATTGTGATACCAACTGTAACGTACGGAAGTGAAGCTTGGACATTGTTGGAAGGACACAAGTCAAGAGTGAGAGCAGTGGAAATGAGTTATTTAAGAGGAGCCTGTGGAGTCACGTGGAGAGACAGGCTGACGAATCAGGATATAAAGGAGCGTTGTGGTGTGGATGTGATAGGAAGCGTTATGAGGAACACACTGAGGTGGTTTGGCCATGTGGAGAGGATGGAGGGTGAAAGACTGACGAAGAGAGTGTATGTGAGTGAGGTGGAGGAGGGAAGAGGGAGGGGGAGGCCGAGGATGAGATGGAGGGATGGGGTGGAGAGGTATATGAGAGAGGGGGGTGTGAGTTGGGAGCAGGGCAGTGAAATGGCAGGGGACAGGGCGACTTGGAGGCGATTTGTTTGTGGCCACCCCAAACGGGATTGAGGCGTCTGGCAATAGATAGATAGATAGATATCCTGGTTTACTTATCCTTCCTCTCCAAGTCACCCCACTCGGACACACCATCATGCTCATGGGCCCGTATTCTTGTCGCGTAAGGAAGCTCCCTAACACCTTTTCTTAAGTGATCTATTTTGTTTATTACACCTTACTGTTCTATGTTATGTAAATCCATCTAATAACACTATACTCTGAAAAAATTACGTACTAAAGTACATTAACCAGGCATATCCAAAAAAAAAAAGTCGCTAAGGAAAAGGTGCAAAGGGAGTCTAAATAACTTTAGTACATACCACGACGACATCAACGACAGTTAAGATGAAGCAGTACTCACCTGTGGAAAAGAAAACGAGAATTAGTACTCTCTCTCTCTCTCTCTCTCTCTCTCTCTCTCTCTCTCTCTCTCTCTCATGGTTAGAAGAATCTCGTATTTTATTTTACTTAACGCCAGACTATTTTATTCAGAAGACATTGGGTTCTAGTTGTCTAACCCGGATAACGTTAGACGATATTATTTACCAGAAATGGAGTCACAGGAGTCTAAGTGTCAATAATGCTATGGATGAAAATAGCTTTATATTACTAGTCTCTTGTCATAATCATCACCAACAGCGCCATTACCATCATCATCGCCTCACCACCACCACCACCACAACCACCACCTTACACTACCATTAATAGGGCGGGTAAAATCCAGAAACAAAGATTAACAAAGAACAGAGGTAGGGAAACAATACTCTGTTAACTTTACCTTGGCCTAAAACTGCCATTCCCCCATCTTGGATGATGAGTTATAGCAATAAATTAACACTAGAAGATGAGGCTAGGTCACGAAGCTTTACAGGAAAGATGTAGAGCCACAGTATTGTCTTTGTCACTGAGCTACAAGAAATAAGCTGCAGAAGATGAAAATTTATGTTAAGTAAATGAATTTACCAACAGAGTGCCCAGTGAAACAGTTTATAATGTGGGTCACAAAAGTATCGGTGCACAGGGGGCCCGATGCCTACAGAAACATTCGATCAACTGCTGATGGATACCAACGTCTCACTTGAGTATGAACAATGTCTGTTTATATAAATATAACATTTGCTGTATGTTTGCAAGAGGATATTGCCAGTTGGCGAAATATAGCACCTCCCGACATCAGGGCAACCAGCGTCTGGTAAGTAGGACACTAATATTTCAGTGACCTTAGTTTGTGTTCTCAAATGTTTCACGCATATTGTGCACCGATACGTTTGTGACCCATTGTACACACAGCAAAAAAACTATCGTTACAGGGGGGTCCGATGTGTTTCATACTGAACAACCTGGCTGTCTCGCTAGGGTTGGTAAACCTGACAGTGGGTGAGTTGCCAAATAGGACGAGGTAGAAATATGCATGGGAGAAGCAATGGATATAGCTTATAATAAATATGCAACAAACACACGCAGGGATACCAATGGAGGAGGCTGTTATCAAAAACCTTCATTCGTGTGTCATTTTATATCGCGCAGAAGGTGTAACGATAGTTTTTTTGTTGTGTGTACATCCAACAGTTCATCGTTCAAACTTTCGAAATTATCAACTCATCCTCATAGAGGCTGGCGGGTATGCTCGACAAAGCAGACTGGGGTCAAACAACAACAACAACGACTACTACTACAATTACTCAACTGATTTCAGTGATAAAAAAAAACTGAGTATCCTGTCTGTCATCAATTCCATCATCATCAACAACATTATTTATATTATACTAAACAATAACAAAACACCATAACATCCTCCCCCTATCAGTGTCATGCTAATCACCAACTCGGGTGAGGGACGCCTTCACGAGGTGGCACTTATACAACCAGGAAGCTCACTGATAAAAAGAGTCCACCAACTACTTTCCTAACCATGAAAAGAGGACGGTGGGCTGTAAGAGAAGGGCAGTTTTAGCCTGCAGTCCATCGAGTTCACGTCTAGATGAGCCAGAGAACAAAACAACAACAAAAACAACAACGATCCTCAGCCTCATCCTCATCGTCGCCATCATCCGCATCATTCCCAGATAAAAAACAAAAGTGTCTCTTACTATAAACTTCACATTTGTGGTATATCATTGTCTCGCACAAATAAGTTAACCCTTTACCGCTCAGCAGAAGGAATATGTTCCTTCGGGAGCATTTTCAAACGTTGAAAATGGAGGGAGCTGTCAGATATGTGCCTATGAGCTTCACGGACATGAGCCTGTAGGCGAAGGGCAGTACAACTGACAATACCTGTGCAAAATCTCATGTGTAGCACCTTCAGTCAAAAATAAACCAGCTCCATTCAGAGTTCACGATTCGCATTCAGTCCTTGTTACCACAAATTTACATTACTCAACTTAGGAACACTTTTCGAATTTGAGAGGCATGATACTGCCCTCATTAACCCTTCACTACAGGACGTCTTTTTGAAGCCGAATAAAATCATCTGGAGGCAGCTGAATTAACCAGTACTAAAGAGGCAACACTTGTAGGTAAATGTATGACACCTCCTAGTTTGTCTCTGGTATAGTTCACGTATCCTCTTTAGATTAAACAAGATCCGTGTTGTCCTGTAAACAGTATACACTAAACAGCAGGTGAGACGGAACGTTTGATCTGAACTCACCCTGTGTCATAAGCGCGTTCAGAGTTGCATACAGTGTGCGATTACTGGCATGATTGTGTGTGCGTGTGTGTTTTATATATCGTACATATATATATATATATATATATATATATATATATATATATATATATATATATATATATATATAGATAGATAGATAGATAGATAGATAGATAGACAGACAGATAGATAGATACAGACACACAGATAGATGGAAGAAAATTACAGTACTTAAAAAAAAATACTGACAGTAACTTGTCTCTGAAACCCTCATGATGTTCCTCAAAGTCAACATTTGCACAATTCTGAAGACTTATGTAACAATCCATATCAATTTCCGAATATCAAAATGTTTCCAATACTCAGCATTTACACACGTGCAAGGATAGACTAGTACTGCCCACACAAGCGCCATATCTCAACTCACATCACAACTTTTCTCAACGTCAATATTTACCAGCTTCCCGTGAGAGCTCAAGGCGACGCAAGGAGAGCAAAGCGACAGCCAGCAAGGAAATAAACTCGATTTCTTATCAGTATCACCAATTCTGGCGACGGAGCCTTAGATGCGCTCACCCTGGCAGGATTATGCATGTGCTTAGCTGGAAGTGGGATTCCGGAGGACGGGCAGGGTGGGTGAGGAAGAGACAGGGAAGAAGGGAGAGAGGAATGGAGGGGAAAGAGAAGGGAAAGAGGTTTTGGAGAGGAAGATGGCAGCAGTGAAGGACGGAAAGAGGAATGAGAGAGGCGAGAAGAGGAGGAGGAGAGGGACGGAGAATGATGGAAAGGTGAGGAAGGAAGCAAAACATAATGAAGGTGAGGGGAAAGGAGTAAAGGGACACAGAAGAGAAGCACGAGGAGAGAGTTAGGAAGGGAGAGAGGAAGAGGGGAGAAAAATGAGAGAAGGGAAAAAAGAGACGAAGGACAAAAGGAGGGAGAGTGTACAGGGAATGAGACAAGAAAGCTGGGGGAGAGGCAGCGGAAAAGATGGAGGAGGGAGAGAAGAAGGACGAGGAGATTAAGAAGGACGATGGAAGAGGGAGAGAAAGCACTGAGTGAAGAAGAGCAGAGGAGAGGGAACGAGAGTAGTAAGGAAAAAGAAGAGAGAAAGAATGAAAGGAATAGCTGAGAATAACGAGGAGATGGGAGGAGGTAAGGAGTAGGAAAGGGGTTAAGAGAGAGAGAGAGAGAGAGAGAGAGAGAGAGAGAGAGAGAGAGAGAGAGAGAGAGAGGAACTAATAACGAACACAAATAATACAATAAAGAAGGGAAGAAAAATGCGACAGAGAGAATAAAGAAGCTAGAGAGCGCAGTAAGGAGAGAAGCGGCGGGGTGGAAGGTTGGGACACACAGGGTTTACCCCGCTGGAACAAACGACTGGGATATTTTTACGTGACAGAGCCGAACTGAAGTGAAATGGGGATGAGAATTCATGACCTTGTTCCCTCACGAAGAAGTGGAAGGTCCTCTGGGGGGGGTTAGAGAAGAGGGAGGGGGGGGGGGTTTAGAGCGTAGGACAGGGAGAAGGTAGGGAGGTGGAGAGGGGAGAATTGGAAGAAAGAGAGAGAGAGAGAGAGAGAGAGAGAGAGAGAGACAGAGACAGACAGACAGACAGACGGACATTATCAGAATGTGTGTGTGTGTGTGTGTGTGTGTGTGTGTGTGTGTGTGTGTGTGTGTGTGTGTGTGTGTGTGTGTGAGTGTGTGTGTGTATAACGTGTCAGTGTGCATGCACGTGTGTTGCAAGGGCACCTGGCACAAGTTATAATCTTTTGTTCGCCTCGCTTGTCGCCGGCCTAACCCGACAGTCGGCAACCCAACCCAGTAACTCGGCATATTGATGGTACTGCCGGCTCGTTCTCTGTTCAGGCAGCTCTAAATTATCATCCAGCGGGGCCTAATTAATGGACTTAATTTGCAATAACCACGAGGACGGTGGACGTGTACAGCCGAGAATAACTGGAACATCTATTGGGCCTGAAAGTATTTTACAATGATAATGTCCCTGTGTTGGCATTATTTACGGGGGGAAGGGGTTGATGTAGCCTGTGGAATTTAAAAAGAGCCTGGACTATAGGGTGACTGTGATTATATAGGCTGTTATATGTCACACACACACACACACACACACACACACACACACACACACACACACACACACACACGTCGTCACAGTCCACTTATCTCCATTCACACATTTTTCAGAGCATTCCATTATTTTAAACCTTTTTTGGAATAATTTTTCATTTTATTCCACTTTTTTTACACGATACTACCCTGATTCGAGCTCCTGTGACTCACTCTTGGTTAAGTCAATTCTTCTTGTGTTAGATGAAATAATACACTTCAGTCATTCCAGCAGGTATTCGCGACAGAGGGTGGATGCACAATCTCAATCTCAATTGATCTTTACTGGATGACGTATATGGTGTCCAAAAGAATGTCAACCATTTGTTACCCGATGACGCAATGTCCAATAGTCAGCCCTCAATTTTTTTCCGTTTAGGAAGACTCCATTTCCACCTGTGGACACATGACAACACTGTGCATCTATGCTGCCCGTCTACACATACTGTACATATCTGAATTCTTCAGTTCGTCATGTTACATGCATTAACGTATTTTTTTGCATAAATGGTATTAATTAAGCTACACTACTTGCTTTTATACCAAAATGTTGTGATATACAGACTCCATAACTACTTCTCACAAAATTATTGCGAAAAAAGTATATTTCTAGGTCAAAAAATGAAAAATGAGGTACCGGTACTGAAATTAATATTAGTTTTGCCTCACCTAATTTTATTATACACCACCATTTGTTAATACAGCTAGCCTACTGTGTGTGTGTGTGTGTGTGTGTGTGTGTGTGTGTGTGTGTGTGTGTGTGTAATTTTCTCATAAACATCTCTCGTTTGCAGAGGAGATGATGTAGAGCAGTGTATGAAAAAATCACACACACACACACACACACACACACACACACACACACACACACACACACACACACACGAGTGACATGTCATGTTGGGGTTTAACCAATGCTCGGTTAATTTCCCAGTGGAGTGAAAAAAAAAAAAAAAAAAAAACAGTATGGCAGCTGGTTACCGCAAGAGTTACCACCACACCACCCCACTCCCACATCACCATACTGCCACACTACCACACTACCTCACCACATATCACAAAACTGCCACACTACAGTATGATCACACAACCACACAACCACATCTTCATGTTATCACACTACCATTCCAGGTATTCCACCTCACTACCAAATCACCACATTAACATACTACCACACACCTGCGCTACCACACTACACCACCACACTTTCATAGTATCACATCGCCGCACTGTGACACCGCCACACTACCTCACCATCACACTACCATACCACCACAGTACACCACCACCACCACTTTACCACACTACCTCTCTACCACAACATCACCCTACCATGGCACCACACTACCACATCACACCACCAAGGCACCACACTACGTCATCATCACACTACCACACCACCCTACCACACTATCACAAAATCACACCACCAAACTACTTCACAACCATACTACCACACCATCACACTGCCACGCTACCACACCAACACAGTACCACACCCTACTCTATTAAACCACTACAATACCACAAAACAACAGCACCACACTACCCCACCATCACATTACCACACCACAACACTGCCACACCACCCCACGGCCACATCACACCATCACACTACAACACTGCCACACTACCACAGCACACCATCAAGATACCACTTCATTACACTACCACAATGCACACCACCACAGTCACCACACCCCACCACCACTACACCAACACATTACCACATCTTTACACCACAACACTGCATAATGCCCATTTTACATCCACTCAAACTACGTAATTTACATACAAGAAAAAGAACATGCCGCACACTGAAAAAAAAAATAATAATGCTAAGGAAGAGTTGATTCATGGCGTCATTAACCCCTTTAGTACTATGAGACATTCTTAAGTTTATTCTTGCTACCTCCAGACGATTTTCCAACCAGAGGGGGTTGGATAAAGGTTTCAATGATTCCCTTACTGCCTGAGATTCATCCTGTGTTCTATAAATTCATCTTTTAAGACGACTGAAAATGAAAAACAGAGTGACACAAGTATCTCCCCAAAGCCTGACGAATACATAGCGGAAAAAGCGAAGCATCTGAAACACGTACTGGAGGAGACAGGGGTTTTTCATTGTATTTCGCCTGTTGTAAATTTTCTTCAGACGGAACTGGGGAGATGGTTGTTTCTTTGGCTGTATGTCCTCCCTCCCTCCGATGCCTTAACCCTCTGAGGCGGGACAGGAAGAGGCGTAAATAAGGAGGGTCATATGGAGGAACGACCTGACGACAAAAGATTCCATGGCTCTGGTGAAGAATGAGAGGATTTGTCCATATGTGTGAGGTGTATAAAAAAAATATTGTGACAGGATTTAAAAAAAACACGAGAGAAGGAAATAGGAAATGGGAGTGAGGGGTTTGTGTGTGTGTGTGTGTGTGTGTGTGTGTGTGTGTGTGTGTGTGTGTGTGTGTGTGTGTGTGTGTGTGTGTGTGTGTGTGTGTGTGTGTGTGTGTGTGTCGCTTATATCCCCGTCACATCAGGCTGCTTCCCCTTTCATGTCCACGTCAACGCACGCCATAGTAACCAAAACCCGATATTATCGGTGGGTTTGCCACTTACTGCCTGTCGCAACAATTCATCGCCCCTTTGAATTCATCTCATCCCAAAATAACTACAAGACCAAGTTGCCGCCCCTTCATATCCACGTCAACCCACGCCACCCTGTTTGTGTGGCCGCCGGCAAAAACTAAAGGGGAAGTATATTCTAAAATAATGTTGCATAATAACAATTGCATTCGACCCTTCAGAGAGCGCCATTGAATTCCAGGAACACTGTGCAGGTTGTTTCTATAACTCTTGGGGTTGATTGACTGATTGATTAATTGATTGGTTGGCTGATTGATGATGATCGTGGAGGTGGTGGTGGTGGTAGTGACGATGATGACGGTGATGATGATGATGATGATGATGATGATGATGATGATGACGATGATGATGACGATGATGATGACGATGACGATGATTAAGATGATGATGCATCCGCTTCTGTACATATATTAACAATAAAAAAATGGTAGGAAGAGGAAAACTGACTCGTATTAATATCAATGGTGAACAAAAGTAACTTGACAGTTTTAATCCAGGTATGATTAACTTCCTCATGGCTGGAACAGTTCTAGTATTTAACTCTAGCTAGCGCTATGTTGATTTTATTCATGTGGAAGTGAGTCATAGGAGCCTGTCAGTGGTAAGATCGTTTTTAAGTATCTACCCAGGAGCAGGATCACACTTACCATCCATCAAGATCCAAACTTTGTCACTTAGACCATCCCCTGAGAGATAGCTGGCGAGGGTGTGGTGTGGCTTCGTGTAGTGAGTGGTAGGGTGTGTGGTGTGGTATGGTGTGATGCGATGTAGTGTGGTGTGGTATAGTGTGGTTTAGTGTGTGGAGTCGCGTGGTGCAGTGTAATGTAATCTGGTGCAGTGTGGTTTGACGTGTGTTCTGATGTACCGTGGAGAATGTGGTCTGGAACAGAGTGGTGTGATGTGAAGTGATGTGATATGAAGTGGTGTGGTGCGGTGCGGTGTGGTGCGGCGTGGAGTTGTATTGTGTGATATGCTTTACTAGGATGTGTTATGCTGTGGTGTGGTATGGTGTGGTGCAGTGTGGATTACTGTGGACTGGTGTGGTGTGGTAAGGGAAGGGTAAGATTCATCATTACTAACGATATGTAAGCATCTCTCCCTCACTCTCCTTCCTCCCTTTCCTCCTCTCCCCCACTTTCCTTCCTCACTCTCCATTCACCTTGTCTCTCTCTCTCTCTCTCCCCCACCCACTCATTGTTCCTCGGTCATCCTTTCCCCTAGCCTCTATTTTCACCTTTCCTTCCTTGTTTTCCCTCCAACTTCCTCTCCTTGTGTCCCTCCCTCTCTCCCTCACCCTCCTCTCCATTTCTCCCTCCCCCTCTCCCTCACCCTCCTCTCCATTTCTCCCTCCCCCTCTCCCCTACCCTCCTCTCCATGTCTCCCTCCCTCTATCCCTCACCCTCCTCTCCATGTCTCCCTCTCCCTCACCCTCCTCTCGTTGTCTCCCTCCACCTTCCTCTTCACATTTCTTCCCTAACCATCTTTGTTTTTTCTCGTTGTCCCTCCCCTTTTCTCTCCCCCAATCTCAGTATCTCCCCTACATTCTTTGGCTGATTAGTTTGTTTTGTTGTTATAACCTTCCCTATAGCAAACACCCACAAATGGAACGACAGGTTTCTTGCTGTTTGCTTTCCTTTGTACTCCTTTGTACATTTTCCACTTTTAACCTTTCCTCTCTCTCTTCTCTCTCTCTCTCTCTCTCTCTCTACTTTCTTCCAATTTTCCCCTCCACCTTCTCCCCCCCCTCCAACTTCTACCCCTCAGTCTCCTTCCATCCTCTTCCTCTAGATCTATCTACTTCATGATCTTCCTCCACTTGAAGCCTCTCCAAAATCGATAACACCTTCTCAATGTACCAATTTTTAAAGTGTTCATAGTATCGTAAAACAGAGCAATAATATTACAAAAGTCATGCCCTGCTGTGTGCGTGGTTGACAGCATCCTAGAAACCAGAACTACTTTGCAATTTCTATTGTATCATGGAATGTATCAGCCAGTTATCGTGCAATAAATAAATAAATATATAAAAACGTGAAAGTCACAGAGTTTGCAATATATAAACACAAAAAATAATGATGATAATACGGGACACACTTGAGGTACAAGAGCGATATATGAAGCTTTAGGCCCGAACTACTATACCTACCTCGGGATCACGGTAATTCGACTGACTCTTCCATCTCGCTTGTCGTAGACACTCCCAGGGATATGATTCGTCACAACTAGGGGTATTATTAGTCACGTTTTTCCACGCGGATCGTAGACAGAACGTCAATAATCGCCGAAAGAACGCTGCAAAATCAGAGCAACTACAGTGCACGTGCAATCCCCTCATCCTGATCTGCATGCATGAGGTGTTGCCAGTGGTGGCAGACTGGCAGGGGCTGGGGCATGAGTGGGCAGGGCTTGTTGTGACGTCACGATGGGCAACCACTGATCGCCAGTCATTATTATTATTATTGATATTATTTACTTCATCTTATTTACTGATATCTATAATACTTGGGTTGACATAACACACAATATTCTTGCTTTAATGTGTAACTTTCGATGGCAGGATTTCTGAATTTCCATGTGCAAAATAATATACGACAGAAAATGGAAACCCGACACCATAAACTCTCTCTTAACGCCGCCCTCACACCTCGGCATCAACTAGACTTACGGTATTTGACACCTTTACAGTATACATTAGTCCTTCAAAAAAAGCTTTGAATTATAATAGGTTTACATGGTATGAATTAATCGTGCATGCGTGATCAAAAGATGCACAAATAACCTGGGATAGATTCTTACACACACACACACACACACACACACACACACACGAAACGACTCTCTTCAAGTCTCGTTAGATCTTAAATTTCCCTCTGTCCCACTGCCACTCTAATCACCGACCTGTTTCCCTCCTCTTGTCTCTCCTCTGTCCTTTCCCTTCTCTCGTTCCCTCCCTCTCGCCTGCCTTTCCTCTCCTCCGTTTCCTCCTCTTTCTTCATTGTTCTTTCCTCTTGTTCTCCATCTCTCTACATCTTTTTCTACCTCCCTTCCTCTTTCTTCCTCCACTATCTTCTCACCGTCCCCCTCCGCTTCTCCCTCCATTTTGCCGCCACTGTCTTCCCTATTCATAGGTTTTCTCCTCCGCTTCTCTTGGGTCGCACCATCCTCTCAGTCTCCCTCCTCTCCTTCCACTTCGTTCCCTTCACTGCTCTTCTACCATTCTCTCTCTCTTAGTCTCGTTTCCACCACCTCTCATAATTCTCCATTTTCCTTTCTCTTACTTTTGCAATCTGTTCTTTACTATGTTGCACACAACCCTGCATACACGTACACCCGTCCATATGCAACAATGTAACTCACAATGAACACAACATATCTTGCATCCTTGCCAATATATTTTTTCCCCAAAACAGCATCGGCTGTCATCACATTTCCCGCTTTTGCATCCCTGTTATTGACAGATTATTCACGTTAACTGCAGCCTACCCAACTAAAAATGGCCTCGAAAAAGACCAAGAGTTCTGCTGATGTTTACTTTCCTTTGTACTCCTTTGCACTCCGTTGTACAATGTTTAGTATTTTCACCAGCAGCCCAAAGAGAAATCCAAGGTGACAATATTCATTTCTTTTCTGTTCTTCACTCTCCAGCATACAGTTCTTGTAAATATAATAGTTACATTTTCAAAGTCGTGCACCTTTCCTGCAACTTCCCAGGCATTTTACGTAAACTATGCACTTCTGTACACTTCATCGTTTGCAGCAATAGCCATCCTTACTTAACATACAACTCCGCATAACACTTCAATACATCCCTCCTTCTGCAACGATGTCCTTTATCATGAACACACGTAGCCTGCATCCTACGCAATACAATTCCCCTTTTGGAACAACGTCCTTCAATACCCTGCATACAAACTAGCCTGCAACCTGAACAATAAAGCTCTCCTTCTGCAACAACGTACTGTATCGGTACACGGCTAGCACTAAATATCGTGCCACCGCTAGCACCAATAAAATGTATCGTCGCACTGCTGGCCACCAATTTAATGTAGCCGTTATGGAGTAGCAGTTGACTACATATTAAGTGTTCTGCTGTATAGTATAACTAGACCACCGTGTTGGATCGACGACACTGTCTGTAGTACACGTCAGCTACTCGCCGTCAATGCCCGACACTTCCCACCAAAGGTCCTCTGCCACGAGAAGGTGGAAGCTGGTCTGTTATTAAGTGGTAGCGTAAGGTGACAGAAATGAGCAGATTAAATCTCTCTTTATTGGGTACAGAACAATATAACTGCAACCCGAGAGATATGTAGGAGCGACACCACCTCCCTTTATAACTGTAAAGCGGGTTCTGACGCTGTACAGTCACCGAGCGGACAAGGGCGCGGTGCTGAGGTCAGCTAAAAAGTGAGGTGCCGAGCATTACATATACTCTGGGCTTAGGCAAAAAGTAGAGATAAATGACAACTCTACTAGCACATTATACACCTCTATAAAATGGTATTAAGTACATTCACATATACCAACATAATAAATGGTTCCCCAGGACTTTACACTTACGCACTTATTCAGATATCTTTTCACTTCTCCTAACCTTCTTTTTATAACTGAAACAGGGTGGCCCTTGTGGTCTGCCATCCACCTTCTTCCTATACCACAGCTAACAGCGAAATGATATTTGGTTGTTCATCATTCACACTTCATTACACAGTTAATTATGACTAAACAGCTTTAAAAATTATTATGTAAAATGTGTGATACTACAACTTCATATGGAAAAAGATGTTGACACCAGAACATCGCTCGGCCACACCATAGACGTCCTCGTCGACATTGTTGTCCTAACTACCGTGTAGCCTAACCAGAGTGTAGGGTAGCTAACTATTCAGGAACATCCACTTGCAATCCGCGAGTACGGACACGTGGTCTCAGTGGGTTCCTTAATTGGCGCCTTAAATAGTAGCCTAAACCACAAACACAGGACAAGACCACAATAAGTAGAAGACCAACGCCAGGACCAAAATAGGAAGGAGAAAGGTATGAAGGAAGATAGGACAGTACATAAGGCTCTAAATCAGTCCTGTTCAGGTGGGAGAGGAAGGTAAGCTCCTTTAATACATGAGACAGCCTGTTCACATTCAAGAAGTAACATTGAATGAAGGTAAAAAGGGTCGTAACTGGGATGAGAAGTTCACTGTCAAAGCTAGCTGATGCTTACTAGGCAGAACTGCTATCTCTTTACTGTGTAACTCACAAAAATCAGGTGCAACATAGTACCCCTTTACTGTAAGGAATTGATTCTGTGAGGCACAAATTACAGTTACATCCTCTGTCTCAGGAAAGTAAAAGTACTGTTTCGCATGAATATGAGCATGGAAAACTGACTTCAATTGAATGGGTTGGAAGGTGCAACGTTGCAGAGCAGAGGAAGCATTTGTGTCCGACAAGGCCCTCTTACACTCCTCTACCTTTAATGGTACGAAGACAAAATGGAAAGCAGGACATACATGGAGATCAAGAAATGAGGCCTTACACTTCTCAAATTCATCCACAGTCGTTTCTGCTACATATTTCTTGTCATCTGAGACAACTAGCACCTCTGGACCCTCTTCAATAACAACAAGTGTATTATTAGCAGTAGCAAAAGGGAAGGTAATGAACCGCCATGCCTGGTATAAAGAGTGGCATAAGTCCATGCTTCCACATAGCTATATTAAGTGCATTGGTTAGTATATTAGTAGGCAGCAATAAAGCATTAACCCTGTTCAAACTTGCATCGATTAAGCCGTCCACCATATTGGCTGCATGCTTCTCCAAAGCAGTGATTGACTCGTCGAGAGCATGTAAGTACTCAGCGAATAACACCAAGTTAGCAAGGGTTAGTAGATTAATTTGGATGTTGTTCACAAGCTCTACTAGATGGTTGTAATCCTATTTATCTCGTTAGCTTTGTTAGTGAACTCATCTAACTGTTTATACACATGCATGATTAATCTATTATTGGCTTTAGCGGCCAGTGTCAAGTCATGCATCTGTCTACCTAATTGCACTACATCCTTATCTAATGCCATACCAAAGCGTTATCCACGTCCTCTCTTAGTACGTGCATGGGCATGCTTGGAAAGATCAGAGTGTACGTTAGGTAAAGCTACATGCAAGTTAGTGAGCCTGTGGGTGAGCCTGTCTATATGCCTAGTCTGAAGCTCAACAAAGCTTCAGTGTCAGAGTTTGTCAATCGTGGGTTTCGATTAAACATCTTTCCCACTTCCAATAGTTGCTGTCTGAGATTCGACAAGCCCTTGGAGATCTTCTTGACAATATCTGGCGTTTGGAGATAGCCTTCCATTGGATAGTAGACACATACTGCATCTTCCACTACCACGACTTCTCCAAGTGGGCTCTTCAGTGCTCCTGGCATTAACGCAGTCGTGTCCATGTCCGATGTCGTTCCATAGGTCCACCCCAAGCAACGCACGAGGAGTTTGAGCCACAGCCACATTTTTTTCTGCAAGAGTAGATACTCCCTTAATCACTCTTGTTGTGGGATCGTAGCTTGCTGCGATACTCTTGGTTAGGGACAGGTACGGATGATGACATAGACTGCGACGAAGACAGAGGGCACAACACATCAGACGATAGGCCTAGCTCTTGACTTACTAGTTTGATCCTATCAGCATATACTGCCTCCTGAGTTCCATTAGCTTCATCCTTTATTCTATAAGTATTTCCACGTACTCGTTCCACAACGGTATATGGTCCGCAGAACTTAGGTCTGAGCTTGGAAATTCTCTCAGGGTTGTGGATTATGACCTTCTGGCCTGCCTGTAACGTCTTTTCTTGACTACCTTTGTGTTGTGTCGCCATCATCTCCGCTCTTAAGGCTTTTAATCTTTTCCGTACTTCACTGTGTATAAATTGGAATTTCAACAACTGTACCTTTGCGTAGTCTTCTTCGTTGTCTACTGGAGTAGGAGGTCCAGCCAACAAATCGTAGGGTAACACTTTCTCTTCTCCATAAAGGATATAATGAGGAGACTTCCCAGTTAATGAATTTTCTGAGGAGTTGATGGTCGCCGCTACGTGGTAACCAGTCTTCCCAGTTATCCTCCTGATTTGAGGTTATTACTGGTCTCAAGACTTCCAGTATCTTCCTGTTTGTTCTCTCCACCAGGCCATTGCTCTTAGGACTGTAAGGCGTTACAAAAACTTGCCTTACTCCATACATACGACAGATTTCTTGTAAAACCTGGTTACGAAATTCACTGCCATTATGCTGAGCAATACCTTAGGTGTAGAGTATGGACAAATCACTGAAGTCACAAAAGCGTGCGCCACCTCCTCTGAAGTTTTCGTCTGTAAAGGTGCTAAAACAGTGAATCGTGAGAAATGGTCCACTGCCACCAGTACATAACTTGAACCTTGACGACTTCTCGGCAACGCTAAGAGATCAATGGAGACTGTATCCCAGGGTTTTTCCGGTAGAGGATACTCTAAGATGGGAGTCGGAGGTCCCGTCGTTCCTCGTATTTCCACGCATTTGACGCATTGACTGACGTGGGCTTCTATGTCCTTCCTCATGGTCGGCCAATAGTATTTCTTTCTCGCCTCACGTATGCATCTATCGCGACCGGGATGACCCGCTTGAGGTACGTCATGAACTAACTGTAGCACGGCTTGCTGTAAGGCAGCAGGAACAACCAACTGATATGCAGTGTCCTTCCCTGGGGGTTGCTTGTACAAAAGACCCTGTTGAAGATGGAAGTGATCCATTGGTACTGGGAGTTCAGGTAGACAAGTCTCGTCGCCAGACTCCAAGGCATAGATGACTTGAGACCACATCGCATCATTACGTTGTTCCGCTTTTACCGTGTCTGAGGAATACTCAGCAAGAGCAACATCCTCGGCTATGGTAGCAGCAATGTTTCTACTCAACGCGTCGGCCACAACATTTTGACGGCCTGATAAATATCTGACCTCTGGATCAAACTCCATTACCTTGCCAAACCAACGCGCAACCTTACCGTGCAAGTTTTTTCCTTTAAACAAGTCACGTATGGGTGCATGATCAGTTAAACAATTATCCGGTAGCCAAAAATAATATCCCGGAAATGTCCTAACGCCCACACGACTGCTAATGTCTCCAAATGTGTCGTCGAATAGTTCTTCTCTGGGGGTCTTAATGCCCTACTAGCATATGCTATGGTATGTGTCTTTCCTTGCTCATCCATCTGCTGTAACACCGCTCCCAGACCCAGACCTGAGGCGTCCGTGCACAGACAGAAAGGGTGAGTATAATCAGGAAATGCTAATACGGGTGTTTCTGACATGGCTTGTTTGAGCTCGTTGAAGCTTTTCTCTTCCGAGGGTCTCCATTTCCATGCAGCGTCCTTCTTAAGTAGCGTTGTTAAAAGTGATGCTATGATGGCATACCTGTGGACAAAACTCCTATAAAAGCCAGTGAGGCCTAGGAACGATCTTATCTGATCCTCGTTCTGTGGTGTAGGAAAATAGGTCATCTAGATACGCTAAGACGTCTTGCCCTAACATCTCGCCAAACAATTGGTTTATCATCCGCTGAAATGTTAAAGGAGCATTACTCAGTCCAAAAGGCATCCGGAGAAATTCAAAGTGCCCACGGTGAGTGCTAAAAGCAGTAATGGGACGCGACTCTTCAGTCAGCTCCACCTGCCAATACCCTGACGCTAGATCCAGACAAGTAAACACAGTATTTCCCTTACCTAATGATTGAAGTAAGTCTCGCAAATGCGGAATCGGGTAACGATCCGGTACTGTTACCTTGTTCACTTGCTGAAAATCCACAACAGGTCTCACACCACCGTCTTTCTTAGGCACTAGAAAGAGTGGTGCATTCCAAGGCGAGGAGGAAGGCTGGATAACGTCATCACGCAGCATCCTTTCAACTTCCTCATCCACTGCTTCCCTTTGGCTGTGTGGTAGACAGTATGCAGGCACATAAATTGGATTTGTACCAGGGCACAAACCAATATGATGCTTCACCCTATCCGTCCTACCCAGCGCTTCTCCTGGAAGTGCTACTACGTCGGAAAATTTTCTAAGGAGGGCTAGGAGTCGTGTTTTATGGTCTACATTATCCGTGACCTTCACATATTGCTCCAGCTGTTTTTCCTTAGCCAGACGTACGGGTTCCGACTGAGTCGTTGCTTGAGATGTAACTACAGGAGAGATCACCGGCACGTCGTCGACTTCCTTTATGGGGGCACCATAGCACATCAAGTCGCCTATATAACAACCATCTCTGAGCTTAACTGCGCCACCACTCATATTTGCGATGAAGAGGGGCGTCTTCTGGTCTTGGCCAACGCTAGTCAGAGTCGATTCCAGCGACAATGCCTTATGTTTCACAGTCTCAGTTAAGCATGCTACATCAGTTCCCACCGACACGTCAGGTACTCGGACAGGAATTTTACAGACAGTTTGACTGGGTAAGTGGTGATTACCACTCACTATAGCCCTGACTTTCTTCCAGTCCATACCCTCCGCTTCGTGTGCATCCGGGGACTCCCTTGATGCTTCACTTGTCGGGGTCACAACTGGTTGGACGGCTCCTGATTGGATGCCAGTTCCAGTTCGTGTTGCTGAGGGATTAAGGCCTACAAACTCTTTCCCGTTAAAGGAAATGGAATGTCTTTGAGGGTGTATTACTATATCATACTCCTCCATGGTCTCAAAGCCTAACAGCCCATCAGCTGGCAGAGGAAAATCCTCAACCACATAAAACGTAGCACGTAACACAGGAGATCGTTTATCTGCCCTCAATGTCAACGGCACCTGGCTTACAATCTTCATTCTACTCCCTGTCACACCTGTCAACATTACATCAGGTGGTGATAATGTCCAGTTTGTTAAAGGCAATTCACCTTTAAGTCTTTCCAGCGCTTTACTAGAAATAATGTTTGTACATGCCCCTGTATCTACGATCAGGGACACTTGGCCTTTCCCTATGATCCAAGGAATAGATAATAAGTCCACCTTAGTAATAGCTGCCACACACGCATCGGTGGATTGTACTATTTTAATTACTTTTGCGCGCGGCCCTGAGCTTCCCCCGAACTAGCTGGGTTCCCTAGTTTCTTCCTCTTTTCAATGACAAAGGGGCAACAGTCCGTTTCATGAGGACAATGCCCATGTATGACATACCATCTTTTCACCTCTGGCTTAACAGCCTTGGTCCTTTGCTGTGGAGAGCTAGTAGCTGTGTTTCTCCAGCCTGAAGTTTGCAAGGCTTTGCTAGCTTCTGCATAGCATATGCCTGCCTTCGCCAAAGCCTGACTTTCAGTACAGTTAGGATGCTGCTGTACTATATCAGTAGCCAGATTAGGTACAGGTATCTGCCACAAAGGAGGAGGGTTAGTCTGACCTTGCACGCCCATATTGTTAGTCATGCCCCAGGTATTTGGATAAGGGCCCTGGATTTGCATGCCAATATTAGTATTCATGCCCCATTGATTAGGATTCTGGGTTTGCATGCCAATACCATCTGTGTTTATACCCCATGCATTTGAAGAAAGAACAGAAAATAAATTCTGTCCAGAACCTTGTGGTGTACTAAAAATATCTGAAGTATACACAGGTATGTGAGTGGTTGTAGTACTATCACTAATGACTGGATTTTGCATATCCTGAGTGACCAAAGGTACTGTTGTAGTCTCAGCTTTCACAGTCTCCTCACTAGGATTACCCTCTAGCAAGACTAGTGGCCATATTGGATCTAATTGATTGCTCTGGGACTGTTGAATAAGTATGACCAGAACGCAAATGCAAAACGTTCAAATCCTCATCCAGTCTTTCAGAAATATCCTCATCACCTTGATCCTCAATATGTCCTTCACTCATTTAATATGTCTGATCCCTATTTCCCTTAATTCTACGTCCCCACTTCACTGTATCCATCTAACCTTGTCAGTAATATTCCCCTCCCAGTTACAAGAAGATAAACCGACATAAAAAAGGATAGTTACTCCCAGTTACAGGAAGATAAACTGACATAAAAAAGGATAGTTATGGTAAGTGACAGAGAATGGAACATATATAAAATACAGAAAGTATATTTATTTCAAGGGAATTCTGAGAAACCTTTATTTCCACTCATCAACTAACTAACGTGTGTTGATTCAAGTGTGTGTGTGTGTGGTTTAATGCATGGACGCTACCTAGATATGAAAGTCCAGGATGATGTTCCACATTCCACGTTCCACACTCCACCAAACTCCTCCAACCACACGACAGCCCGCTGGGAGTTAGCAAGCGACTGGTTCGCCCTGCGGCCTGCACCAGGCCAGGCCCGCCGCTCTCGGCTCCCGCTTCGGCTCGATTCGGCCGTCCGCGCCTGTGGAGTTGCCAGAAGTCGCTCGCTAGTTGATCCACTCCTCACCGCACTGGCTTGAACTCTCCTTATCTCGCCTCTCGCACACGAGAGCGAGATTCTTGCCAGTTTGCGTTTGAAGATGGAGATATCTCGCACACCACAGGGCGAGATAACTGCCAGTTTGTGCTTAAGATAGGAATCTCGCACTGGCAGAATAATGGGAGGAATTAATATTCACCACTCCAGTTTATCTGCTCCACTTAACTCACTAGTAATTAGTCCCCTTACAATAGTAGAGTAAGATTTTCTGTTTCACCTTCAGGAACGAGCGATTGCAAGGGTTACTGGTTCACAGCATAAAGCCCTTTAGCACGCATCGTATCCCAGCACTGAGCACCAATTTAATGTATCGGTACACGGCTAGCACTAAATATCGTGCCACTGCTAGCACCAATAAAATGTATCGTCGCACTGCTGGCCACCAATTTAATGTAGCCGTTATGGAGTAGCAGTTGACTACATATTAAGTGTTCTGCTGTATAGTATAACTAGACCACCGTGTTGGATCGACGACACTGTCTGTAGTACACGTCAGCTACTCGCCGTCAATGCCCGACACTTCCCACCAAAGGTCCTCTGCCACGAGAAGGTGGAAGCTGGTCTGTTATTAAGTGGTAGCGTAAGGTGACAGAAATGAGCAGATTAAATCTCTCTTTATTGGGTACAGAACAATATAACTGCGACCCGAGAGATATGTAGGAGCGACACCACCTCCCTTTATAACTGTAAAGCGGGTTCTGACGCTGTACAGTCACCGAGCGGACAAGGGCGCGGTGCTGAGGTCAGCTAAAAAGTGAGGTGCCGAGCATTACATATACTCTGGGCTTAGGCAAAAAGTAGAGATAAATGACAACTCTACTAGCACATTATACACCTCTATAAAATGGTATTAAGTACATTCACATATACCAACATAATAAATGGTTCCCCAGGACTTTACACTTACGCACTTATTCAGATATCTTTTCACTTCTCCTAACCTTCTTTTTATAATTGAAACAGGGTGGCCCTTGTGGTCTGCCATCCACCTTCTTCCTATACCACAGCTAACAGCGAAATGATATTTGGTTGTTCATCATTCACACTTCATTACACAGTTAATTATGACTAAACAGCTTTAAAAATTATTATGTAAAATGTGTGATACTACAACTTCATATGGAAAAAGATGTTGACACCAGAACAGTACCCTAATGCCCTGCACACAAACTACCCTGAAACCTACACAATACAACTCTCCTTCTGCAACGTCCTTCACTATCCTGCACACAATCTAGCCTGCATACTACACATGCAGTACAGCTCTCCTTTGCAACAACGTCCTTCACTACCCAGCACACGACCCAGCCAACACGCCAGCCAATATAACTTTAATTTTGTCCCGGGGCCGAGTCGTGCATCACCACCTTCCCCGCATTGTTTTGTATTCCCACCCGCAGCCCAGAGAGGAATCATGAAAGGCTGGCTCGGGTTATTTCCCTTGTGGTGCTCCGGATGTATGAAATTTATGCGCAAACAGAGAGCAGCGTAGGGGGTGGCATTTACATGGCCAGAATTAATTATGGGCGCTGGGAGATGGATGACGAGAGGGAGAGAGAAGGGGAAGGGGATAGGAAGAAAATACCATTCAGAAAACAAGAAAAATAAATAAGGCAAAGACGACAAAAACACTAGAGGAGGAAAAAAAAAAGAGAAAGACAAAACGAAAGAAAAGAAAAAGAAAAAGAAAAAAGAAAGAAAAGAAAAAGAAGGAGAGGAAAGAGGAACTAAAAGAAATCGGCTAAGGTCAATGGGAGTATGTCGGAAGGAAGGGTCATTAGGAGGAGAAGGAGGAGGAGAAGGGAAAGAAATGAGTAATAAAAGAAAAACCAGAAAAGAACATCTCTTTCTAAATACAGAGGAAAAAAAAAAAAGGATCAAGAGAATAAACAAGACAGACAAGCAGTAAACACAAGAAGTCGGCGGAACGGTGAGATAGGAGGAAGCAAACGGGGAAAACTGGGAAAAGAAAGTCGCAAAAAACTCCCAGGAAATACGGAGCTAAAGAAAATAATAAAGCCAAAGACGGGAAAAGAAGTCTATAAGGTCAATGAGGGCGCGTCAGAAGGTAGGGTAATTTCGTGCCTGTTCTCCAAGGGTCGCCACATTTGCTACAGTCGTCAGCAAAATTGAGGCCAGAGTTCCCGTCGCAATTGGAAGCTTATTTCACGGTCACTGCCTCTATCAGTCTGTGCCACTAGCTTCTTGCCTCCCCTTCCTCCCCCCCCCTCTCTCTCTCTCTCACACACACACACACACACAAGCTTCTCCTTCCCCCGTCCATTTCATAATGATCGATCCTCCCCCCCCCCCCAACCACACACACCACTCGCTTCATTACACCCCTCCCCCTCCGACAAACAAGCCTCTCTTTCTTCTCCCCTTCCCTCTTATCTCACAAACTTCTCCTCTCACCCCTTCACCCACTTCTCCAACTTCCACGTAACATTCTTCCAGAAACACATCTTTCTACTGTTTCCTTTGTCTCACTTTCACCTGCTTGGCCTCTTCCCCCTCCTCATTTAATCCATATTCTTCTCTAGGATCGTATTCTCTGCACTTTTGGCGATTTTATAACATCTACTCCTGAGCGATTTAGTCTAACAATTCAATATCCTCCTATATGCTACATTATGCAAACTACAGAATATCGACATTAAATCGAAAAAATAATACACAGGAAAATGCTAGGGTGTAATAAGCAAAACAAAGTGTAATAAGCAAAATGAATCGCTAAGGATGAGATGCTAGGAGCCTCCTATGCCAGACGGAATACGGCTTAACTCTGTATTTCAAACTTCCATTCCTATCACATCTACCTACCAGTCCTTAGATCTTGGTCCACACAGTGACTCACAGTCCAGTAAGGGTGCGGTGGACTCCATACTGTCCACCTCGAGTGACCCACGTTTTTATGGAGACAATTGTATGATTTTTACTCTGTTCAACTTTCCTTTTCTGCATCCCTCTCTGCTCTTTCGTTCAACTCTTTCACATATGTTATTTATGTTTCTTCCCAGTCTTTGTTTACTTTCCATACCGTGCGTTCCTTCAGTGTCTGCTATTTTCATCAGCTCTCTTTTCTTTGGAGTATTTAATTTTTTTTTCTCTTTGCACTTGCTAATTTTTCCTAATTTGATACCCACGCCCGTGAAGAGGGCTAAGGTTATGTTTCTGTAGACGTGTGTGTGTGTGTGTGTGTGTGTGTGTGTGTGTGTGTGTGTGTGTGTGTGTGTGTGTGTGTGTGTGATGAGCACAACACCAATACTGGTAGAAAAGATATGGGTCGGCTAAGGGGTTGACTATTTTTTCGAACAAGAGATCGGAGGTCAGAATCTCAGGCCTGGAAAAAAAAAAAAAAAAAAAAAAAAAAAAAACGAAGATCAACTTACGCATTTTTTTTTTTTTTTTTTTGGGGGGGGCAGGCAAACTTGCTGGAAAGATCTGAAGGTAAAAAAAAGAATGAAAGGCTTCAATCTTTAGGATATTCAAAGGCCAAGGTCATAGGGCATGGTCAATTTTCGATTCATATGTTTATGTGTAATCAAAACAGCAAACACCATTTTAATGCGATTTGGGTCAAATCTGGATGAATGGTTGAAAATCAGAGAACGGCGTGATTTTTTTTTTTTTTTTTTTTTTTAACAGGTCAAAGGTCAATGACAGTAGAGAAAGTTACCCGATTTAGACAAAACTTCGTGGATGGGTTTAGGATCATACAAGGCAATACGATTTCCATTTGGAAAGCAATCAATCGAAGTTCAGGGTCACAAGGAAAAGTAAAAATTCAAGATCATACGGCTAGGTCGTCATATTTTGATCTGAATTGGACCCGACTTGATGGAAATAAAATGGGTTAAGCAAAAATAAAGTAATTGGGTTTTGAGATCAATCAGCTGATAGTCAGGGTCACATGGGAAAGTTAAATATTTGACCCTTAAACCAACTGGTGGGAACGGGTGTTACATCTTTTTCTTTGGCTTACTTTTCATTACTTCTCACCCCTCTGTTATTTTGTTAAATCTCATTGTTATTCAACATTTAACATGATTTATTTCATATATTACGTCATCTCTCTTCTTTGTTTGTCCCCCTCTTGGTTTATTGTCTCTGTTCTTCATTCGCCTTTGTTCTCGCGCTCTTCTCTTTGTTAATTCCAGTGCTCTAGTTTGTTGCTGTTTTCCTTTTCCTTTCCTTTATCTGTTCCTCTCCTCTCCTCTTTCCTCTGCCCTTCGTGTATCGCCTTCTCATCACTCTTTACTACCGATAATTTATTCTCTTTCATTTTGTCTACCGTTCATCATTCACTCCCTGGAATCTTTAACCCCATCACACCATACGTTTTTTGTTCATCTTCAGACCTGTATTATTACAAGACTTGGTGATGGCTACATATAACTTCTCAAGTTCAAAAAGTTACTCTTAAGTAAAACATAATCGCCTGAAGGTAACACGAAAAAGCTGAGCAAGTGTAGAAGTACAAAAAAGAAGTAAGGCCATACTAGGCTTCCTTTGCTGTGTGTGAAAAGCCTTGGGGAGCCACAGGGAAGTATAATACGGGGATTTGCTTTAACCTTACAGGCTACTGTTCTACAGAGTGTTTGGGCTATGGTATGGGCTATTGTTGTGCAGGGTGTATGGTATGGGCTATTGTTGTGCAGGGTGTATGGTATGGGCTATTGTTGTGCAGGGTGTATGGTATGGGCTATTGTTGTGCAGGGTGTTTGGGCTATGGTATGGGCTATTGTTGTGCAGGGTGTATGGTATGGGCTATTGTTGTGCAGGGTGTTTGGGCTATGGTATGGGCTATTGTTGTGCAGGGTGTTTGGGCTATGGTATGGGCTATTGTTGTGCAGGGTGTTTGGGCTATGGTATAGGCTATTGTTGTGCAGGGTGTTTGGGCTATGGTATGGGCTATTGTTGTGCAGGGTGTTTGGGCTATGGTATGGGCTATTGTTGTGCAGGGTGTTTGGGCTATGGTATAGGCTATTGTTGTGCAGGGTGTTTGGGCTATGGTATGGGCTATTGTTGTGCAGGGTGTTTGGGCTATGGTATGGGCTATTGTTGTGCACGGTACTGAATGTGAACCCAGTGAACTGTAGGCCAAAGCTGTCCCTGTTTTACTGTTTACCATCCTCTTGTCGGTGGATAGGGACGGGATTAAGCTGGATGTGTATGAGCAGTACCACCGCCTCGTCACATCGGAGCCACTACCTGAAGGCATCCCCCACTAGCAACACAGCACAAAACCAAACCGCAAAGTATCATGGAGAATCACCATATATCACGTTCTTTACCCCTCACTCTTGATGAAGAATATCCCGCTGTATGTGATTATGAAAAAATAAAGTCGTCTACCTTGATTTAGCAGATACTTTCGTCCTGTTGCAGCCTCTCCCCTTGGGTAAGTGCCACAATGGGACAATACTGCAGCGGCTATACTCTTGCATCCCACCCATAGCACTTCATCGTGATTAGCATTATGTTCTACGGTTAATCTCATGTCAAACAGTGATAATCGCTTCCAACAACTCGGGATCAAAGACTGAGAGAATATTAGCCCAAGCTAAAGTGCAACTGAGTGAAATAAGGAAACAACACAATCAATTAAAGAAAATGAGAAAAGAAAGAACACAGCAGAAGAAAAAAAAAAGAAGAAAAGAAAAGAGGGGAAAAAATAAAAAAAGCACAGGGCACTGGTGGATCACTGTTTCCCGCACACAGTCACCCTTTTTTAGTCAAGCATTACATCATAGCACACAACACCACACCCCACCACACTACACGGCATCACACCACACCGCACCAACAAGGAATTGTCAGTACGATGACGCCAAAGGAATGAAACCACACACACACACACACACACACACACACACACACACACACACTGGCCTGATGGTGTTGTTGGTGGGGTGAAAGGTTTGGAACTGTATAGTCTCAGGATCGACTCACAGACTTCCATCTAATTTTTTTCCCTCAGCCCAACATTCGATGGAAAGAAGAGGCGGATGATGATGATGATACTGATGTCGCATACGATACTGATAATGAAACTGGTGATGATCATGATGATGATGTCGAATACGATACTGATGATGAAACTGATGATGATGATGATGACTAAGAAATTGCTGATGAAAATGATGATGATATGATGATGATGATGATGATGATGATGACGACGATAATGATGATAACGCTGAATTCGTAACAAAGTGCCACAAGAGACAGCCTTTGGAACTATTGAATTAACTCTTTTTTATTATATTGTCCCAGATTATCGTTCTTTTGCAGCCTACTTCACACAGCTCAGTGGAAGAAAAAGACAATACTACGATATACAGCACACATTCCCTTCATATTCTAGTGTTGATCTCTTGTTACAGATGGAGATGAAGAGATGGCAATTGTAGGCCAAGTTAGAGTAAAAAATGGGTATAGCAGGAAATATATTAGTTTAAATCGTCTGTTGTAAGCTTAAATAAAACTACCAAAATGCACTACCCGCAGCCAAAGCGTTAAGGAGGCTGTCTGGCCCTTCTTCCTTGCTATAGTGTTCCTCCTCGTAACATAGGGTTTGGGTGGAGTCACCCCCTCCCTACACTATTGCCATGTTTCCTAACCCTACGATGTATAACGCCTGTGGTTTGTGTAGTAGGAATGATACATAAACATAACTCATACTAATATAACTGTAATGAAAGTGCTGACATGTATCAAGGAAGAATAAAACTATTCTGCATACTATATTATACGATAATAGAGAAACGTGGCATAAAAATTTGGCAGTGTTGCTCTAAAAATATTCTAATTATTATTTACTTCCCCAACACTTCTAACATTGCTAATTAATTTAGCAAGTATAATTGCAAGAAAATTTGAAGGGATAAAAGTGGGAAGAGGCGATCCTTTCATAATTAAAATAAATATATCAAACAGCTCTGGGGTGGCAGCACTCACGCGACACGTGTTTGTGTGTACGCTGTGGGAGGTCACCAACCCCTACAGGATTTAGGCCTATTGGGGAAACCTCTATAAAAAAAACGCGCCGTGACTTTTACCTCAAGGGTGGTGCGGAAATAAAGTCAAAATTATAATCCATACATAAAAATGGAAGTAAAAAACCATGGATGACACATAACAAAATCTAGCGAGAGAGAGAGAGAGAGAGAGAGAGAGAAATAATAATAATAATAATAATAATAATAAAACTTTATTTCCACTAAACAGTGGGTATTCTTATACATTATACAGTAGTACAGCATACAGTATGAAAGTTCTATACACAATATAATACAAGTTGATACATATGGTGGAGAATAGTGACAGAGAGGTAAATGGTTTAAAAGGTGTGGGGACACTTAGGTTAAAAATAGATCAATTAAGGGATTTAGGAACGAAGGCAGTGGGAAGGATTAAGACAGATGGGATTGTAAGATTAGGGAGTTTGAGCAATAGGGTAGAATGTATGCTCTCAATAAAAGTATAGCAATTATCAACGGCTAATTATTATACAGGTGTTGATGGTGGGGGTCTATATTTATAGGAGGTGTTGGTGGTGGAGGTATAGCGGGTGTTGTTGATGGGGGTGTTGTTGGGGGTAGGGGTATAGGGGGTGTTGGTGGCAGGGGTATAGGGGGTATTAGAAAAACGGAGATCACAAGAGGGAAACAGTGTCAAGGTCATCGCTGATGGAGAGGTCAGCTCGGAAACGTGGCAACAGTGCAGGGAGGGGGTGACTCCACCAAAACCCTACGTTTCGATCTGTCAGACTATAGTTCATTAAGGTACAGTTACCTCATAAAGTTTCTTTACCTATGTTGCACCTCCCCGTTAAGATGTGGCACCATCGCAGCAGTAATTGCTGGCAACGTCGCAGTAGTAGCGTAAGGCGTATTTATGAATGAACGCTAGAACCACTGACGTCAGTGATGGGTGTATATGCCAGAAAATTTATATTTTGATACGACATACCAACAGGAATATAAATACAAGCAATGGCATAATAAAAAAAAAATATGAAGGTTGTCGCAGATATAGTCATCATACATCAGCCACTCACACCACACCTTACTGTGGAATCTGAGGTGTTGAGTGCGTCTCGTGGATCATGCTATGGGACAGTTCAAAAAACATTATAAACCTTAAAACATATGGAAACGTGTGATCATAGGCGTATACTGTAGTAATAATATATAAACCAAAGCAATACAACGTGGAAGGGGAATAAATAACATTATATATATAGGACTATACTTATTTATTCAACACAAGACTTCTACAGAGGTATCGTTTCAGAGTAATGCAGTACGTATGCAGTTCGAATCACTGTCTGAAATTTCCAGTATGACAAATGGTAATTACTCATGAGACGTCAGAAAGCACGCGATAGTAGTGTTAGGTCTCGTCCTCACGAGCGGGCAGTGTCCGACGGGCAAACATTGTTACCAAATCACGTTCCAGTTCACATGTTTAGATAAGTATTCATATGATTTATGATTCATAAAGTGTTTCGAACTGTCCCACAGCAAGCTCCATGAGATAGCCCCAACACCCCAGATTACACATACGCTGTGGTGACGGTGGCTGATGCATGATGACTATACATGCGACAACCTTCATTATATTTCTATTTTGTTTTGTTTTGCTTTTTCTCCATTTATATTCTTATTGGTATTTCGTATTAATACATAAACACTATCAGTAATGTTGTACCTGGTGATGTGTTACCTGCTTCCCTATTTATTTACTATTATGATTTCTGGCTTACACACCCACCGGCCACGTCTGCAGATTACAGTGTTCATTCGTTTCTGCATATTTACGTTTCTAATGAGACGCTGCCACATTTGACGTGAGCTATTTTTAGGGGGTAAAGGAACTTTTTGAGGCAACTGTACATGCTACGCTAATAAATTACTTAATGTTATGTATACAAGAAATATTGATATGAAATGGACATAGATACCTTGAAGGAGTACATTAAGCTGTAACACAGAAAACAAATCGCTAAGAATGAGATGCCGTAGTGCCTCACCCAGCAGAACACAACCCCAACCAATCCACACTAAACTCTCACTTTAAAAAATAAGGACCTGGACCATACATCTGAGCGTGTTACAAGTCTCACTCTCACTCTTTCAAAAATAAGGACTTGGGCTAAACATCTGAGGGTGTTACAAATCTCATTCTAACTCCTTCAAAAATAAGGACCGGACTGTATATCTGAGGGTGTTACAAGTCTCTCACTCTTTCAAAAATAAGGACCTGGACTGTATATCTGAGGGTGTTACAAATCTCCTAACCCAACCAGAATATGACCCTAACCAACGCACACTAAACTCTCACCCTTACTGAAATAGGGACCTGGACTGTACATTCGATAGTGTCACAGAATCTCCATACACAGCCAAATACAATCCTAACCAATGCACACTAAACTCTCACCCTCACTGCAACAGGGGCCTGAAATGTAGAATTAATTTGTTACAAAGCCCCATTCGATCGTGTCACAGAATCTCCATACACAGCCAAATACAACCCTAACCAATGCACACTAAACTCTCACCCTTACTGCAACAGGGGCCTGAAATGTAGAATCAATGTGTTACAAAGCCCCCTAACCCAACCAGAATACAAGCCTTACCAATCCTCGTCGAACCTGTTTGATTTTGTTCCTGTGCCTTAGTGTTAGCTACGTATTAATATCCTGTTTCATTCCCTCTTTTTGTCATTGCTATTTGTTTTAGACTCTACTCCTATTTTCCCCCTTTCGAGCTTTCATGGATTTGGAGAAAGCATATGACAGGGTGGATAGACAAGGATTGTGGAAAGTATTAAGAATATAATATGGAGTAGATGGGAAGTTGCTGAATGCTGTGAAGAGTATGTATGATGGTGCTAAGGCTGCAGTGCGTGTGGATGGTGAACTGAGTGAATTTTTCTCTTTGAAGGTTGGGTTGAAACAGGCATGTGTCATGTCTCCAGGGTTGTTCAATCTGTACATGGATGGGGTAATAAAAGAGGTACAAGGTAGGGTAGTGGATGTTGGAGTGGCCCTGGTGAGAGAGGGTAGTGTTTGGAAACTCCCTGTACTGTTGTTTGCAGATGATACTGTGTTGTTAAGTGAAGACGAAGGGGAGCTGCAAGGCTTGGTGGATGAGTTTGGGAGTGTGTGTAAGAAACGGAATCTAAAAGAGAATGTAGGGAAGAGTAAAGTGATGGTCTTTGAGAGAGGTGAAGTCAGTGAATGTACAATAAGGCTGGATGGTGAGGAATTGGAAAATGTGAGTAAGTTTACGTACTTGGGTAGTATGATGAGTAAAGATGGAAGTTTGGTGGGTGAAGTGCTTGAAAGGGTACAACAAGGAAGAAAGGTTGCAGGTTCCTTGAAAGCAGTGATAAGAAACAGGGAAGTGAGCATGGAAGTGAAAAAGTTACTACATGACACTATTGTGATACAAACTCTAACGTATGGAAGTGAAGCTTGGACTTTGTTGGAAGGACACAGGTCAAGAGTGAGGGCAGTGGAAATGAGTTATTTAAGAGGAGCCTGTGGAGTCACATGGAGAGACAGGCTGACAAATGAGAATATGAAGGAGAGTTGTGGTGTGGATGTGGCTGTGATAGGAAGCGTTAGGAGGAACACGCCGAGGTGGTTTGGCCATGTGGAGAGGATGGAGGGTGAGAGACTGACGAGGAGAGTGTATGTGGGTGAGGTGGAGGGGGGGAGAGGGAGGGGGAGGCCGAGGATGAGATGGAGGGATGGAGTAGAGAGGCATATGAGAGAGGGGGGGGTGAGATGGGAGCAGGGCAGTGAAATGGCGGGGGACAGGGCGACGTGGAGGCGATTTGTTTGTGGCCACCCCAAATGGGATTGAGGCGTCTGGCAATAGATGGATAGATAGACAGATAGAGCTTATGACGTGGTGTGGTTAGTTGCTCCCTTTGACTAAAGTTTCCACTGCGCACTTTACCTTGATCTTCACGCAGACAGATGGACCTTTCGCCCCACCTCGTCGTAACAATATATCAAGGAGCGCGGTAGCACTTCGTAAGTACGAATGGCACACGTTCAAAATGGAGTCTTGTTCTATAGGGAATGGGAGCATTTGCGCGAAAACGGTCGCAAAACCCAGATCTAAGCTTATGAACTAAAAGACCTTCGCTATTCAAATGCAAAACCACTCGTAAAGTCTTGCTAACTTTCGTAGGTGTCGCAAAATCGAACCGCAAAAATATCGAAATGGTTCTGTCTTTCCTTCTTCATCGGTTCTAACTACAAAACAAAAAGGCGTACACGAGAGTGCTATATACCAAAACGCTGCCAGTCAAGTGTAGATGTTTCTTTTCATGTTAAGAAAATCATTCAGGCTACGGTTCGCGAGTTACGGCCTGAAAACCTCATTGCGGCCATTCGTAAGTATGACATTTTGAGCAATATTGGTTAGCTACAGCTCATCTACAGTTAAAGAACGTACCAAAACACTTCTTTTCACCCTTGTTTTAGTCTTCCAGTATGCTATGCATGTGTCAGTCCAAATCTAACACTTGCTTTATGCATAATTATACTTCCACAAAGAGATCATAAACTAGAAAACAAAAATTTTCTTCTAAAATGATCGTTAAGAAGTAGGAATGGCAAAAGTGCACAGATAAGAGATGAAAAAAGCGCAGAAACAAAAGAGTATTCGGGATGGGAAGAGATTTGGAGACCTATACCCATTACTACATTCCACACTACAGCCACAGACTTGTAGCTGGTGGAGTGTAGTAATGGTATAGGTCCCCAAATCTCCTACCATCCTGAATGCTCTCTCTCTCTCTCTCTCTCTCTCTCTCTCTCTTTTAAATCCTTCATCTGTGCACTTTTGCAGTTCCTACTTCTTAACAATAATTTTAGAAGAAAATTTTTGTTTTATAAATATATAAACCATTGCGACAAGCAGAGTTACATTCTTTTAATATTCCGTAACATTTTCTATATTCTGTAACGTTTTTTATATTCTGTAACTTTTTTTTATTCTGAAACTTTTATATTCTGTATCGCTTTTTATATTCTATAACGTTTTTTATATTCTGTAACGTTTTCATATTCTGTAACGTTTTTTATATTCTGTAACGTTTGCATATTCTGTAACGTTTTTATATTCTGTAACGTTTTTTTATTTTCTGTAACATTTTTTATATTCTGTAAAGTTATTTATATCTGTTACGTTTCTTATATTCTGTAACGTTTTTTTATATTCTATAACGTTTTTTATATTCTGTACCTTTTTATATTCTGTAACGTTTTTTTTTATATTCAGTAATGTTTTTTATATTCTGTAAAGTATTTTTTTCTTTTCTGTAACCTTTTTTATATTCTGTAAAGTTATTTATATTTGTTACGTTTCTTATATTCTGTAACGTTTTTTCATATTCTGTAACGTTTTTTTATATTCTATAACGTTTTTTATATTCTGTACCTTTTTATATTCTGTAACGTTTTTTATATTTTGTAATGTTTTTTTATATTCTGTAAAGTTTTTTTTTTTTGTTTCTGTAACATTTTTTATATTCTGTAACGTTATTTATATTTGTAACGTTTCTTATATTCTGTAACGTTTTTATATTCTGTAACGTTTTATATTCTGTAATGTTTTTTATATTCTGTAACGTTTCGGGTCACAGAGAACCCATCTCTCCCACCCAACATTTTCACTAGACGCAATGGAAAACAAAATTTCCTTCTAAAATGATTGTTTAAAAGTAGGAATGGCAAAAGTGCACAGGTAAGAGATGAAAAAAGCACAGGAACAATATCCTCTCTTACTCTGTTAATAGCTGTTACAAATATTACTGAATCAGTAAAAAAAAAAAAAATACAAGTTTTGGAGTCTTATCAGCTTGGGAAATAACAACTGTATACACGTCAACAGATAATAAAGCCATTTCAATTAAATTATACTGCAAAAGAACAATGTATCCTATTAACAAAAGAAAACTTCAATTGCAAGTTTCCGATCTTCAACTACAGAAAAATTACCTTACACTTGAACAAAATAATGAAACGAATTCAGTTAAATGATACTGCAAAAAAATAGTTCGTCCTGAGGCCAAGAGAAAAATCTAATAGCAAGTCTTGGCGACTTTTCAATGGCATGGAGAGCTGGCTGCACATACGTCAAGTAAAAACAGACTTTCAGAGTTTATCCCAAGGCCAAGTTTTTGAGTCATCGCGATTCCTCAAACCGCAAGAAGTGCAACTGAGAAGTGAAATGTTATAGTTAAAGTTGTGGCGGTAATAAGGAGTCCCAGGAGTGATCTGTGCCTGGCCAGGACACATACTAGGACACACTCAGCAGGACACACATATACCACAGGATACCGATGGCTGAACAAAGATGTGGCAGAGGATGGGGACTGGAGAGGTGTGAGAATATATGGTGAGAATAGAAATAAATATAATACAGTTGTATGTCATCGACTTGAAAATGGTTAAATAAGCTCATGAGACACTTTTTTATTTATGTGGTAAAAACAGAATCGATTTCGTCTGATGTACGAAAAAATCTTCATACCCTTCACATCCTTCCCTATCCCTCCTCAGTAACAATTCCATCTTTACCTCGTGAATACATACTCAGATACTTTAATACCGCTCCGTCTATGTGTCAGTCTTGGATCCATCTTCCCCTTACGTCTCCCAACCTCCCTCTCAACTATCCTCTCAGTATCCCTCTTCTTTCCCTCTGAGCTTGTCCTTCATCTTCCTTCCGTTCCTCACTCTAGGCGTTATCCTCCTCCCCACCTCTCTCTCTCTCTCTCTCTCTCTCTCTCTCTCTCTCTCTCTCTCTCTCTCTCTCTCCATCTTCTTTGGTTTCACCATATTTCGCTTACTTCCCTCCTTCATGTTATCCCCTCTATCCTCCTTTCACCATCCTCCTCACCTCCCTTCTTCTCCCATCTTTCATTTTTCTATTTTCCTCCCACATCCTTTCCGTCTCTTCACCTTACGTCTTTTCCCTACCCCTCCCCTTTCTCCTTCCTTCTTTGCCCCTTACCCTCTCTCCTCCCCCTCTTTTCTTCCTCTTTCTTCCTTCCCCTTTCCTTTTCTCTTTCCCTTCTCTTCCCTTTCTCCCTCTTCTTACCTTACTCCTTACCACTCTACACCCCTTTTTCTTCCTCTATCTTCCTGCCCCTTTCCTTTTCTCCTCCTCCTCCTCCTTCCCTCATTCCACTTACCCTCTACCCCCCACCTCTCACCGCCTCATGCATGGCGTGAGAGATCTCTTTATGAGGCGTGTGTCTCTCTCAACGACTTAACATCATCATTTAATTCAACTCTCAACCTCATCTCCTTAACGCACAATTCATCCTTCTTTAATTTTTTTCTTCTCCTCCACCTCCTCCATGTTTTCCTCCTCCTCCTCCTCCTCCTCCTGTTCTTCATACACTCTTCGTCCTAATATTCATCTTAATCCTGCTCTCTTCTTACTTTTCTACTACAACTACTCATCTTTTTTGCTGTCTTATTATTTCACCTCCAAGTCTTTCCTCCCACTTCTCTAATTTATTTCTTTCTTCCCCTTCTCTTCGTCCTCTTTTTCCTCTTCTTCCTGTTTGTTTTCTTTCTCCACGTTTTCCATTTTCCTAATTTTTTTCCTCCTGCTTCTAATCATCCTTTCCTGAGAGAGAGAGAGAGAGAGAGAGAGAGAGAGAGAGAGAGTTCTTGTTGCTTGCCGGAATCTAAAGATTCGGCAAGCATTTTGGTCAGTTCCGTATGTATATCTGTCTGTCTGTCTGTTCTCTAAATGTCACAGTTTGGCGCCAATCGTTCTGGAAAAAAAAAAAAAAAAAAATCTGAAGGTGGACATCCATAAACCCTAAAAGTCTATTGTTTTTCATCAAAATCGGTCAAAGGCCCTGGGCTGGGTGGGAGGTTGAAACCTTCAATGGCCGTGGGTCCGGAAATCGTCGGGACCCAGTGGCCGGCCTAGGCACCATTTTTTTTTTTTTTTTTTTTTTTCAAGTTTCGAAAATCGAATTTTTCTTCATTCCAAACTGAAGAGAAACATCTGGCGCACCTTGCATTGCAATTCTAAGCTTCCTAAACCCAACCTGTACTTCGCAATGAAGCGAAATGACTGCCTACACGCCGTTGAAAACTACGCAGACAAAACTGGATCCGTCCTGCAAGCGCTCTACTGCCCACACGCCAGTGAAAACTAAGCAGATACAATCGGATCTATTCCGCGATAGACGTGTTGCCAGTTCTAGGTAAACATGGTCAGTGCACTTTGCCATGTACTTAAAAACTAACGCCATATGTATCTTTTAATTTAATTTATCATTTGCACTGAACAAGACGTGATAAATTTAATTCTTTGTGGCTGGAGGGAACGAGCCGCTATGTTGGCGATGACGTCAACATTCACACTGCAGACGACGCTCCAATCCATCACACAATACTTTACCAGTAACAGCGATAATAGTTGTTCCTATATGGCCTCCGTTGATCCAAACTACCCCCTTCAGGAATGTTGTGAAGGAATACTTTTCATGGTGTAAGTGGATGGTATCTGTCAGGTAAGTAAATTGTGGTGAAATCGACCAGAAGTAGCTTACAGCTACACCATAGCCGAGCGGTGCTCATACCTCATGAGGAGGAAAGTGTTAAATGTATGCCGTACAGTATCAGTTGTATGAGTTTATGATGGTATTATGCTCATATTTAATATCTGACCTCTTCACTATTAGTTTTCCGGAAAAAAAAACAGTTTCAGTGACTCTGAACTGCAATACTTCAGGGGAGAGTGACGAAATACCGAATTGGCGGTCATTTACCGAATTGGCACTTTTTAATTGATAAGTGTTATAGATTTTATCACCATAGGGGTTCATACTCACCTAATTATCCGAAATCTGGTCAAATTTTTGTATTTAATTTTACCTTTTAAAAAATCCGGATTCACAGCGAAAACGCGCTAAAAATTAGCGGAAGTTTTCTCCTTTAGCTCAACAGCTTGCCTTGGCAGACTTCTGCTTTGTACAGTATAAATATTAATTTAACATACAAATGCACTTATTTGCACTTTAAATCAGTATCTGTGCAACACAGAAGTCTGTCAAGGCATGTTGGTGATCTAAAGTAGAAATACCCACTAACCTTAGCACGTTTTCGCTCCGACTCCTAATATTCTATCAATAGTTAAATTAAGCACAGTTTTTTGACCGAATTTCTGATAAATAGGTGTGTATGAACCTATATGGTGAAGAATATAATATTTTCACAACAGTAAAGACTGCATTCCAGTACTGGAAACTTCCGACGAGCAGCCAGCCACCACTGCTTTCGTTTATTGTTATTGGCTGGTATACAGAGGAATAATTTCCCTACTGTGCTTTTGTTAGTACACTTACACATTGGAACGAAACATTAACAATTATTCCTCTTGTCACTGGACATTCTTAGAGGTCAGAAATAAGCCCAGTGTATGCAGGCTAAACGTAAACAAAGCAGACTATGCTGCCTCAGTGTGAGCAGTGACGTCACGACCAATCACAGGCCGTTTCAGAGTCACGTGATTTTTCGGCTACTTTATCTATTATTTTTTCATGTTTCTGCACAGTTTCGGGGGAAATAATGGTTGACATAGGTATTTTCTGCGTATTTTTTACCCATACAAGTATCTAACTTCAAAAAAATTTTGACCGGAAACTCGTCTACTGCTCTGCCCATGACAGTCTCATTGCTTGCTGGAATCGAAAGATTCGGCAAGCACGTTGGTCAGTTCCGTATGTATGTTTGTCTGTCAGTCTGTCTGTCTGTCTGCTCTCTACAGATCACAAATTTACGCCAAATGTTCTGAAAAAAATTCAGAAGGTAGATATCCATATATCCTGGAAGCCTATTGTTTTTTATCAAAATCGGTCAAAGGTCCTGGGCTGGGTTGGGGGTTGCAATCCCTAAGTGGCCGAGGGTCCGGAAATCGTCGGGACCCAGTGGCTGGCCCAGGCACCAATTTTTCATATTTTGAAAACCGATTTTTTTCCTTACCAAATTGAAAGGAAACATCTGGCGCACCTTGCAATGCAATATTTAGCTTCCTAAACCTATCCTGTGCTTCGCAATGAGGAGCAAAAAAAATTCACCAAGTGACTGCCGACAAGCCAGTGAAAAGTAAGCAGACACAATCGGATCCATTCAGCAAGCACACTACTGCCCACACGCCGGTGAAAACTAAGCAAACACAATCAGATCCATGCAGCAGGTGCTCTGCCTTTGGCGGTTTCATGTTGTTTGCGGATCAACCCAGTGTGTCTGGCCGAGCAATCCCATCCACCCCAGGCAAGCAACCACACCTTCAGGGCGGTCCCGTGTGGTGACCCGATGTTCCCTTGTGGCTGACTGCCTCACCACGGTGAGGTGCATGGAAAAGTGTAGAGGTTGAGTTCCTGAGTGGATGCCGCATTATCATCTCTCCACCCAGTTACTAAAGGCACCATTGTAGGCTCCCATTACCCAGTAATTCTCTGTTAAGGATACACGTTCATATGACGGGAGGAGGAGGAGAAGGAGGAGGAGAAGGAGGAGAGGAAGAAGGGACACTTTATGACTACGGCTAGGCGCGATGCTCATTTGTTTCGCCCTTGTTAGAAAATTAAGTCGGTCCCCAAGAGACCTTCCCCCCCCCACTCCTCCCCCTTAGCCCCATTAACCCCCTCAACACCACCTCTTTCCCCATCTTTTCTTCCTATAATTTCCTTCAACTTTCGAGAGCACCTTAGTTCTAAAGGTTATATCCATCATCTCCAATGGGAAAAACCTACCCTCCCCTCTTCTCTGCAACTCTTTTCTCCCTCTCCCTTCTCTCTCACTCTCTCTTGCCTCCTCTCACTCCTCTTTCTGTTCCCCCGCCCTCCCCTCTACAGCCTCATCCTCTTCTTTGTATTCCTCCCTTCCATATTTCCTACTTTAATAAGAAAGGTCGCTTAATTATCGTCCGTCTAGCGAGCCAACAATGTAATCGCCTGCATCTGTATATCTATTCCAAAATATCTCAAAATCAAGTGGGCAAATTGTATCTGAAATTTGTGGGCAATATCCCTGGGTATATGACTTGGTTTTTAATAATTTTTGCGATGCGCGATGATATGCCTTTGATTACCAGGTGATCTTCCAAAAGTACATACCCTCTAACTTCTTTTTTGCTTGCCATTATTCACCACTTTTTATCGTGCCCTCAACGAAAAGAATTGCCTTTTAAAGATTAAGTGTTAGAAATTATTCAAAGGCCTGTTATAATCAATAACCTCCGCCAACAGATGACTCCTGACTTAAGGGTTCTGAATGCTAACGTGATAGTTAAGTTAGTAGGAGTAAACAGCGAAATCACAAAACTTTTTTTCGATTTTGGCGAAGCTACGATGATATGCTTCAGACTGCCAGAGGATTACTGATTTAGCTTTTTGGTGATGGTGAGCGACACACATTCGTAGGCGAATTCTTTGGCTTTATTATTGGTTGTTGTTATTCCTTTTCTTTAGATTTTCCTCTTCCCATTCTTTTCTTGTACTATGCCCACGCCTTCGCCCTCCTTTCATCTCCTTCCCCACCACACCAACCCGTCCTTCACCTTTCATTCCTCCCCATATTCTCCCACTACCTTCTATCACATTTCGATTATTTACTTTTTTTTTTTTTTTTGTAACAATGTTTACAGCTAAGGTATCAAATGCCTCTACTACCCCCCACCTTCGATTTTTTTTTTTTTTTTTTTTACAGTTCTTCACACCTTCACAGTACTTATTTATATTTTTTTTTTCTATCAGGATTTATGACCGACAGATAAAATATTCACTTACGTCGTACATTTTCCCTACTATTATTTCTAACTCACCTACAGATTATATAATTACCACTTCCTACCTTTTTTTTTTTTTTGTTTCAACTGAGAGGATTTTCCTATCTATCTATATACCTAGGCTGCTTCCCCCAAGGAAAGGGAGGTAGCCGAGACAGGACGACACACTCCCCATTTACTCATCCATTCAAACACATTCATTCGCATCTTAGCCCCAAAGGGGAGAACGGAAAATATTTGTTATTTCCCGTCGGTGTTGCTCATTTATCTCTGTAATGTTTACATAGATTTTATATATATATATATATATATATACAGTATATATATATATATATATATATATATATATATATATATATATATATATATATATATATATATACACGCGCGCGTGTGCGTCCGTGTGTGTGTGTATGTGTGTGTGTGTGTGTGTGTGTGTGTGTGTGTGTGTGTGTGTGTGTGTGTGTGTGTGTGTGTGTGTGTGTGTGTATTTCTCCTACATGTACTTTCAATACCTTATAATATTCACTTCATTTACTTACCATTTCCGGTTCACATATCAGCTCAGCTGTATAATGTCAACTAAGATTATATTGATATTTTCATCTACCAGTTTTGTACTTAAAATTCATTTGCATAATATCTACTCAGAGTATATTAAAATTCTTCCTACTGGTATCAATACAGCACTGGCAACTTGCGCTTTTACTGCTTCCTTAAAATTAATAGTTTTTTCCTGCCACTGTTATGAACTTTACTATATTCTTCCCTTGACTAACATATTATTTTTTCTACAATTATACCCAACTCTCAGCAATAATATTCAAATAAATTACACTTTTACTCCTATATCCAACTCACATTAACAATATTTACTAAGGTTATACTTATTTCTCCTCTACTATTTCCAGCTCACCACTATATTTGCTCTGAGTATGCATAGTATAGCCTATCAGTATTTCTATCTCGCCTGAATAATATTTGCTTCGATCATTTTCTTCCACTATAATGCATTCAATTTAACATGATCCAGATTTTCGCCTTTTGGGCTTATTTTACGTAGTTCAATGACAGAAAAAGACAACACTACGGCTCTCATCCTTTCCATAGCACTTCTTTGTGACTAGCATCTTGTTTTATTGTTATTCTCTTATTACAATTCAGTATTCCAGATTTAGACGGTAATTTTGAGCCAAGTTAAAATAAATGGGGTATAGCAAACATGTTTCTCTCCGACCACTTTTTTCGACTCAGCTCATCTCAAGTGCCTCCATTTTACCATTAACTCGGTCCCAATTTCCCTGGCCTATTTTTCCCCGCTTCTTTTTTCCCACCTATTATTTCCCCAGACATTAGGCAGCTCAAGAAACGTCTGATCCCGTCCCTGGCAGCTAAGACGGAGATTAAGACCCTCGATTTTTGCCGGAGAGGGGAAGGAGTCGGAGGAAAGAGGAGAAGAGAGGGAAGGACGTGAGAGGGAAGTGTGAGGGAAGAGGAGAGAAAAGAGAAGACATGGAAAGAGGTGGGATGGAAGAAGAATGTAGAGGAGAGAGGGAGAGAGAGAGGGAGGAAGGTAGGAAAAGGCGAGAGGAAAAGAATAATAAAAGGGAAAGAAGAGGAAAAGAGAGAAGAGGAAGTGAGAGGGAAAACAGAGAGAAGTGGGAGAGAAAATGGAAAGAGGAGTTAGGAAAGACTGAAAGAAGAGAGACAGGAAAAAGAAAGAAGTGAGCAGGATTATTTTTTTATTTATTTATTTATTTTTTTAATGTGACCGACTCTGGGCATAGGCTTCACAGCCTGCTTTCAATGCCCAGTAGTCCTACTACGTACCGCAAACCTCTGGTAGGGAGGAGGGAAATGAAGAGAGGAAGATGTGAAGAGTAAGAAGGAAGAGGAGATGGGACAAAAGTGGTAGGGAAGAGGGAAAGAGCTGAAAGGGAAGGGAAACGTGATGAGAGTAAAGGAAGTGTCAGAATATGTGACGGGGAGGGGATGACTTGTATAAGGATGAAGAAGTGGAGGAGAAAAGTGACAAGGAAGAAAGTAAAGGGAGGAAAACTGAAAGACGAGAAGGAAAGAATTAAAGAAATAAAGAAAAAGCCCAAGGGGACGAAAATGCCCGGGAAATGGTGAAAAAAGGGAGGAAAGGAAAAGTGACAAGCAAGAGGGGTGAGGAGAGGGGAGATGAGGAAGGCCGTTTTGGTGTGAAAGGAAAAGGGAGACCACGAAGAACTGAAGAAAGGAGAGAAAAGAAGATGAAAAGGAAAACAAGTAACAGCAGGGGAAAAAGGGGGGGGGGGAGACGAGAGGGGAAAAAGTGATGGTAGAGAAGAATGACTGAAATCTGATGATAAATATCGTTCGACTCGTTAAAGTTGCCTATACCCTTTTACATTAACTGTGTGTGTGTGTGTGTGTGTGTGTGTGTGTGTGTGTGTGTGTGTGTGTGTGTGTGTGTGTGTGTGTGTGTGTGTGTGTGTGTGTGTGTGTGCGTGCGCGTGCGCGCGCGCGCTTTACTTACTCTTCCGCAGAGCTCCATAGTAGCAAAGGTTGTAGTAAAGTCTGCAGCTAAATTCATTGGTTAATAATTTTCTCTAAAGCTAAATAAAATCGTCTAGAGATGGCAAGTGGAAGGAAGCTGTGAGGTTTATTATGCATTTTATTTTTCTTTATTATTATTATTATTATTATTTTTTTTTTTTACCTGACGAGGACCCTTCACCCCACTCAGCTCAGTAAATGATTATGTATATCAAACTGGAGAGTCAATTTGTCAACTAATCCAGACAACTCTTTCCAGCCTCATAACTAGGGTCCATCGAATTTCATGCCTAGCGATTACGTCTTCAAGGTGTGGGAGTGGCCCACTACCGTCACGTGAAAACAGACTACAAAAATGGGGTTAAGAGGCCATGGGATGCGAGTCGGTCCGGGAGAAAAATGACTAAAAATATCTGCAATCACTCTGAGCGCCCAACCTGTAAATCACTGAGTGTAATACCTTTTCATCTGCTCAATATTCTGCAACTGAGCTATTCATCCAACCCCTTCAAGTACGGTGACGTCTTTTATATGATTATTTTCGCACCCACCATTCACTCACTCGATGTAGTACTACCTTCAGGAGACTCTACAGCGACTGATAAGTTAAATGGTTTCCTGTAAAATAGGAAAACATTTTCTACGTTGGCTGGTAACCATATAACCAAATGTATACCCGGTGGTCTAGTGGATTAAGGCTCTCCAGTTCAATGTGGCCCAATAGGGTTGAAATCGGAGAAATGTTGCAGTTTATTGCTTACATAATGCTGCTCATGGTCGAGAAACTGGCCACTACCTCCTTAAATGTCTAATATAAGTAGCCCTGCCCCAACGCCTACCCTGCTAACAGCTTAATAAACGACTGGATGACGAATATATGGATGGATGCAAACTACTCACACTTTTACTTTCCTTAGATGACCCTCTTGTAATAAACGGGCAAAGGTGTATAAAGTCTTTCTTGACCTTTTCATTAAAAAAAAAAAAAAAAAGTAAAATTGCTTGTTGACAGCGGGAACAAAAAAAAAAAAAATGTCGTCACAGTGAAGAATTTAATCTATAAATCACTGAATGTCACCTACGCAACAATTGTCTTTTATCTCAGCAACTGCTTTGATTCTCTCTTGCAACAAGGCTCGGACACTCAATCGATTTCCATAACTTATTCACAGATAAGCAGCTCAAGGCAACTGCAGCGATATTATGTACAGTTATTTACCGAAGACGCGAGGAGATTGAAAAGATATTAGCTCCAATCACTTACCAGCAACGAGTACTATTTCTCTATGCCATTCTTGTTTTCACTTATATTTAGTACTGGGAAGGCTTGTCAGTATTTATATAACTGGCCATTTGTACTGGGCATATGCAAATGACTTATGTGTAATGGTGGATTTATGGAATATATAACTTATTATATTTATAGCTTATTAACTCTTATGCTCATGTGATTCTTTTTCAGCTGAATAATAACGTCAAGCCTCAACTGGAATAGAAGAGACAATGTTGATGATGTAGAGAAGGATCGTTAGGATGGCGCTAACAATGACGATGATGATGATTCACCACACCATAAAGCACCAACACACTTATCAGACATAACACTACCATAGCACATCACACACAACACCACAACTTCCAAACACAACACCACAATCTAACCACAGCACAGAACCATATCACACCACATCACACCACACACTATCCCAACACGCACCAACATAGCTTTAATATACAGTACCACACTTAACACAGCACAGAATGACATCACACCATTTCACCATACCACACCACACCATACCTCATTATACACCATCACATCCAGCTTATAACACCCACCACCCACTACCCACCCCCCACTACCACCACTCACTACTACCACCAAAATTCCACCACACAAACTCACACTTTTAATTGAAAAGTGTAGAAGTACGGAGCTAGGCATTCATTTTGTTGTCATTCCAAAAACTCAAATAAATACTCGGGCCAGTATCAAGTTTCGAGGAATAAAAATGTTGGAGGAGGAGAACAAAAGGGGACAACATTGGACCACACAACCTGACTGGAGTAATTAAGATAAATGCATTACTTTGGCCAAAACACTGAGTTTTATTATTTTATTTTTATCACAATTACGATACAGTTCCAAAAAATATTATCGGTCCACATTTTAGTCGATCGGGTTTGAAACTCTTTACGTAGTGTTTTGAAAAGTGTGCTCGGGTCCGGAGATCGATCCACTGGGTGTCAGAATGCACCACTCACAGTCTCGGCATTTCTCGTGAGGAGGTGGATCAGTATTTATGTCCGCAACTGTCCATGCCGCTAGTGGGCGAGTGGCTAGAAATACGTAGTTGGGGTGACAGGCTAGCGAAATTTCAGTCCCCAGGAGGTAAAGGAAATTCGAGGTTATCTGATATTCTAATGGCATCAAAGGACAATGGCTGTGCACCCTCACTTGGAATACACAACTATCCTATAATTATCTACCACCAAAATATATCTACTTTCACTCAGTACTTTCCTAGTCTACCCTCAGGCCCCTTCACCTTGTAGGGGATAATATGGGATTGTCTTCTTCCTTATTTTATATATTTTTCTTGAGGAGGGGGTCATGTAGGACGGTGCTCTGTCTCTCTGTCTCTCTGTCTCTCTCTCTCTGTCTCTCTCTCTCTCTCTCTCTCTGTCTCTCTCTCTCTCTCTCACTTCTTTATAGTACGTCTTCTCTCCGTTCTTCCCTCACTCATTCACTCACTCCTGTATCCAATAACTCACTCATTCGCCTCATTTCGTACTCACCTACTCTACCTCACTCTCACTCACTCTCTCATTTTTTATTCACACTTCCTCTCTCCCAGTCCTCTATCCCACACCTTTCCTGCCTTCCCCTCTCCCTCCCTCACTTTCACTCACTCACTTCAATTTTTTTACCACACTACTCCCCTTACCGCACTCTCTCCTTTATCATCATCTCCCTTTTAGTCACCTACTCATTTTCTTTTCTTTTATTCTCCCTCCACTCTCTCTCTCTCTCTCTCTCTCTCTCTCTCTCTCTCTCTCTCTCTCTCTCTCTCTCTCTCTCTCCCTGCAATACTTCGTGATCATTCTCCCTCTCTTCCTGATTCTTCCCTCACCTCGCTCCCTCTCATCTTAATCACTCACTCTCATTTCTTAAACTTTCCTCTATCCTCACTCCCTCGCTCATTCGCTCGTGTATTCACGCACTCATTCACTCACTCTTTTGAAATACTTTATCGCTCAGTCCACTACTCATTTTCTCACATTTCATCAACGCTCTCTCCCTCTCTCTAATATTTCTTCATCACTCTCTCTTTCCTTCCTAACGACCGGGAACTAAGCGTCTTTCCCTGACTTCCAATTAATCTGAAACGTAATAACTTTGGACCCAGACGAGAAGCCCATTTATATATAGCATTATTTTTTTACCACTTGTAATGGGCTATGAGCCTCATTATTTTTCGTCAAGGTTCATTTGTTATTATGATCTATAGACCTCATTATATTTACTAATGATATTTTACGGTATACTTTAAGCATTATTAAATTTCTCTCTCTCTCTCTCTCTCTCTCTCTCTCTCCTCTTAACCTAAATCCCCTCCCTCCCATTCTTCCCCAAATTATTTCTTTTTTCCCACTCCCCTCTCTTTCCTTCCTCTTCCTTTCCTCCTACCATCTTTCCTCTTCCTTTCCTTTCCTCTACCTATCTCTTTTCCCCCTCCCTCTTCTACCTCTCCTGTCTTCTCTCCCCATCCCTCTGTCTCCTCTTCCCTTATTCTCCCCTTCCTTCCCTGATCTCCCTCTCCTCTCTCTCACCTTCCCTCTCTTTTCCTCTCTCCTCCTCTCCCCCTCCCCAGCCTCTCTCATCGTGTAGCACTTCTTCACTCTACCTCTTCACCGTCCTGTCTCCCTCCCCAACCCACCTCTTCCTTTCCCCTTCCCATTTTCCTCCGCCCTCCCTTCACCCCCCCCCTTTCATTCCTTTTCCATCCTCCTTCCATTCATCTTTCCTCATCATCCATCATCTTTCCCACTGCCTCCTCCTTCCTTCTAAAAACTTTCCTATCTTCCATCCTTCCTCCGTCCACTCCATCCTGTCCTCCACCCTTCTCTCCACATTCCTACACATTTCTCCTCCTCAATTCTTCCACCCCCCTCCCCCTCTCTCCTCCCTCAACATCTCTTCTATCCTCTCTCTCTCTCTCTCTCTCTCTCTCTCTCTCGTTTTCCTCAGTTTTCCCTTCTTCATACTACTGTTCATCTATTTACCTCTCCCCCATCCGCGCTCCCTCTTCGTCCCCATCCATCATCCTCTTCTCTCTCTCTCCCCATCTTCTTCCAACCTACCAGAGCTCCCTTTACCCTATACCCGATCCCAGTTCCATCCTCCTCTTCTTCCCACCAACCCCACCCCCTCCTCTCTCCCTACACTCCTCTGTCCCTCTTCCCTCTTCTTTCATCTCTCCCTCCCCTCCCCCTCTCCTTCTACTTCTCTCCCATCCCCTCCTACTCTTTTTCCATCCATCGTACCCTTTTTCTTCCACGCTCCCTTCCCTTTTATCTCCCCACTACCACACCCTCCCCCCCCTCTCTCTCTCCCCTCCTCCCTTTTTACCATGAACCATCCACAAAATATTAGCGCGCAAATAATAAATATATAAATGGTGTCTTCATAAGAACAATTAAAAAGGTTCATTTCTAAACACTTTAATTTTCATATCTCAGGTTCAAAAAAGCATCATTATAAATATGCACAGAAAACAATAGTGTCCTCGTCATTACATTTAAACACACACACACACACACACACACACACACACACACACACACACAATCACGCCCTTCATTACAGCTTTGTTTAATATAATACTCTTGTCAACAAAAGCAATTTTGTTCATGCAGTGAGAGAATGAAAGACTGACTAAGAGGGTGTATGTAGGTGAGGTGGAGGGAGGGAGAGGGAGGGGTAGACCGAGGATGAGGTGGAGGGATGGAGTTGAGAGGTATATGAGGGAGGGGGGAGTGAGTTGGGGGGAGGGGAGTCAAATGGTGGGTGACAGAGTGACTTGGAGGCGTTTTGTCTGCGGCCACCCTTTGCGGGATTAGGGCGTCGGGCTATAGATAGATAGATAGATAGAGAGACGCCGATTATCCCTGTCGCTCTCTCCCTTTCTCTACAGTATCGTCGATGGTATCATTTGCATTATCACTGTTGTCTTTCTCTTTATCATCACCAGCACCATCACCTTTAATTTCAAACACTATCTTTGTCATCATCACAATTAACTACGCGGCGTGGTAACCAGATAGCAAAATGGTTGCCTGGCAATCTAGTGGGTTCAGGCAGTCCAATATGATGCGGCTCAAAAGGGTTTAAATCCAAAGGTTGATTTAAGTTTCTTGCTTACATAATGGCACTCGTTGGAAGACAGATGGGCTCTCTCTCTCTCTCTCTCTCTCTCTCTCTCTCTCTCTCTCTCTGTATATATATATATATATATATATATATATATATATATATATATATATATATATATATATATATATCCATCTGTCTAAAAGGTCTGAGTAAGTCTCTTTGCCCAGGCCCCTATGTTCCTAGTGGGGCAAGAATTAGTAATAAATTATACAAAAAATTGATGGTGATAGTAATGATCATGGTGATGGTGATGGTCAGGGTGACAGCGATGGTCATTATGATAATGATGATGATGATGATGATGGTGATGACGAAGCAGTAACGAAAACGGCAAGAAAACAACCCAGCAAAAAGTTACCATTCCATCACTACCTTGACGGCACTTAGAGACGGCATACCTCCGCCAATATCACTAAAATTTACGAATTACTGCTGTCATTCTTCTTTCCTAGAAGACGAATACTTTTACCGTCTCACACAACCAATTAATTTTACGGTCTTAATCTGCCCTGTTAAGCGATTTCAGAGAGTGCATACTTCCGCGACCGCCAATAAAATTTACGATTTCTGGCATTCAGAACCGGACCCACCTCAAAATCTAAAAAACTCTTCCCTGACCCACTACCTACCTATCCAACTGAGTTCATCAAAATCCAGTAACAACTTTCCTTGATATCTCGTACACAGACACAACGGACAAACACATAACTTCCTCCAACTTCATGGGTGAGGTAATTATAATGGACCCGAGAAAAGTGTGGCTTGCTAACTTTTGCCCAGGCTGTCGCTTCAGTATACAAATCGTCAGTAGGCAGCAGGAATAAAGGGAAAAATGTTGAATTTCACACACAGCACAAAGTTACCATTTCCACCACTAGGCTATTCATATTCGGCGCCAGAAGTGCGGTTAGCTGAGTTCCCCCCGCTCTTTAATTCGGTGTGTTTGGAGATTCACACACACACACACACACACACACACACACACACACACACACACACACACACACACACACACAACAGTGTCGAGAAAATAAGCTGGAATATCGAAAAAAAAAAAAATCAAGCAAAATTTCAAATACACGAAGATGAAGTTGAAGAAAAGAACAAGTTATACAGGAACAAATCAAAATTGTCCAATTATTCACCGTTAATATTGATATAAATGAAGGACGCTGCTGGTAAATGAAGATAAATGTAAAATAGGTTTAGTACTGGTAGGTCAGTGTGTATGTCGAATACATCAAGAAAATGTCAAATAAATAAGCTTAAAAATGGAATGAATAAGTTTAAATGTCGAATGAATAAGCTTAATGTTGAATAAATAAGCTTAAGTGTTAATGTTGAATAAATAAGCTTAAATGTCGAATAAATGAGCTTAAATGTCGACTAAAGAAGCTTAAATGTCAAATAAATAAGCTTAAACATGGAACTAATTCACGTAAATATTGCTTACATTCAACCTCCAGTAACTACTTGAGAAATGACGCGAACTGGATAGCCGAAATTTCGACTGGGACGTTCCAACCACTACACCAACCAAGGAAAGAAGAAACGGTCACTTAAAAGTAATTATTATCCCACATAACATAGGCATACAGTATTTAAGTTTTCAGGTAATGCATGAACACTAGCCTAAAGAAACGAATATATTTTTCACGAACTGAGTGAAGTACCCGACCTAAAGCATTCAGGCATCGCGGGAGTGGTCTAAAAATTTAAGCCGCTTTTCGGCAAATTCCTTATTAAAAATAACGCACGGGCCCGGCACCCCTGCGATATATCCTGGATAAAAGAAATATGAGTTAAAAAAAAAGACTAAGTTTTTGAAAGGTGGGGTATTATTATCCTCATTAACATTATAAGCTCTTTAGGCTTCATTATATACCGTATTTATCAGGAAGGAATTTCTGTTTACTATTTCCTTAATTACTTTTAATGGCGGTTCACTGTTCCCCATGGTTACAGTGATGTGTTTTTAATTCCTGATACCTCTGACGATTTCATTTAGTAATTTGGGTGGATGGGTAAAAATATTCTTTAATAACCCCTACACTAACAAATATCTCCCTCTACAATAAATTATATCTCCTGATAGTAGTAATTATGAAGTATGTTAAGACGTCACCAATGAAGTAACATTATAATACTCTTCTGGATTTATTGTTCATCTTTTTCAGGGGAAGTTTATGATGATGATGCTGATTATGATAATGGTGATAATACTAATATATTTTTATGTTCATGTCTTGCGGAATGAGAGCGGCTGTTGTTTTTAAGTGTGTGTGTGTGTGTGTGTGTGTGTGTGTGTGTGTGTGTGTGTGTGTGTGTGTGTGTGTGTGTGTGTGTGTGTGTGTGTGTGTGTGTGTGTGTGTGTGTGTGTTAACAAAATAACTCGCAAAGTTTTTATCTGACTTGGACCAAACTCGGTGTAAGGGTCGAAGGTCAGCAGTGACTAAATCTTTTGTTTCAAGAATACTAGGTCAGAGGTCAAGGTCACGGGGCAAATCAATTTAACAATTTTATTCGATTTAAACCATACTTTGTGGAAGGGTTCAGGGTGAGGAGAAAATAGGAGGATTAGATTTTGAAAACAATCACCCAAATGTCAAGGTCGCAGAGAATGGTCAAAGGCCATGGATCTAGGGCAAGGTCAGCTGAAACAGGACTGGTCTGATCTAAACCAAACTTGGTGGAATGGTTAAATGTCAAGTAAAAACGATGGGATCCAAATTTCCCAACTACCAAAGTTGAAGGTCACAATGCAAGGTTAAAGTTCAACCCATGCATCTGTGTGAGAACAAAATAAATGAACTGGTTTTGTTCTGATTTAGAGGAAACTTGGTGGATGAGTTGAGGATCACCCAAGAGGTTGACCTTTTTCTCTTCTTTTTTCTGAACAATAAATCACATCAAGGTCACATGGCGAGGTCATCTCATACATCTTTTATATGAAGTAACCGAAACTATGTGGATGGGCTTAATCTACGTAACCATGATGAGATTCAATTATGAGAACAAGATGTCAATGGCCAAGGTCGAAGGGAGAGGTCAAAGACGAAGGTCACTAAGCAAAGTCAACTCTGGTTTGATCTAATTTGTCTCAAAGTTGGTGGAAGGAATCACAGTTAGGCAAAATGAAGAAATTCGAGTTTAAGATTCTGTCAGGAGTCAAGATCGCAGAAGTCAAATATTCTGTCCATGGACCAGATGGTGGGCACGGATGTTGCACTCTGACTGACCCTTCTTGATTATTTATGTATAATTTGGGGGGAGGGGATGACGATGATGATGACGGTAATTATTATTATTATTATTATTATTATTATTATTATCATTATTATTATTATTACTGAAATACCCACCCCAAGGGAAGGCCACTGACAGGGTGACGAAACACCCACCCCAAGGAGGGACCACAGACAGGGTGGCGAAACAGTCACCCTAAGGAGAGACCACGGGGAGGCGCATAGAGTGCGTAGAGGGCCAGGGCCAGACAGTCCTATGTCCCCAACCTCTATGCACCCCTCTTCCCCTCAACAGACCCAACGAGAGGTACACTGCGCTGATACACTACTCTCCAGCCAGACCAGCACTCGCCAGGATCAGGGTGGGACTTGTACTCCTACTGTCCCAGGCAGCACTGCGATGACAGCCACCGTCCGCGTTGGGGAGAAGTTGGCCACCATATGCTTCTCTGCTACTACCCCCTGCAGGACCACGGCAATGGCCATCATCCGTGCCGGGGAAGGGTCGGCCACCATACGCCCTTCACCTGCAGCCTCTGCTGGGAGCAGCAGCACGGCAATGGCCACTGTCCGTGCCGGGGAGAGACTGGCCACCATATGTCTCTCAGCTGCAATCCCAGAGAAGGGCAGAACCGCAGCGACGGCCACCGTCTGTGCTGGGGAAAGATCGGCCACCATCAGCCCTTCGTCTGCCACCTCCACAGGGAGCAGGACCGCGGAGACAGCCACCAACCGCACCGGGGAAGGGTCAGCCACTGAACGTCTTTCACCTGCCGTCCCAGGGATAAGTAGGACCGCGATGATGGCCACTGTCCGCGCTGGGGAAGGGTCAGGCAGTGTACACCCTTCACCTGCTGTCACAGGGGTTACTGGAACTTCGGCAACGGCCACCATCCGCGCCTGGGAGAGATCGGCCACTGTACATCCCTCGTCTGCTACTCCTGTGACACTCCTCACAAAGGGCGTCCCTTGCTTGCCTCACCCATCCAGAGGCCGAGTGGGACACCCTTCTCACTCTCTCTACAAAGCCAGCCCCCCAGCGACACTGCAGCTGGAGGAGATCTGGAGTGGCCCCATAGTGAGTCTGGGGATCCGCTCTCTACAGCCAGCACCTCTACGTCGCCCCTTGCTGTCGGACTCCCGAAGGAAGAGACGCCGCAGGCAGCTCCTGACGGCGGCTTGACCCGAGCGAGACCTCAACCCTCAGTCACCTAGGGATGCCCCCAGGACTCCAGGGCATGACCTCCCCAGTCCCACTGACGAGCAGTCCTTCTCCAGGAGCTGGCACGGGGAAGCACACCTGTTCGCCCTCAGTCCCGAGGGCTGACCTACTCACTGAGGCCCCACAAGGGAAAGGCCTCTCTTGACACTGCCCTGCAGCCCACCTCAGATGACCCGGCCCCTGACAGTGGCCCCACACCTCACCAGGGAAGGAACACCTGACGGGACCCCTCCCACACCTGGACGACACCTGTAACGGCCCAGTCACCAGCAGCCCAACCTGAGTCCTCCTGTCTTGTATTGTGTATTTAGTCCGCACAGTGTATTGTGTTGTGTTAAAGTATTGTGTTGTCTTTGTAGCAATATACGTGTAAGGTTGGTTGACCCGAGTTTTTATGCCCTGTTCCTCTTGTTGCATGCTCTAGACCCGGTCTTGAAAGGGAACCCCAGATCAGTCGCTCGTGTCCAGAGAACAAGAAGTTGGACTCTGAACATGTAGCATAACGATTACGAATATCATCACGATCATCATCATTATCATACCATCACCACCATCATCGTAAACCAGAAGACACGGCATTATTATTTTTATTTATTCATTTTTAATTTCTTTGACGTAATAAGGTCATCAAACATCCCAGACTAACCACTGGTAGAGAAGCAGAAAGCCATGGTGGCCAAATAGTCAACAGTGCTACAGATATAAATTTTGCTCAGTGCTGCTGAGTTCATTAGCGCTGTACCGGCCAGATTGCAGACTTCACTTGTTTACGGCCATTATACCTTTATTTCAGAATGGATTGCCCCTAATTACGAAAAGCCATTGATAGTTATTCTGTAATTATACCGTGTCCCCCCCCCAAAAAAAAAGAAAATTATTGGAAACTGCAACTATTCTTTTATCGGGCTGCGTTATCAAAAGGCGATTTTATTCAGATTAAAGTGAGTCAAAGGAACCTAGGAGTGTTAATACCGTCGCCATTATTCCTCTCATGATGGGGACAAGTCTAGAAATTACAGGTGGCACCAAACGATTTGATTTTGACGAGAGGGAGTTTGTGGAGCCTGAGACTACTGAAAACCACAGACAGCTGTTTCTGCATCCCCCTCCCTCCTTTCTATTACCTGGCTAGTACAAAAATCATCATGGTCTTTTTTCCCCTCTTCAGCCATATATTTCCTCCTCTTTATTTTTAACTTGTCCAAAATCATCATCGTCGTCGTCGTCGTCCTCCTCCTCCTCCTCGTTCTCCTCCTCCTCATCATCATCATCATTCAGGTCTTTTCCCCTTTAACCTTATCATTACAGCTACACATCATGCAAAGCTCAGTCGTCCACGGCAATTATATCTTTATTTCAAAACGGCCTGTTTGGAATTATAGAAGTTATGGATAATTGACCTGCATTTGACGAGTTTATAAAAAGAGACACACACAATTATAACTAACAGACAATTATTCCTCTCAGACTAATTTTTTCAGCGATAATGGGCACGTGTACTGAAGGTCCTGCCATCTGGGGACATTCTTCTGAATCTCCCGGAGAAAAAAATTTTGCGGATTTAAACTGTAATTTTTTCTCCTTATATGAACAACATTTTCTGAATCAGCCATTTTTTTTTTTTAAGCGTATGTGGTTAATGCCATATATGTGTATCTGAAAAAAAAAAAAAAAAAAAAAATAAATAAATATATATATATATATATATATATATATATATATATATATATATATATATATATATATATATATATATATATTATTCGTTTCCACCTGTTAAATACAATGGAATGCAATCTAATGTTTAATAATAGTTTATAATAAATTAATGTATGGCAATACATGATTAACAATGAAATAAAAAAGTGTTTCTGGCAAATGTTGATATAACTTTTATTCATGCTGCCAGAGGTCCGTACAATACGTTTTCCCGAGCCAAACGTAAACAGATACATGTGTTCCTCGCCTCTCAGCTTGCATCGGGTTCGCATTTTGACTTCTGAACTTGTGGCTAAAGTTGTTTTTTACCCACCCATTCTATGAAAACAGCACTGGATCAGGATATTTTGGTGAAGGCTTGCCACTTTCCCAAGCAACAAAGTGCCTGGAGCAAATGGCACCATTTCGTTTTGCTTTCCATCACCTCTTTGAAATCGTATCTCCCATAGCCTCCGACGATTAACGTCTTTCCTGAAAATCTGGCACATTCTTTCACATCGTGAGTCACACCGTGTTTGCAAGATGAAACTGATTTACAGTCCGCTACAGAACAAAATATGTCATCGTCACTGATTCAGCAGCGACTCAGTTCACTCCAATCGTCTGTTTATTCTGCGTCGTACGTTCGGCAAGACAGCATGGCCGCTAAGCTGTCGTATGTTGAAATTATTGGTACTGTTTTCACTGTTCAAAAAAAAAAAAAAAAAAAAAAAAAAAAAAAAAATGAAATACTGTCATGGGTATTTGAACCCAGAAATTTCTTTTAACCCTTAAAGGCATATCTTCACCACTTTGGGATTTTGTTTTTGTAAAACATGTGGTACCTTGTCTTCCTTTGAAGATGCTGGCCAGGCCGTCCAGGTATGTGAAGTGTTTGCCTAGGCCTATTGTGTGAAGTAAGTGTGCTCCCTCTTGTTTTCCCATTGTGGGATTTATTTGCGTTTTTAGTCCATCAGACCTATCGTATGCTGTGCACGACACACGATTTTAGGACTTAGCGTATGCTCTACAAGTAAAACTACTATAGGAGTGTGCCATTATTTTTTTGGAAATATATGTGTATGACTGTTTTTTTGTTATGTATCTTATGTTATTATATATTATATATATTATTTACATTATATATTATAGAAAATACTATATATATACTACATATATTACACTTTATATTATACTTTATGTACTATATTATTTTATTGGGTTTTTCCTATTTTTTTTTATTTATTTTTTGCTGATTATAAGTAATATTATATAAAGACTAAGATAAAAGTGGAACAAAAGACTAAAGTGAAGACTAAAGTGAATATAAAGAATATATCGAAGGCAAAGGACAAAGGAAAAGGAAAAGGAAAGACACTGCTGTCAGACATAGAACTAGAGACTCTTGTGAACACCAGTGCATCAAGTGTGACCTCTCAGTGTGTCTCAGCCACAGCTAAACCCTGTGTACCGATTGTGAGGGGATGTAGGTCAGTAAAAGAAAACTAAACATTGTGTCTTATATTATCGTCATATAAAGTATCAGTCCTCATCATTTGGGTCTTAAAATCATAGTTTAGTGTCAAACGAAATTTACAAAGTCATTAGGGTGTATATACAGGGAACCATAACGTCATAAAAAATTTGTATAGTGAAAATTTCCCTTTTTTTTTTTTTTTTTTTTTTTTTTTTTTTTTAGCCCTTTTCAGGGTGTCTTCCCACAGTGACCCTCATGAGCCAGAAGTGTGAGCCACTTACAGGATACGGCCACGGGACCTGAGAAGCAGCATATATAATCTCAGATCTTAAATCCTCATACGGGCCGAGTAATTAATTTTTTATTCAGTAACGTCAAAAAAAAAGGCAATTTTGGTTATGTTCCTTTAGTCACCCATAAAACATTTTTATTTTTCAATAATTACTAAAGTAAGTATATCACAGGAAAGTAGAAGAGTTGTTCTTTCTTTTCATGGCCAGAAACCCAATAAAAATTGATTACAACCATGTGTTTTGATTTTTCAAAAAAGGAGTTGGTTACACTCAACGTATGTCATACAAGACAGGTCCAACAACGTATGCCTTTACATGCAAGTCATGACTATTTTATATCCTCCGTATTAAGATTCTCTTATCAATCACTGAACTTCAATGCGTTTTTTTTTTTTTTTTTTTTTTTTTTTTTTTTTACGTGTCCGACTCTGGGCAAAGGCTTCAGGGCCTATTTCTCGGGGGCAGTGACCTATCCCAAGGCCCAGTAGTCCTCCTACACCTCCGCATGTCACCACTTCGGCTCTAACACCCACCGTCCATATTGAATACATGCTAGGGCGTTTCATACAGGACTGGTGTATTGGTATCACCGGGGTTATTTTTACATGTCGGCGGGTCATTTGGTAGATCAGGAATGTCTGCTTTTAGGAAATTCAAATCCTTAAACTGTTCCCTGCCCCAGCCGGGATTCGATCCTGGGTCCATCAGGACTGCAGGCCGCCTCACTACCGATTCAGCCAAAGGAACCTTATTATAATAGTATGGACTGCACATACTGTTTACTGATACTGCATAATAATAATTAACCAAAGAATATTCAGTTTTTCCTGGTTATGGAGAGTATAATACCAAAATATTAATAACTACATCCCCTAACCCGCATTTGGCTCCTCTCAGCGAGATTCAGAAGAATGCCACCAGATGGCAGGACCTTCAGTACACGCGCCCATTATTCTCTGTTTCCAGCAGCTTGTGGAAAAATCAGCTAATTTCTGTAGAATTTTTTTACATTTCCATCGAGTCTGTTAAAATAATCGAAATAATAAATAATGAGGTGTAGGGATGGGGTGGAGATATATCAGAAAGGGGGTGTGAGTTGAAGGGAGGGCATTGAAATGGCGTGGGACAGGGCAATATGGAGACGATTTGTTTGTGGCCACCCTTTACGGGATTAAGGCGTCTGACAATAGATTAACTGACTGACTGATAAATAATTTATTCTGTATGACTTTATTTCTAGCTTGTGAATAGCCAGGAAAAATTAAGGACGATTAATTCAAGGATCTAGATACACAAAATGACTTACGGTCATCCCTGTCGTAACTCAGGTTTTGAATTGCAGGAAGGACAAGGAGGCTGTTGAATCTTCCTCTGTCCCCTGTCCTAACTTCATAAATAACTAGAATGGAACTCAATAGAGCGCATACCACCGGCAAGGCCCAACAACCCCCCCTATAAAAGATTATTATTATTATTATTATTATTAACAGAACAGAGGAAGGAAAAACAAATGAATAAAAAAAATAATCCATACACCAGATTACTGGTGTCCTTTGTACATAAAACATCTGTAACAGTTAGACTTGAACAGCTGTGGGTTGAAATTTGGAGGGAAACAACTCTGGGGAAGCGAGTTCCAGAGAGATGCAGTTCGGGAAATGAAAGAATTCTGATAGGCAGAAGTTCTGCAATATGGCTGAGTGACATTCCAGTCATGAGCATTACCAGATGCCCGTGTAACACGAGGGAAGGCATGGAGAGGTGGCACAATGGACGCAACTTCGTCTGAGCATTTGCCATAAGAATATCTGTAAAATAATGCAAGGGAGGCAACATTCCTTCTTACTTGCAGGGGAGATAGCTTATTTGTAATGGCAGGGATGTTAATAATTCTAACCGCTTTGTTCTGAATTTTGTCTAGTTGTCTTAATGCAACCTCTCCAGAAACATTCCACAAGGGTGAGCAATATTCAAGTTGAGAGCGCACATGACTTATAAATTATAGCTAACTGCTCATCAGCGAGAAGTTACGGACTCTGTTCAATAATCCAAGTTTCTTTGAGGCGGTTTTAGTAAGTGATCTGACATGAGAGGTCCGGCTGAGGGCATTGTTAAGTGAGACGCCAAGAATTTCAATACTGTTGGAGATGGGAATATTAGTAGCACTGAAGGTAATGTACGAATCTGGCAATATCTGTCTATTAATAAATTGTATATATTTAGTTTTACTAGCATTAAAAGAGACAAGGTTGTCTCTTTTTAAATCCGCTAGGTCCGGAATTTTATATGGATCCGCGCCAAAACTCTACACATTGGCAGATACCAACATCCTAAATAAGCCTGATTTTTTCTCATCAAGATCCATGGAATATTCACTGAAAATTTTACGAAAATGTCGAAAAACGACCTATCTCGCAATGCTAAAAAAAAAAATAAAATAAAAAAAAATAAAAGGATCCACACCAAAATTTAATGGAGTCTATTCTGGGCCAAGGCCTATTCTTCTACCAAGTTTCGTGGAAATCCGTCCAGAAGTTTTTGCGTAATCTTGCCCACAATCCAACCAACCAACCAACAAACAAACGGACAGGGGTGAAAACATAACCTCCTTGGCAGAGGTAAATATTAGTAGCGTGACGAAAATTACTACGGGCTATATATAACTGTTTTCTGCAGGATTATCAAGGTAAGGTGTAACAAAAAATCTTCCCTCGTCTAGCTCTACCTGTAAAAACATTTCTGATTTACTACAGGGAATCAGTATTTTAGTAACAAGGAAAAAAATATTTATGTACGATTATTCTCTGTTTCTGCCGAGTCTGTGAAACCCATGACAATTACGGTCACTTATCC
>NC_136954.1:26097711-26237711 GCF_032717465.1 Coenobita brevimanus | reverse complement strand
CGAGCGGGAAAGGTGGGGGGCGTGATGGGTGAAGGGTACGTGTGAGGGGATAGGGACATCACAGGGACATACAGGGACATTCCAGGAGCAAGGTAAGATGGCTATAATGGCAGGTGGTTTGTTTTCACCGGAAGGGACTGGGCCACTACCATAACTTGAGTACCAAGAAGTAGCTGCATTTAAGTCGATGGGCCTCAGTTATGGTAGTAGGATCGAATCTTCTTTACTGGCTACCTTCCAATTCATGACACACCTATCTCACCAAAACTCCAACTCCAACCTATCTAAACCCAAAGTAATGAAAACTTACCAAAAATTAGTTGAAATATTTGAAAAGCATTAAAAAAAAAAAAAAAATCGCACGTCCTATAGCGACACCGAACCTCTTCCAAAATCATCCAATCAGATTTCATCCTCCTATATAAATTTCTACAGGCAGATCATCAAATGCTTAAAATTTCAAATCTACCTAACCTAAAAACTCACGACAGTCAACAAGTTCCATGGTATGACAATGTACAATAAGTGTTCTGAGTACTGGACTGTCTGGCTGACGTACGATAGTCGGTGCCTCAGTAACGCAGTAAATACGCAATTCAGTGACAAAGGTGTTTTTAGGTCTGGCTCCCGGGATGGTCTGACAAAAAAAAATAGGGTTTGTTCACGCCTTCACGCTCTATAATTTTTACCTCTTCAGTATGGTGTTCTATTGAAGTATTTTGTATAATCGTGGTTCCTCCAGTTTATTTCATTCATATTAGGAATGATCTTTGGTAATGACCGGGTTAATGAAGACTGTCTAATCACTCACTTATCTGAATGTCTCAAGTTACATAAATTGTTTTGGAGGCACCACGGAGAACATACATTACACATCATTGGACCGAAGAGGTTAATGATACGGGGGTGAATCTGTATCTACATTAATTTGTGGCTCACTGCATAAAGAGGTAGAATGATGGCGTGATAAAACCCCTCCTCGTGCTGAGAATGTACGAATAGGGAAGAGGAGCAAATGTGACTCCTCAGAAATTCTCATGTCAATTTATCAAAGGAATATAAATACTCAGACTTTCCTGCAGCCCAAAGAAGAAGAAAAAGAAGAAGAAGAAGAAGAAGGCGATGATGATGATGATTATGAGAAGAAGAAGAAAAAAAAAGAAAAAGAAAAAGAAGAAAAAGAATTCAAGGAGTCATCTTACCGTATGAGACATCAATACCTTTCATACATACCTGCGACAAGAGAAAAGAGCAATTAGTGTAGATCTAGGTTAACTGGAGGTGATTGTAATGATGTATATGGATTAACAGGTGGACGACAATAATGACAAAGGCCAGTTTTAACAGAAGATCATAATGATGTGGAATGAGGATTAATATGAAAGAAATGGGGGAAAATAATGAAACGGACCAGTATGATTAAACAGACATGAGGTTAGCTGGAGGTGGTAGTAATTAGGAATGAGGATTAATCAGTGCAACAGGTGGACGAGATCCGTGACAAAAGACGGTAATATTATAGAAAGCTTGCGTATGACAGACATAGGTTAATAATAATTAATAATAATAATAATAATAATAATAATAATAATAATAATAATAATTAGTCCTCTAATAACGAGACAGGACAATAATAATCTCCTGTACTTTATTTAGGCCTATACTGTTATGATATCGACACAGAATCTGCTAATACCACACTACAGAGTAAAGGATATGTAGGTGTAAAGTACAGTGTAAATCGATATGGAAAAGGTATTACAAAATCTTCCATGTCGCTTGCAGAACGAGCCTCAGCATGACAGGTGTTGAAAAAAAAAAAAAAAAAAAAACTCCCCTCTAAAAAAAAATAAAAAGGCCAATGAACTGAGCGAAATAAGTGCTAAAAATATCATCCACGAACCAATGAATCAACTGACTAAATAAAATCAATCTGGTGGTGGCAAGACTAACACGAATGATAAACAGCGTCCTTACTGAATTAGGAGACTGACGAATTAGCACCAACCAGCCAGCCCCATTCCATATAAATGCAGTGGTGTGGTGGTAACAAGAAAAAAGATATTACGACAAAATATTGAGGAATTCCATGGTTAGCAATTTAGCGCCCTCATCCAGCCAACCCTCCCCCCCTCCTTCCCCCTAACCTCCGCCACTCTGTATGTATGAGGAAAGGCCATTGTATTTCCGATGTCCTAGCGTCCCTCCCCCCCCCCACCCGAACTCGTTGCCGGGGTCGTGAGCGAGTGTTTTCCCAAGAGTGACCGCGACAGGGAGACCAGAAGAGGAGTTGTGATGTTTATTCGTGGGCTTCCAGAGCCGAATTTTTACTTATTTTGCGATTTTTACAAGCTGTTTTGTTGGGGTCCTTTTCAGTTACTTTTTTTCCCCAGTACTATCTAGTTTAAAATGTTTAATTTGGGGGCTCATTGTTTTTCTTTTATTATTTTTATTATTACCATTATTAATTTATGTCGGTCAGTACTTTTAGTGCTTTGTCGGATTATGGTTCTTTTTTATGAATGATTTAGTTTCTTCACAGATAAAGTCGCGACGGGGAGATGAAAACTCAAGAGATTTTGCTTTGTTTCTTGATGTGGTATCCTACAAAAGCGTTAAGTGTTTACTGTGTGGTTTCTTTTTTCTGTTTTTATTTGAGTAATTGTTTTGGATTATATTAATGTCATTTGCTGCATTTTTCGAGTGTTTTATTTCAGGAGTTCTGTTTCTCGTGGGCTTTTGTTATCATATATTGTTAAGGAGGCTGTTAGTCTACTGGTTTTGTCTGTGTTGTAGGTTGAAAAGGACGAAGAGGGAGGCGGTGTAGTTCGTGATCTGATCCAGTTCATACGTGTTAAGTGAATAATATTAGTTTTCCCGGTTTTTGTTCTTTTGCTGGCTTTTTTGCTTTTTTACATATGTGTTTTTTTACTTTTCTTAATAGCTGACTTGGTTTTCAGAGTTCTGTTTCACTGTGCGTCATAAGGAATCTCTTTCTCTCTCTCTCTCTCTCTCTCTCTCTCTCTCTCTCTCTCTCTCCCTCTCTCTCTCTCTCTCTCTCTCTCTCTAATTAAATACTTTTGAACTTTTTTTGCGATTTTTATGAGTTTATATTTTCAGTGATATATATATATATATATATATATATATATATATATATATATATATATATATATATATATATATATATATATATACTTTTTTCAGCTTTTACCGAGTGACTGAGGTTTCGGTGCTCTGTTGTAATTCTGCCTACGTATACCCTATATAGTGAGTCATTTATTATAACAAACATTCGGTGGTTTTGTGCTTAGAATGTCCTAGGCCCGTAAATACGTCCGGTAAGGAGGTTCCCTAACACATCTGCCTTAGCTATTTATTTTTGGATATGGTTGCTTAATATCCTTTTGTATGTTAATTATGCACAGAATGGGAATATTGGATGGATTTAAGTAACAGAAGAGGACAGTAGGGTGTAAATGACAAAATAAATCACTTAGGTAAAGGCGTTATGGCCTACCTCAACCAACGAGAATACCGGCCCACAGTGACAGACCTGCAAAGGTTTTTTTTTTCACGGGTAAATGAAAGCTGGACATTTATCATAATGCTGGACTGATAACTTCAATACGATGATATATATATTGTTTTTGATCACGTAATTCAAAGGAAGAAAACTGGTCAGTTGCAACTAGACTTTGGTAGCCTAGCCTCGTGCCCCTACATCTCTAAGAGCGTAAAATGGTGCTATATTCCTTTCACGCTAACCTGGCCAAATATTCGTCCTTTTGCAGCTTATTTCGCGTAGCTCAGTGGCAGAAAAAGACTACTACGACTCTACATCCCTTCCAAAGCAATTTTTAGTGATCAACATCGTATTCTAACGTTAAACTCTTGCTACAACTCAGCATTGAAGGTGGTGAGATGGCAATTTTAGGCAAAGTTAGAGTAAAAATTGTAGAGCTGTCTTTTTTTTTTCTTTCTTTCTTTTTTTGCTAAGTTACCGAAACATAAAGAAAGGGATGACTAGCCTTATCTAGAAAATAAATACAGAGTGGTCCATAAATAGGATTCCCCAAGAAACTCACCTGGTGGTATCTAATGTGTTAGAAGGATGGCTCAGTCTGCCAGTATGGGTGTGGTTGTGGAACTGGGAGCAGGAAATGAATAAAGAGTTGAAGTAGGAAAAGAATAAATGACGCAGGGAAGATACTAACAACGCTATGCCGTCCCCACAATACGAAAATCGCCCAGCGGAGTTTAAGTGCGGTGTTACATATGAACCACTCTGCATACAACACGAGAAAATAAATCGGGACAGAATACACGAAATAAATCCTCCAAACACTGTATTCAGCTGATTGCATTTTACAGCGGGTCTTAAATCCTGCGACGGTATGGCATCCTACGGTCCTAAAAGTTCACTGGAGTATCGTAAATCAGGCGAGATCGTCCGGTTATCGTAAATCCCGGAAGGTTTTATGGAGTACGTAAGTCTGTGGGGTTATTGTGAGTGCCGCTGGGTTCCGTAAGTTTCCAGACCATGCCACACCATACCATATCATATTACACAAAACCGCACTACACCACATCATCATAACATAGTACACCACACTGCACCACTCCACATCACCATACTATACAACTCCACACCGCACCACACCACATCACCATACCATACCATACCATACCACACCTCACCTCACCACACAACACCACACCATACAATACTACACAATACCATGCCATACTATACTACGGAACCACACCATGCCACACCATACATCACACCTCCCCACGTAACATTACAATACCCACACAATGTCTCTCTCTCTCTCTCTCTCTCTCTCTCACGGCGTCCCCACCAATCCTGCAGCCAGCCAGAGGGACCAGCACTGTTTTCACCGAGTTGCACCGTCGCCAGTGTTTTTCTCTCGCGGTCCAGATAAAGGATGTCACTAGTTAGCGCGAGTTGCAGTTGCAGACGTTGCTGTTTGTTGCATCAGAGAGGAAAAGAGGGAAGCAAGAGGAGGGGAGAGGAGAGGGGGGAGAGAGAAGGAAAAAGGAGATGAGGAAGGTGAGAGGAAGGGAGAGGAGGGGGGAGAGAGGAGAAAAGAGGAAAAGAAGAAGTGAGGATAATGAAACGATATAGGAGAGGCGAGAGGAGATGAAACATAACAAAAGAGAGAGGAGTGAGAAGAGACAGAAAGAGAGAGGAGAAAGGAGAGAAGAAATGTAGAGGAAAAAAGTGTGCAGAAAGAGGGACGAGGGAGAGAGGAGGAGAGACAGGAGAAAGGAAAGATAAGGACAGAGGAGTGAGAAGATAAGGATGGGAAAGGAAAAAGGGGAGAGGAAAGAGAGGGGAGAAAAAAGAAAAGGAGAGAGAGAGAGAAGAGGAGTTGTCTTGGTAGGTAACTTTTCGACCGTCAATCTCACAACTAAATTCACTCTCTGTCCACGAAGCTGCTGTTTCGCAGAGGGCTTCCTATGGTTTGTGTGTGTGTGTGTGTGTGTAATTCACCGGGTCGGTCAGGATCACTTGATGGTCGTGATCGTCAGCTTTTTACCCTCCCGGAAGGGAGCTGAGAGCTCATATAGTCCGATCTAAGGGCAAGGCTGTGACCTGCACACACCCGTCCCCTTGCTCAAGGGGGACAGTAGCCACCCACTTCGTCAGTGAAACTTTTCGCAACCTGAGCGAGGCGCGAACTCCCGTCCACCAGTTGGCAAACGAGAACGTTACCACTGCACCAGTGTGTGTGTGTGTGTGTGTGTGTGTGTGTGTGTGTGTGTGTGTGTGTGTGTGTGTGTGTGTGTGTGTGTGTGTGTGTGTGTGTGTGTGTGTGTGTGTGAGAGAGAGAGAGAGAAGAAGAAAGTCAAACACACCGCAAGACCTACGATGAAGCGAGTGGGGGCATCACCCGAATAAAACCATCTTATCTTTTCGTCGCCTTAGGAAGCGGCCTAATTCATTTTTCTTTAACGGGTTACTTGTGGATGTGGCAGGTTAACAATCTCGTGTGTCTTTTGCCTGCAGCCAATTTCCACGCTTAAATTATACAAACATAGAAGAGAAATTTAACGTATGCGGAATGTACGGCATGTCCTAGTGCTGTTCACAACAAGGATAGGGCCTATAAAAGGTATCGGAGCCAACTCACCCGTGAATAACATCTTTTTTGTGTTTCTGCTCGACATTGTGCTAAGTCTGTCCTTCGCTCTGCTAATAATAATTTCATCCATACTAAATGCTCTCAACTCTCCAACCCGAATTCTTTCCGCTCCTTTTGGCACCTTGCCAAAAACCTTACTAACAATTTTACCTGATCATCCTTCCCTCCTCTTTTCTACTCTGATGACTCTGTAGCTATTTCTTTTAGCCTACTAATAAAGCAGATCGCTCAGACTTTCTCCTCTAATTCCACCTTAGACAATTCCAGTGCTGTTCCTCCATCACTTCCCCCCTTTGACTTCCTCATGCTTGACATTAAAATTTCTTCAACTGATATATCTTCTGCTATCGCTGGCCTCAGTACTAAAAAGGCATATGGGCCTGATGGGCTCCCTCCTGTTGACTCAAGAACTGTGCTTCTGTGCTTACACCCTGCCTAGGTAAACTCTTTTGCCCTTGTCTATAAACTTGTACCTATCCTTCTTGCTGGAAGTTTGCTCTCATTCAGCCTGCCCCAGAGAAGGATGACCATTCCTAACCCTCTATCACCCAATTGCTTCCTGTGTCTACACTTTTTAATTTCCAAACTGCCCTCTTCCGGTTTTCATCCATCTGTGCTTGCATCTATAGCTTCCTTTCTGGTCGTTCTATAGTTGCTATTATGGATGGTCACCATTCTTCTCATAGATCTATCAACAGTGGTGTTCTTCAGGGCTCTGTCTTATCACCAACTGTCTTCCTTTTATTCATCAATGATCTAAGCTGTACATCTACCACTGTCCACTCATATGCTAATGATTCCACCCTTCACCGTTCCATTCGGTTCCCGCAACGTCCATCTCAGCAGTTGCTTCAACGAACAAGAGATGAGGCTATGGCACACCTAATGTCTGACTTGGCTTGTATCTCTGACTGGAGTAAAAGTAATCGTGTTTTTAATGCATGAAAGACTCAGTTCTTACACCTATCAACCCGGCAAAATCTTCCACAGGAGTACCCGTTAATGCTTAATAAACTCCGGCTCAATCCTGCATCATCTTTAAACATACTTGGGGTTTCATTCTCTCGGGATTTATCTTGGAAAGACCTTAAAATATCTCTTGCAAAATCTGCTTCCAAGAGGTTAAGTGTACTAAGCCGACTCTGGACCCTCTTTACCCCTGCACAATATTTGACTTTATACATGGATTTTATAAAGTTTGCCCCTGTGTAGAGTACAGATCTCATGTGTGGGAAGGCTCCCCACATACAGCTCTTCTCAACAAGGTGGCGTCAGAAGTTTTCCGGCTCTTTAACTCTCCTTCTCATACTGGCTCCCTTCAACATCTGTTTCCTCGCCGCACTGTTGCATCTTTATCTCTTTTCTATCGCTACTTCAATGGTCACTGCTCCTCTAAGCTGTCTGCATGCATCCCTCCACCTCTACGACGTGCGCGTTGCACCCATCTAGCAACAAACTCTTATCCCTTTTCTGTCCACCTCTCTAATGCAAGAGTTAACAGTTACTCTCAGTCCTTCATTTATGCAACAGGTCAACTCTGGAACTGTCTCGCTCTGTCTGTATTTCCTACTTCCAATGATCTCCAGTCTTTCGAAGGCAATGTGTCCATGCATCTCGAAATCAACGGATCTTGAATTTGGCACTCTGTTATATTGTTTTTGTTTTTTTCTTGGAAGGAACGATTTGCGGACTCCTGACCTTTCGTTTCCTTTTCCTTGCATTAATAAAAAATAAAATTAAAACAAATCGCTTAGGAAGAAATGCTTGTACGCCTTATACGCCCCCTAGAGTACGGGTTTATGTAGACGATGATGATGATGAAGGTGACGAAGATGATTATGGATATGAAGATGAAGATGAAGACGACTATGACGACGGTGATGATGATGATGAAGAAGAAGGTGAGGAAGATATGACGATGAGGACGACGACACAGTAATCATGATAATGAATAGGCATAATAAATCGCAAAGAAAAAGATGCTACGAAACCTAAGTATCACCTATGACTGAAGGATGGAGGGACGTGTATGCCCAGACCTCCGGCTGATTGCACTTCCTCGCTGTTCTTCCGCCTGAAAGTCCGCCTGATCTGCTAGATTTTGACATGGAACTTTCGCTCTTAGATTTCTGAGGCCCTGTCTTGGCGTCCCAGACTTTTTCCGTGATTCTTGAGTTGTATATACTTCAAGATTCGGAGGGAAGGGTTTCGCAGTATTAAAGTTACTACAACTTGTGTTATTTTTATTTATAGCAAACCGTCAGCCAGAATTAAACTCATGTGCAACCATTATCATCAGAGTTGATGAAAATATTTATGAACGAAATTGATTTCCCCTCAAAGGAAGAAAACTGGTTATGGACAAAATGGGAAAGTGAATATGAAGGGGAAAATGTTACTGCATGAGAATACTGACTCTCAATCTGACGTAAGGAAGTGAAGCCTGGACCCTGCTGGAAGGACACTGGCCAGGAGTGAAAGCAGTGGCAATGTGTTATTTGAGAGGGGCATGTGGAGTTGACTGGAGAGTCAGACAGACAAATGAAAAAGTGAGTGTTAACTGAATGCTTTAAGGGAAATGCTGAGTTGGTTTTGCCATGTGGATAGGATGGAGAATGAAAGACAAACTAGAAAACTTATGTGCATGGGTGGAGGGTGAGAAGGAGAGGGCGAGACTAAGGAAGAGATGGAGGAATAGAGAGATTTACGAGAGAGGATTGTGGAGTTGGAGGGAGGGCAACTTAATGGCAGAGGACAAGGCAACGTGGAGGCGATTTGTCTGTGGCCACCCCTTTACAGGATTAAGATCTCCAGCTACAGAAAAAGAAGTAACCTGAATAAAAATGGCAGGAGCAGGGAAGTACCTTTACTATTAAAGAGAGGATGGTGTCCCGAGGCAGTAGTGAGGTTAATCAGTACAGTTTTGATGCCTTTGCTTGCTGGGATTTCCCTCAGATTTTAGCTTGAATAAAACACCAGAACGCTCATACAGTAAATGATTACAGTACGGGATGATAGCGGAGTTTGGGGGACAGGAGCACAAATCTGATGGTGTGTGTGTGTGTGTGTGTGTGTGTGTGTGTGTGTGTGTGTGTGTGTGTGTGTGTGTGTGTGTGTGTGTGTGTGTGTGTGTGTGTGTGTGTGTGTGTTCAGAGGGATAGAAACATTATGACATGAGCCTAGGACGTCCAGGAAAAATTCAATTAGACTGTCTGTTTTTTTAATTCATTTATTATTTTCATTCATTATATTAACATTTTAAACATTTACACGCATTTAGTTGTATCTAGAAAGTCCTCATTAACCCCATCAATAACTGAGTGCTCCCATAGGATTAAAAAAAAATAAAATAAAGAATAATAAGAAGAATGACAACCTGAAGAAAAACACTGGTAAAAGGACGTCCTTGTACTGAATTGGTCCGGAAACGTTGGGAAGGCGGAGGAAAGACTGCGATGCGGAGCCCAGGATGCCGGGAGAAAACGCGTTAACTTGTGAAGAAGGCGAGGGTAACGAGATCACGCCAGGACACCCCCTCCCCATCTTCCTTATATTTCTCTCTCTCTCTCTCTCTCTCTCTCTCTCTCGTGCCTATCCCTTCTCTCCACCACTGCTACTTGCCTACCAACAACACTGTTAGTTGATAAATATTTACCAACTCTTTACACGCGGGTGAGGCGGTGCAGGCAGCTCAGAGATGGTTTAACCTAACATTACCCTAAGTCAGCCACGACCCGCATCCACAAGAGATTTTACCCAATTCTTTTGACAAACGAATGACCCTAGTAGTGAAATAGTAAAAAATATAATTCCTCTTTCATATTCTTCACGCTAAGCTACACTCCATTTTTGGTTATGAAGTGTCTGGCAGCTGTATAAGAAAAAATATACAAACAAAAGCAAATTAAGCTAAAAAAAAATCTTAAGAACAATATCCCTGTCTGGTATATAAGCTTCAGAGGATTAATGAAGACGTATATCTCGTTGGTTTAGGTCATCCCGTAACACTCCTTGCTCAGCGATTTATTCTAGGGTGAACGGAACCCCAAAAGATGGCTGGGGCTATTATGATGTGTTAGTAAACATGGTGTATAGAGTTAAGAAGGATCAATGTTTCTGAGGATCATGTAGAGGGATCTGATTGTTTCTAAGGATTGCATTAAGAGGAATCTGATTGTCACTGAGGACCGTATTAAGAGGGATCTGATTGTTTCTAAGGATTGCATTAAGAGGAATCTGATTGTCACTGAGGACCGTATTAAGAGGGATCTGATTGTTTCTAAGGATTGCTTTATGAGGAATCTGATTGTCACTGAGGACCGTATTAAAAGGGATCTGATTGTTTCTAAGGATTGCATTAAGAGGAATCTGATTGTCTCTGAGGACCGTATTAAGAGGGATCTGATTGTTTCTAAGGATTGCGTTATGAGGAATCTGATTATCTCTGAGGACCGCATAAAGATGGATCTGAATGTCTTTGAGGATCACACAAAGAGGATCTAACTGTCTCTGAAAATCGTACTATGAGGGATCAGATTGTATTTGAGGATCTTATAAAGAGGGATATGACTGTCTCTGAGGATCGTTTAAAGAGGATCTGATTGAGGATTGTATAGCGTGTGTGTGTTATAGGAGACAGAGCGTTAATGCCGTCATCACCGGCCCTCTCAAGGTAGGGGTAACTCTAGTGCCTATTCTAGCTGCCAGAACGATTTGATTCCCCTCAGTCACAAGGGCCTGGTCGCGTTCACGTGAGGGTTCACTGAGTTCATTTTCTTCCTATTTCCTTCAGACGATTTTATTTAATTTAAGCAAGACATCCCGTACCGAGGGAGGTAGTGATGGCTATATCTAAACCCTCCAGTATCAAAAATCTCTTCTGGTCTCATAATAATAATAATAATTATTATTATTATTATTATAATAATAATAATAATTATAATAATAATAATAACAATAATAATAAAAATAATAATAAATAAAATAAATAAGGTAAATAAATTGTTTTCAGGCAGCAAGAGTAAAATCAAGAGGCGCTTTTCGTCTACCCGATGACCTGCGTCTCGCCATGATCCATCCAAAAGTGATGGGAAAGAAAATGGGCGCGACGAGCAAAGGAGTGGATGGGATGGGCTGGGAAGGTGATGGATGGGACCGGAGCAAGGATGTATACGGTGTGAAAATGTCTGTTGTAGGTTTAATAAGTGCAATAAAAGTTTATTTCAAAGCTGCCTCACGCAAATACACCCCCCCCCCCACACACACACAAACACACAAACTAAAGTATCAAGACAACAGGGACAAAAAAAAAAAAGTATGGCTGAAGGGTGGGGGAGGGGCCATGAGAGAATATAGCCTACTGTGGAAATAGGCGTTGACGAGTTAAAGGCTTGAATATAGATTAATTTTAAAGTTATTTCCAACAAACATCAGAACAATGTATGCTCGATTTGCCCACATATACCGTACCTTGCCTCTTGGAACGGAGATAAAAATAAATCACCGGAATCAAGGTGTTAAGGGTTGATAGCAAATTAGCCAGGAAACAAATAAACCGAGCCAATCCTCGGATCCCAGGATGAAGATTCGCTATTAGAGGGGGATTAGTGCGACGAGGAGGAGGAGGAGGAGGAGGAGGAGATGGTGGTGGTGGTGGTGAAGATGGAGGAGGATGAAAAGGAGGAAGACGAGAGATAAGATGTATACGATATGAAACCGGAGAGCGAGGAAGGAAAGGGGGAACAGACGAATAAAGGAGAGAGAGGAATTTTATACAACGATAAGGAAGGAGAGGAAGGATGAAGAAAGGGAAGAGAAGAATGCAGAGGAAGAAAGGGAACAGAAGAATGAAGAGGAAGAAGAGGAAGAGAAGAAGGAAGAGGAAGAAGGGTAAGAGAAGAAGGAAGAGGAAGACAGGGAAGAGAGGAAGGAAGAGGAACAAAGGAAAGAAGTGAGACAAAGTTACAACAAATGATTTACTGTCTGAAGGCTGGCACTGTTCTAGTATAATATTCCATTTAAAGGCTGACGATTTTGTCCAGCTGAGAGTGAGTAAAATTAGCCTGAGTGTTCATACCGACGTCATCACCTCTTTCATGGTGGTGACAACTTGATTATTATATTTCAACAAACACTCTACTGTATTATTTATCCAGCTGAGAGTGGGTCATAGAAGCTTTAATGTAAACACTGAACGATACCACTGATCTCATGGTCGGGACAACTCTTCAATCTATTCAAGGTAACGACAGAAAGATGTTTTTATATATCAGGAATTGATGTGAAATGCTGAAGTATGGGGGAGAGATAGTAGTAGAATGGATGTGGAAAATGCGCAGATTGGCCTGGGAGGAAGGTAGAGTCCCGGAGGATTGGAAGTCAGGTATAATTATTCCCTTGTACAAAGGAAAAGGGGAAAAAGAAGTGTGTGGTAATCATAGGGGCATCTGTCTTCTTAGTATAATAGGAAAAGTGTATGGTAGGATACTTAATGACAGAGTTAGAGAAAGAACAGAGGAATTAGTTGGAGAAGAACAGGGAGGCCTTAGGAAGGGAAGAGGTTGTGTAGATCAGATATTCATTCTTAGATCTTTAGTGGAAAAGTTTCTAGAGAAGGGAAAGAAGTTGTATGCGGCTTTCATGGATTTGGAGAAAGCATATGACAGGGTGGATAGACAAGGATTGTGGAAAGTATTAAGAATATATGGAGTAGATGGGAAGCTGCTGAATGCTGTGAAGAGTATGTATGATGGTGCTAAGGCTGCAGTGCGTGTGGATGGCGAACTGAGTGAATTTTTCTCTTTGAAGGTTGGGTTGAAACAGGGATGTGTCATGTCTCCATGGTTGTTCAATCTGTACATGGATGGGGTAATAAAAGAGGTACAAGGTAGGGTAGTGGATGTTGGAGTGGCCCTGGTGAGAGAGGGCAGTGTTTGGAAACTCCCTGTACTGTTGTTTGCAGATGATACTGTGTTGTTGAGTGAAGACGAAGGAGAGCTGCAAGGCTTGGTGGATGAGTTTGGGAGAGTTTGTAAGAAACGGAATCTAAAGGTGAATGTAGGGAAGAGTAAAGTGATGGTCTTTGAGAGAGGTGAAGTCAGTGAATATACAGTGAGATTGGATGGTGAGGAATTGGACAATGTGAGTAAGTTTAAGTACTTGGGCAGTGTGTTGAGTAAGGATGGAGGTTTGGAGGGTGAAGTGCTTGAAAGGGTACAGGAGGGAAGAAAGGTTGCTGGTTCTTTGAATGCAGTGATAAGAAGCAGGGAAGTGAGCAAGGAAGTGAAAAGTTATTACATGACAGTATTGTGATACCAACTCTAACGTATGGAAGTGAAGCTTGGACGTTGCTGGAAGGACACAAGTCAAGAGTGAGAGCAGTGGAAATGAGTTATTTAAGAGGAGCCTGTGGAGTCACATGGAGAGACAGGCTGACAAATGAGGATATAAAGGAGCGTTGTGGTGTGGATGTGGATGTGATAGGAAGCGTTAGGAGGAATACACTGAGGTGGTTTGGCCATGTGGAGAGGATGGAGAGTGATAGACTGACGAAGAGAGTGTATGTGAGTGAGATGGAGGGGGGAAGAGGGAGGGGGAGGCCGAGGATGAGATGGAGGGATGGGGTGGAGAGGTATATGAGAGAGGAGGGTGTGAGTTGGGAGCGGGGCAGTGAAATGGAGGGGGACAGAGCGACGTGGAGGCGATTTGTTTGTGGCCACCCCGAACGGGATTGAGGCGTCTGGCAATAGATAGATAGATAGTTTCATCCTTTCATTTTTTTCAGCCTCTCTCCCCTTTCCTGGTTCCATTAAAGTCTTCCCTTCTTCCTTGTCAACCTTCTCCCCATCTTCTATTTGCATGTTTGTTTGTCCTATCATTGCTATTTCTCAATCCAATCTTCCCTCCCTCTTCCCTCCACCATCGTCTCTTTTTTTTCTTTTCTTCCTCTTTTTCCATTTCCCAGCTCCGTTCATGTCCTCCTTTCCTCAATCCCTGTTTCATCTTCCATTTCTGGGATTTTCATTTTCCCTTCTTACCGTCCGTTGTCCCTAATCTTTTAGTGCTTCAGTTACATCTCTGTTTCTCATCGTATTATTAATTTTAAATCTCCCTTAATTCATAGCTTCATCTTTTTCCTTTTCCTGCCTCCTTAACTCCAGTTCTGTCTACGTTCTCCCTCTTCCCGCCTTCCCCAGCAGCCACCCTTACCACTGCTCCAGATTCTCCCCATTGCATTAGAATTCTTAGATCAGGGTTGTCTGAATTTTGCCAGCATGTGCACCCTCAAACCAAATACATCCCAAACTACGAATCTCCTTTGATTCATAACATATTCTATTTTATCGAAGTGTATGTTTTAAGTACCATTATTAAAACAGTCGTTTATCAAAGAACAGGTGACACTTAGAATGCAAAGTAGAGGATATACTTTAAGATCAGATACAACATAAATAGAATCATATCCAGAATTATCGACATTCAGATGCTAGGACACGTCTGTAAGCAAGATATAAAAAACACTCTTGCATTCTTGAAACCGCTGAGGCTTTTGCACCCCCCCCCCCCCGCTTGGACACCCTTGCCCTAAAGGTTTGTGAACAGTCGGCATCAAGTCCTGTCACCTCTCTTGCGTCTTCTTCCCTGGTGTATGAAAATCACTGTAGTAAATCCGACACTGATCTGTGGCCAAATACAAAGATCAATGTTGGCTGCTGTAGATTGAATTTACGGATTTTCAAAGCCCGTAGAGAGAAAAACAGGAGGGATAACATGACTTTTGATGCCGACTGTACAAACAAGAGAGATGACATAACTCTTGATGCCGACTGTACATCTTTATTATTCGTCATTTTCTGGGTCGCACTCTTGGTGGCGTTGGAGATTTCGTAACAGTTCCGCTTTGGCGATTTATGCTACATATAACAGCTCAATATACCTTTATGATATACACTACGTCGATATTAAAACCATAAAAACAACATATAGGCGAAAGTTACTGTGTTAAGGTTCAAAATAAATCGATATGGAAGAGAAGCTACGATGCCTCCAATATCATGTTGAAAATGGACCAAAGACTAGTTTATTATTTGCCCTGACCTTCCCAGTTCTCTCTCTCTCTCTCTCTCTCTCTCTCTCTCTCTCTCTCTTAGGTCCACGTCCTCCCTTCTTACCTTCTCGCCTCCCCAGCGGTCACACTCCCTCCTTAACAGTGTTCCAGGGGATGTAAAAGTTTAATCCTCACGCCTTGGAATCCTAATTTTGTTTTCGATTGAATTTCCCACACTCTTCGTCTCTATTTGTCTGGAGGTCACGTGCGGAGACAACAGGGAAGAAGGGAGGGGGTGGATGAGAGGAGGGAGAAAAGGAAGGAAGATAATGGAGGAGGGTAAAGGAAGTAAGGAGGTGAAAGAGTGGGGAGAGGAGGAAAGGAGATGGGAGGGGATGAAGTTAAAGGAAAGGGGGAAATGAAGAAGAAAAAGAAAAGAGGAAGGATGAAAGAACAGGAGGAAGGAAACTGGGGTAAAAGAAGAGCTGACAGAAGGGAAAGGAGGAGGATAGGAGGAAGGGGAGAAGTAGACAGGGGGAAGGGGAGAGAAGGAGGATAGGGGGAAGGGGAGAGAAGGAGGATAGGGGGAAAGGGCTAGGAGGATGACAGGGGGAAGGGGAGAGGAGGATGATAGGGGAAGGGGAGAGGAGGAGGATAGGGGGAAGGGGAGAGAAGGAGGATAGGGGGAAGGGGAGAGAAGGAGGATAGGGGGAAGGGGAGAGAAGGAGGATAGGAGGAAGGGGAGAGGAGGATAGGGGGGAAGGGGAGAGGAGGATGACAGGGGGAAGGGGAGAGGAGGATGATAGGGGGAAAGGGAGAGAAGGAGGATAGGGGGATGGGGAGAGGAGGAGGATAGGAGCAAGGAGAGATGATAAGGATAGGGGGATGGGGAGAGAAGGAGGATAGGGGGATGGGGAGAGAAGGAGGATAGGGGGATGGGGAGAGAAGGAGAATAGGGGGATGGGGAGAGAAGGATGATAGGGGCAAGGAGAGAGGATAAGGATAGGGGGATGGGAAGAGAAGGAGGATAGGGGGAAGGGGAGAGGAGGATGGTAGGGGCAAGGAGAGAGGATAAGGATAGGGGGATGGGGAGAGGAGGATAGGGGGATGGGGAGAGGAGGATGATAGGGGCAAGGAGAGAGGATAAGGATAGGGGGATGGGGAGAGAAGGAGGATAGGGGGAAGGGGAGAGAAGGAGGATAGGGGGAAGGGGAGAGAAGGAGGATAGGGGGAAGGGGAGAGAAGGAGGATAGGGGGATGGGGAGAGGAGGAGGATAAGGGGAAGGGGAAAGAAGTAGGATAGGGGGAAGGGGAGAGAAGGAGGATGGGGGAAGGGGAGAGAAGGAGGATGAGGGAAGGGGAGAGAAGGAGGATGAGGGAAGGGGAGAGAAGGAAGATGGGGGAAGGGGAGAGAAGGAGGATGAGGGAAGGGGAGAGGAGGAGGAGGAGGATAGGGGGCAGGGGAGAGGAGGAGGACAGGGGGAAGGGGAGCGAAGGAGGATAGACGGAAGGGGACAGGAGGAAGATAGGTGGAAGGGAAGAGAAATATAGAGGGAAAGGGAGAGGAGGAGGAAACGGGGAAGGGGAGTAAAGGAGCATAGGGGGAAGGGGAGAGAGGGAGCAAAGAGGGAGGGGGAGAGAAGGGGGATAGGGGAGGGGGAGAAGGGGGATAGGGGAGAGGGAGAGGGGGAGAAGGGGGATAGGGGAGAGGGAGAGGGGGAAGGCAGGGGGAGGATAGGGGGAAGGCGAGGAGTGGATAGGGGGAAGAGGAGAGAGGGAGGAGAAGGGGATGGGGTGAGAAGAAAGAGAGAGGGCGGGAAAGATGGCAAAAAGAGAGGGGAGACTGGGAGAAGCGGTGCTCCGAAGGGAGGGGAGGGGGGAAGTGAGAAGAAAGGGGAGGGGGGAAGTGAGAAGGGAGGGAGTAGGTAAAATGTTGAAGGAATGGAAATGGAGGAGGAGAGAAGAGAAAAGATCAAGAAGAAAGGCAGGAGCGGAGTGTAGGGAAGGAGGCTGAAGAAGAGTAGGGGACATAATGATACCTACGTCAGGGATTTAGTGATGATAGTACAGCAGGACGGCTACCCCTACCCACCAAACACTACAGTCGAAGGGGGCAGAAAGCAGGGGGGACAGGGGAAGAATTAGCCGGTGAGGAAGAGAATTTCAGTGGGAAAAACAAGTAAGGGGTCTGAACTTATGTGGGTGGTATTCTGGGGGCAAGGGACAATGGAAGGAAGGAGGGGGACGGGGCAAGAATTGGTTGATGAGGAAAAGAAATTTTGTGGAGGGAACAAATGTCATGACTTAACCTAACACAGGACGGCAGCATTTTGTGAGCAAGGAACAATTACACTTATCATGAAGGTGTGATTGCCAAGACAAGCACCCAAACATTACCCCAAACAGCGACACACAACCGTCAAATTTACATCCACGTCCCTATTTCAGTTCCAGGTACGAACACATTGGCGTAGAGGGGACCCTACCCAATGGTCCGTGTTTGGCCCGGGAATCGAACCCAGATCCTCTCATTTACAAGACGGGCTACCTATTACACCGCCGCCACCCACAAAACGGAATGGAAAGTGTGAATGAGGAGAGGACAGGAAAATGGGTGTTAGGGGTGTAATGAAAGAGAGAGAGAGAGAGAGAGAGAGAGAGAGAGAAAGAGAGAGAGTTATTTAAGACCAAAACGTAATTACAAGTGACAGATGAAGGTGTGAGATAGGAAAGGGTGAGATGATGACGGATCAAATTGCTGAAAAGACCCATTGGCTCGTACAGACTGCATTAATTAATTACTAGTGGACATGCCAGAGAGAGAGAGAGAGAGAGAGAAAGAGAGAGAGAGAGAGAGAAAATGTGCAGGTAGACAAATAAACAAATACTCAGATTCTTTCAATTACACAGCAAAATTTTCATTACACCTGCACTCTGCAAGCGAGCGAGCGTGATATGTTTTGCTCGACGGGCGCCGTTGTGTGTGTGTGTGTGTGTATGTGTGTGTGTGTGTGTGTGTGTGTGTGTGTGTGTGTGTGTGTGTGTGTGTGTGTGTGTGTGTGTACGCGTGCGTGCGTGCGTGCGTTCGTGTTTAGTATGTAAATTTCGATCCTGCGTAGGAGGCAGGTTGCTCATCTACACTTAAATGTACCAGATTCCAGAGAAAGTAATGTGAAAGTGACTATCACTGTTCTTGTTTCTCTCTCTCTCTCTCTCTCTCAACCATCTGAGTTCATTCAGTATGCACAGTCTGATCCAATAATGCCATCAAGGGAAGCAAGTCGGTCATCTATCCTTAAATGTACAGTCAGTATCAAAAGTTCTGTCGTCTCTCCCGATATTCTCTACATAGGCTTTGAAAATAAGTATGTTAAATCCACAGCAACTCAACTTAAACATTGTATTCGGCCACAGATTTATGTCATCAGTGTCGGTTGCTACGGATTTACTACACTGATTTTCATACACCAAGGACAAAGAAACATTAGAACGACAGGACTTTTGACGCCGTCTGTACAATACCGATCATGGTAGCCCAGCCTCGGGCCCCTACACCATGAAGGGGGTAATAATTATGGACCTGACTGTTACCGTCTCATTACCCAGCTTCCAATATCATGCAACATGTAAATTCATGGGAACCTGCCGCGGAACTCCCTGCATAGCTACGGGCGTGCCAGTCGGAGTTCTGGACCAGTCACTCCAGCCAGGCCAAGGACGTCGGCATAAACTTTCGCAGACCTAATGACGTCGAAGATCAGTAGGGATGTATTTATAAAGTGTCATGAGCTTAAAGGCTTGTATTTATAAAGTCTTCTAAGGTTATGTCATGCATTAATCTAACGAGATGAAGTTGAGGGTCAGTGGGGCCGTATTTATATAGCTTTTCGAGCCTAAGGGGTTGTATCATCTATCTAACTATTTTCTATACATTAATATATTTATACACATTATATTAAGTATTGCGTAATACATATATATATTACATAATATATTTTACACGTAATATGTATATTATATAAATAAGTACATAACCATGCATTAAAAGGTATGTAAGACAGCTTGTATACAGGCCATGTTTGTCTTCACTCATAGTTACCAAACACGTCTCAATCAAGTACAGAGGCCAAAACAGCCCGTGATAAAAGTTAACTGTTATGGAAATCTGTTTATCCTGTAAACTAGTTAAAACTCTTATAATAAACAGTTCAACAGGTACGCAGCACATTACCTGTTGGTAATTTAATGTTCACACACACGGCTACTAAGCAGTTCACAACTAGAATGAATAAAAGTGAAAAAATGTGACCAATTACAGGGATTTCTTCTTTAATACTTCATTACTATGCAGGCTTCATCATATAAACTGCTTAGGATCCTCAATAAATATGGTTCCATGAGAGTTTAGCCATCAGAGACATTATGATCCCTTATAAATACGACGCCAGGAGAGTTGGGACATCAGGGGAGTCGGCCAGGGGATGAGTCAGGTCGTGCAATCTCAAGGCAACGAGAGGCAAAGTTGCAAAGGGAGAGGAGTTGTTCCAAGATTTCTGCCAAACTTTTTACACATCAGGTCCGCACTATGATTAGCCTATATTGCTACCTATTAAACCCTTTCTATAACACACTGTCATATAGTCTTTTTTTACAGAAGAAAATATCACAAAAAATATAATTATATACTATCTCCCTGTGTATGATCACGTGTCATTTTCCTGTACTCGTCACCATTTTTTTTTTTTTTTTTTTTTTTTTTTTTTTTTTTTTTGAGATGAGAAGATTTTCTTGGAAGGGGGGTTCAAGACAGCCTTCATTAGCACCTCACGACCAAAGGCCTCCCAAAAGCTCAGCAAAGGAATATAATCAGGAAGGTGTCAAGGTGGGAGGGGACGAGTGGGGCGGTTCAATTTGCGAGCAACGAGACGGAAAGTTGGAAGAGGTTACGCAACATCAGAACAGGTGGACCGTATCAACACTCTCTTGTTTTGCTGACTCCTCAATATCCTCTTATATATTATTAAGGCAAATTATGTCAATATTAATGACACAAACAACAAAGAGGAAGCTATTATCCCTAAGTTCAAGAAGGTTTATTAATACTGTCCCTAGACTCAAGATTTTTTATGAATACACTCTCTAGACTCAAGAAAGTTTAAGAATACGGCGATAATCTGAAGGGGTCGGGCAGGCAGCAACTCCAGCCAGTCTCGTCAGCGAAGGAAACTGCTCCTTTTGGCTATCGCTTTCGGAAAAGATGAAGCTGAGTTTGAACTCGTTTGAGGGCATATCGGTGCATCCATCCGTAGTAAAGAGGCTTCCTCGCCATGCTGGTAGTTCTCATACTTTTGTACGACCCGGTTCCTGCCTCTGGATCCCTCCTACTCCGTATATTCGTGGAAAATGATGGTGTGGTGGTGGTGGTAGAAAAAAGCCTTGGGATGCTGCTCGTGCTGCGGATCATAAAGATGATGATGATGATGATGATGATGATGATGATGATGATGATGATGATATGTAGTGTTGCAGATATTTCCCCATGATCCCCAAAGTTATAGCATACACTTTGCAAAATCATTTTTCTGTGTGCCGCCGCCGACGACGATGATGATGATGATAATGATGATGATGCAGATCCCTGCTCTCGCTTGAAGCAGAGGACCAGTAAGGGGAAGCAGGAGCAGGAGGAGGAAGGCTGGTGGCAACTTTCATTTCCGCTGCTCTTCCTTTTAAAAGCATTAGCCGTCACGCTCTTACTGACGCTGCGTCCAAATGTTCCAGCAACTTGGTTTAAACTTCGCGTCAAAGTTAAGTGATAGCACAAGTGACTCAGCCAACCATCTGTGACTGGCATTAATAAATTCTCCTCTGCCTGGGTACACACGGCCAAGATTTCTTAGCTCGAAATAAATCGACCGGCGTTAAATGGAACAAATATACAGTTCTTCAGCCTCGCAAAAATATTGAAGTTTAATAAATCTTTACTTTTTTTAGCAGTACTGGGTACATGAGCAAAAAAATAAAAAAAAATAACAGTAGCCGGAATAAAATGTTATCACACTTCACAGCTGAAGGAATAACTCACCGGAGGCGATAGACGAATTTTGCTTAGTACAGGACAACGTTATCAGATTTTACTCATCTCAGGGAAACCTACTGTACTACTGTTACTACTGCTACTACTAACACTAACACTACTTACAATTTTAACAATAATAATAATAATAATAATAATAATAATAATCAACCACAAGACCGTCTTGTTCAGTTTACGAGGGCCTACTAGTACTCGACGTCATGACAAATGCTGTAACCTTCATAATTCCTTTCAATGTTTCAAACCCACTTCCTACCTCATTCAACCAACCAAAACCTTTCACAATAACATCCAATTCACAGCACACACCTTCACCTTCCCTAAATATCACGGGGATAACTTTCTCGTTAACTTCCTTTGTAAAATACACTTCCCGGAGACTAGGTGTGCTAAACCGACTCCGTAATTTCTTTATCCCTGGGAACCTGCTGACTTCGTGCAGTGGAAATTATTCACCCTCGTAAGGGATACTGCTCTTCCATGTGGGGGAGATCCAACAAAATGCAGCTCTTCTCAGCAGGGTGGAAGCTAAGGATTTACATTCTCCCCCCACCTCTCTCCCTCTCTCCCCCCGCCATTTACTGCTATCTCAATAATCACTGCCCATCCAAACTGCATACCTTGATCCATACCTGATTAAAACAAGTACTCTCATAATCAGTTCTCGTATTCCTTCACGTATGCAAAAGGTTCATTCTATGGCCGCCTTCCTTTGTCGGATTTTCCCTCTGCCTATGATCTCCAGTCTTTTTAAAGCAACATGTCCAGGCATTTATAAAAAGAAATAAACAGAACTTGACTTTTACACAGTGTTGTTCAGTCTTTCCAAGAATTTTTTTTTTTTTTTTTTTTTTTTTTTTTTTAAGCTTCCAGGCTTTGCTTTGTTTCCTTATTATTGTTTTCATATAACAAACAACTATTTTCCTCGTCACTCTGTAGCCACTATTAGTCACCAAAAGGCAGCACTACATGCAGTGAGTAGATGATGGGCGCTCCAACCTATTTACAATCCCCATCTACCCCTTCAGTCCCAAGACGTACTTTTTAATTCAATCTTGCTAACTAAAGCCGATTGTATTCTGCTTAGGACAGGCCTTTCGAGCAGGAGGTGTTAGACAGAGCCTTTATTATCATCTTCACTAATAGAGTTTGTCATTAAAAAAAAATCAATACTAGATGTTTGTCGAAAAAAATAATAATAATGGATGTTTGTCGTAAAAAAAATCAATAACATGTTTGTCGTAAAACAAAAATCAGTAATCGATTTGTTGTAAGGGAAATAAATCAGTAACAGACGTTTCTCGTAAATAAATAAATAAATGTTTGTCGTAAAGAAAATAATAAATGTTTGTTGTAATGCAGAAAAAAATATATAATAGATATCTGTCGTAAAGTGAAAAAAGAAGTCTGAAAGTAGCAATTTAATTAAAACCATACTCTTTTTACTCAAACTTGGTCTAAAATTGCCATCTGCATATTTACAGTACTAGTCACGAAGAGGTGTTACGGAAAGGATGTAGAGGCGTGGTACTGTCTTTTTTTTATCATTGCGCTGCATGATATAAGCTGGGAGAGAGAGAGAGAGAGAGAGAGAGAGAGAGAGAGAGAGATTAAACAAAAACCTTTAAAACAAAACAATATCAGCATCACCATCATCGTCCTCGATACTGTCCAATAGAGAGAGAGAGAGAGAGAGAGAGAGAGAGAGAGAGATTAAACAAAAACCATTAAAACAAAACAATACCAGCATCATCATCATCATCATCATCAACACTGTCCAATAGAGAGAGAGAGAGAGAGAGAGAGAGAGAGAGAGAGAGAGAGAGTTAAACAAAAACCTTTAAAACAAAACAATATCAGCATCACCATCATCGTCCTCGATACTGTCCAATAGAGAGAGAGAGAGAGAGAGAGAGAGAGATTAAACAAAATCATTTAAAACAAAACAATACCAGCATCATCATCATCGTCCTCAACACTGTCCAATGCTGTATTGCCCCATTAGTAACGTCGCTGCCAGACGACGGGACTCTCATTCCAGTTATTAAAGACGAGTGACTGGTCGCCCTCCCAAGACTGATATTTTGGAAGCAGTGCACACTAATCATCCCTCGAATTTAATCTCACATACACCACATCGGGCTGGAGCGCCGCAACCCACTGGACAACCAACCATCCAAAATAATAATGAAAGACAAAGAAATGACACGCAATCAATACCAGGACAAAGAAAGAAAGGCGAACAGGGGAGACGAAAGAAATGAATGATAAAAGAGGGAAGTGGAAACAATGAGTGATAAAAGGCGATAATGTCACCCTGAGGGAGGAAAAGATGAGAAAAACAATGGAGATAATGACATGAAGATGAACTAAACAAACACATGAGAGGAAGACGGAGGGAAGTAGTACAGGAATAAGAGACATGATTTATTGAATGATATGATAATGAAAAGGAAAACAAAGGAAAACAAATGGGTGAATAAAGAGTAAATATTTAGTGGAACAAATATGTAAACATATATGCTAAGATAATAACATGTTTATACTGTACATACACACTTACACATGTGTATTTATGTATTTATGTACGTATGTTTATATGCATGCAGAGTATGCATGTATGAATGCATATTTGTATGTATGTATGCATCTAAGTATGTATGCATGTATGCAGGTATGTATCCATCTAAGAATGGAGGAAGGGAGGGAGTACAAAAAAGTACAAAGGAAAGCAAACAGCAACAGACCTGTTTGTCCTTTTGTGACTCTTTTGTACAGGGAAGGTTATAACAAAACTATTCAATCAGCTAAAGGCAGGGACAGAAAAGAACACACACACACACACACACACACACACACACACACACACACACACACAGTTTATCCTTTCAATCTCCTAAGCTGCATAAAATCCAGAGAATGCCAGAACATGGGTAAAAAAAATAAACCACTAGATAGAAGGGGTTACGAAATAAGAAAGGAAATTTACATAAAAAGAAGACATAGAAGAAAACAGAAGAGGATGTTTGAAAAACAAAAATGATACAAAAAAATAATAAGAACGATATATGTTTGACAGAAGAAAGGGTTACGAATTTTGCAAGCGTCCAGTCAGGGAATATGTAAAAGTGAATAAAAGAATAAAGAACTGGGAATGATGGATAGATAGATGGATGGATGGATGGATATTCAGACACACGGGTAGATATAGACAAATCAAGACAGAAGACAGACTCACAGACGGAGATATCCAGACAGGTAGGTAGGTAGATAGATAGACAGATAGATCGATAGACTGATAGACAGAAATACTGACAGATAGACTGACATGTAGACATATATAGTAGACAGAAAATACTGACAAGGAGATTTTCAGACAGGCAGACAGATGTAAAGACAGACGGATAGGTAAATAGATATTCAGACAGACAGGTAAATATAAAGAAACAGGAATAATCGATTGACATACGTTCACACCGACAAAATTAACAGTGACAGAAATAACACTCTTGCGCCTGTATTCTGGTCGATTAAGGAAGCTCCCTAACACCTCTTCTTAAGCTATTTATTTTGCTTAGTACACTTCGCCGTCCTTTATTGTGTTACTTAAATCATTCAGATATCACCACATTCTGTACAAAACATATATTAGCCAGCCGTATCCAAAAATAAATCGGTAAGGAGGAGGTGTTAGGGAGCTTCTTTACCAGACTATCCTGGAGAGGGTGGCTACTATGGTGGTACCATTCTAAAGTGGCGGTTTGGGTGGGGCACGAACCTCTGTACAGTGGTGCCACGTTTTCCATACTCGCGATGCCTCTCTCTCAATCTCTCTCTCTCTCTCTCTCCTGGGGGGATGTGCATCACCCTAGGGAATTTTGTTTCTTTTATGTCTTATAAACTTGTGCTTTCATTTCTTTATTTAGTTATGTATTATTGTTTTACATATGACGCCAGATGACCTCGGTGTTACGGCGCCTTTTCATTCAGTCATTCTCGCCCTCCTTTCTTCCTTCATCTTTCCCTCAGCTTGACAATGTACTCAACACTGCCCCTTGCCTGCCTTCTCTCTCTCTCTCTCTCTCTCTCTCTCTCTCTCTCTCTCTCTCTCTCTCCTTGGGGAGATATGCGTCACCCTTGGGAATTTTGTTTCTTTTATGAGTGACTTATAAACTTGTGCTTTCACTTCTTTATTTTTTTTTTTATTATATCTAATTATGTTTTAAAATATTATTGTTTTACATATGGCGCCAGATGACCTCGTTGTTGTGGCGCCATGATTTGTTTTCATTCAATCACTCTCTCCCTCCTTCCTTCCCCCCCTTCCTTTATCTCTCACTAAGCTGCACTCAACACTGCCCCTGGTCTGCCTCCCCCCCCCCTCTCTCTCTCTCGTCTGTGGTATTTTAGGATACATTTTGGTTATTTTCTTTTACGTTATAATGTACATATTGTAAATTTGACTTTATTTCCACAACACCCAGGAGGTTAAAGTCTTGGCGCGTTTTTTTAAAGAGGTGTCCCCAAACAGGCCTATTCCTCTATCCCTCACAGATGACCAGGTCGGGCTGGGTGTGTGTGAGTGTTGCCGCTCACGAGGGTTTAATGTATATATATATATATATATATATATATATATATATATATATATATATATATATATTTTTGTACTAAGAAACTGGCATATTTTTGCTTATATTCCTGCACATTATCTTATAATCATAATTGTGACATTATTACCAACCCCAGAAATACGGTAACAGCCAATAAAAGTGACTACTTTTTTTTTAAGCAACACTGTAAAATAATTATGCCACGTTTCTGTATTGCCGTATAAATATTTTACACATAATCAGTTTACTGTTCTTTCTGTATATTATAATACACACGTTACCAATATATTCTTATGTGTTTACCTTATTGTGATGCCTATTACATATATCAGAGCCGTGCACATAGCGGGTATGGAACACGTGGCATCACTGTACAGAGGTTCGTGCCCCACCTAAACCGCCACTTAAGACTGGTACCACCATAACAAATCAATTTCATGCCATCCTGTCCACCGCCATCAGGCTGACCTCTCCCCAACTCACACCATCCTCATTCATATACATCGCCATCCCTCATCTCATTCTCGGTCTCCCCCTTTCCCACTCCCCCTCCACCTCACTCACATACACTTACACTCAGAGGCTAGTATTCTCGTCGGGTAAGGATGCTCCCTAACACCTCTTCCTTTGCGATTTATTTGTGGATGACGCTGGTTGTTTTACATTTGCACGTTATTTATGCAAAGTATGAGATGTTGGATACGAGAGGGATGTCTGTTGAGCAAGGAAGAGTGGCTGTGCGTGACAGAAATGAATGGAGAGAAATTGTGAATGAGTAAATGATGATGCAGCCCTGAGGGGATATTCTCCCGCACTTGTCTGATCAGCTGATCAGGTCAGGTGCGGGTAAGGGGATGGGTCTTTTATGATGTGGCAGGGGTAAACCAGCTCTGCTGTCAGGCCCTGCTGCGGATGTCACTGATCGCACTGCGCAGCTGACCCTCGTGCGGTGTGGTACGGTGAGGATCTGTCCCTTCTCCCTTTTGGGGCTAAGATGCGAATGAATGTTTGAGTGGATGAGTAAATAGGGAGTGTGTCGTCCTGTCTCGGCTACCTTCCTTTCCTTGGGGGAAGCAGCCTAGGTATATAGATAGATAGATAGATGAGATTAACATGGATTTACATAACACAGAAGAGGACAGTAAGGTGTAGTAAACCAAATAAATCGCTGGGAAAAGGCGTTGCAGGGTACTTCTAATACTTTCCAGCAAGTCCACAAGAAATAGTGTGAAATAAATGCCATCTTCCCGTCTGAGAGAATATCAGGCGTACAGTACCATCAGAACATACCTGGGGAAGAAGAATCGAGGAATTAGTGTGGATCCAGGCTATGTGGAGGTCGTAGTAATGAGATGTATGGATGAACCAGTGGAATATGTGGATGAGATTAATGGCATTATAGAAACATTATATATACCAAAGATCGACAGTACTACTACTACTACTACTACTACTACTACTAGAACTACTACTACTACTACTACTACTACTACTACCACCACTACTGATGATGATGATGATGATGATGACGATGATGATAATGACTATAATAATAATAATAATAAAAATAATAATAATAATAAAAATAATAATAATAATATTATCAATAATAATAATAATAATAATAATAATAATAATAATAATAATGACAGTTGTTGCAGAAGCAGTAAAAATAATAATAATATTATTAATAGCAATAACAGTAAAAATTATACAAATAATAATAATAATAATAATAATAATAATAATAGTTACAATAAAATAAAAATAATAATCACCATCATCATCATCATCATCATCATCATCATCGGTGCGCATCGAAGATAGGTAAAGGTCGTAATAATAAGGAATGATTATTAATCAGTGAAACAGGTGAATGAAATTAATGAAACAGGTCCATAATACAGTATTAACAAACAAGTTACTGATATTACCTCAATGAGACCAGATTTTTTTTTTAACTGCCATCTCTAAACCACTCGCATTTTAACACCAAAAGAGGGAAATTTCGAACTGGGGAGAAGGGATTAGACAGAACCTTCATTATCGATTTCATATATTAGCATTCTCTCTCACTCAGAATGAAATAATGTGGAACAGGGTCAATACAAAATAAAAGTTACCATCGCAGTGTGTACAGTTTTGGTCAGGATTGTCGCCCCACTTTTTGGGTCGAAGAATTACGAAACGTTTACAAAATACTTTAAAAAGTGTGCTGCGTCTCGAGGATGGTATCACATACTTTCAAAAGACATCGTTCTTGGTCTTGCTCTTTATCGTGTGGCATAGATCGATATTACAGTCACAAACAGTAGCCTGCATGTAGATCCTTAAGACATTAGCACTAATGACGTAATTATTTATTTATGTTATTTTTACTACCTAAGTCTGACTTCATTCGACTTAGGAAGGACGCAGAGAGTATTGGTGGAAGAGTTAATGGTCTCTCTCTCTCTCTCTCTCTCTCTCTCTCTCTGCAGGGAAGCAACGCATAGAAGCCTGAAAGTTGTTTTCTGAAGGGAAAACTAAACAAAAGAGCCAATTTCGAGATTCGTTTATTCTGAGCTGCCTAGACACAATTCCTTTCAAAGCCTGTAATAAACCATAGGCAGACGGAACTTCGGGCTGAGGAAGACAGCTCCACAGATGACTTGTTGCATACATGAAGGACTGAGGCTACTGGTTAACACTTGCATGAGGCAGCTGGACAGAAAAGGGGTGAAAGTGGGTTGCCAGAAGGGTACTACGCCCCCAATGCAAACAGACAACTAAAAAGAGCATTATGTTTAGAAGAGAACGCTGATCTGCTCTCCGTGTCACAGAAATAACAAATTAAAGTAATGGAGGACGGTCAGAAGCAAAGTTATGAAGATTATACTCTTCTCCATTAACCTGACTTAAAATTTCCATCTACCTTGGCCTAAAATTTCCGTCCCTCCATCTTTAAAGCTGAGTTGTAACAAAGGATTAAGACTAACGCAAGACACGAAGAAGTGCTATGGAAAGGATGTAGAGCCATAGCACTGACTTTTTCTGCCACTGAATCACGTGATATAAGATACAAGCTAGAATGGCACTCAGATATTTTATGAACAGAGGACACCAATAATGTGGTGTATGGATTAGTTTTCTTTTTTTAATTTGTTTTTCCTTCCTCTGTTCCGTTATTAAAAAACAAAAAAAATCAAGTCTAATCCAATATGGAAAACAAAACTACCCCCTATAAAAGCATATTTGAATCCGCTAGATCAGGAATTTTATATGGATCCGCGCCAAACTGTACACATTCGTAGATACCAACATCCTAAATATGTCTGATTTTGTTCATAAAGATCCATGCAATATTCACTGAAAAATTTACGATAATGTCGAAAAACGTCCTATCTCGCAATGTTAAAGTGAAAAAAAAAAAAAAAATCCTGGATCCGCACCTTTATACGGATCAGCACCAAAATTTAATGGAGTCTATTCTGGGTCAAGTCCTACTTTTCTATCAAGTTTCGTGGAAATCCGTCCAGTACTTTTTGTGTAATCTTGCTCACAAACCAACCAACCAACCAACAAACAAACAGACTGGGGTGAAAATATAACCTCTTTGGGGGAGGTAAAGATCGAATTTCTGGGCCAGGTGATGGTGAAAGAACTACAGGAAAACGTAAGGTGCGAATCTCCTAGTCACCAGCTTGCCATCCATCCCAGGGGCATATTCCCAATGTCTGCTGCTATTCGGCACCCCTGGGAGCCGCTGAGCCGTGGGTCACGCTCGGGTCGTAGCTCACAAACTAACCACATGATTCTCTTATAACTGTTCTCAGTGTTTTTCCAGGTAATTATTATTCCTACCCAAACCTAAACCGCGTCGGGTGCCGAACTCAGCAGATTTCGGGAATATGCATCCCGGAGAGTATCGCCATGATGGACAGGTGCTACACCTCCCTCGGTCACTAACACCCCCTAAGCTCAAGAAAATCGTCTGAAGACTACAAGACTAAATTTAAGACGCCATTACAACATTTACATCAGAGACAAATGCTTCTTTCATTACTTCACATCTTTCACCATACTTTTCGTATGCAGGCTATTCCTACACTGAGAGACGTCCGGTATGTTTATCAGCCTACAGATGATTTTTCTTATTTGTTGGAACAGGTTGGAATGTGACAGACAAAGGTCCGTATTCTCGTCGGGTTCCGAAGCTCCCTAACACCTTTTCCTATGTGATTTATTTTATTACACCTTATTGTTCTCCTCTGTTACCCAAATCTTTACGATCTGTTCATACTCAGGAAAAGCAACTTATTAAAGGACCTAAATCATCCATATCCAAATATAAATCGCTAAGGAAGAGGAGTTAAGGAGCTTCCTTACCCGACGAGAATACGGACTGGAACATTAGACCATCATTTGATCTCCATTTTGATCCCTTCCATGTCAGCCACGCCGCTCTAGGGTTTTCACTGGAGGCCCGGAATGAAAATCGTGGCCTTGTTTGATACTGAGTTTTCCCGGAATGCTACCGAACTGGCGCTGGTGTGATGTGATGTGTTGTGTGCAGGGCCGGCTCGCGAAAAAATTTTTCCTGCCCAATTCCGTCACTTTGCACATATGGCAACGTTGCCCTGTGTTTAGTTTGGCAACGCCGCGCAGCAGTGAGCCTGACTTGGGACCGAAGGGGCGCCAAAACCACTGCATAGGATAAACTTGCAGGGGCGATTGCTTGCCTATGGTAGATGGGTCAGTTGCACAGACTGTCTGAGATTATTCACGAACAACAAAGTAGACCCTTAATATGACAACAATAATTGCTTATTTTCCAATCATTATTTTACATTCAGTCCCTCACCGAAGATCAGCAAATGTGTTCCCAGCCCAATGCTATTACCAAATAGAATATATTAAGTGAGTTTATTTTTTTAATTCCTTGTTTCTTTTGATTTACTTATTTTGCACACAATGGTCTATAATGTCTCATGTCTGACCCAATGCCTGTCATCAGCACATGGGAAATAGCATATGGTGCCTGATGCTGTGTAATATTTAATAAAGATTATACCGTAACAAATAAAGCTTTGCATTTCATCAAATACAAAAACCCTTCAAGCATACTTAACATGAAATAAAGGACATGAGAACATGAAAATAATCTGAAATGTAACCTGACATATGATTTTACTAATATACCTAAGAAAAACAAGAAAATAATCTGAAATCTAACCTGACAAATGATTTTACTAATATACCTAAGAAAAACAAGAAAATAATCTGAAATCTAACCTGACATGATTTTACTAATATACCTAAGAAAAACAAGAAAATAATCTGAAATCTAACCTGACATATATACCTAAGAAAATGTCTAATGAAACATTGATATTCAGGCATCATTGATACCAATATTTCCCAGCTTGCAGCAGAAATTAGCAAGGTTAACCCTTAAGAATGATCATGAAAAGCGTTTTAGGTGATAAAATATTATGGGTCATTAACCTCTCTCTCTCTCTCTGTAAACACAGCTGATTGAATCGTACGTCTGGAAGCAATGACAAGAAATGACAGGTAAAGTAGTATAGGCCTACAACATATGTTACTGATAAGTGTTCTCAACGAACAGTCATGTACCACCCCTAAGACGTACCGCATTTTCATTAAATCAACATATAACTAATTTTAGCAAAGTGTAGAGAGTATCTTCCTTGCATACTCACTTTTTATTGATGACCCTGCATGTTATTATTTTATACTGTTTCACTCTCTCTCTCTCTCTCTCTCTCTCTCTCTCTCTCTCAGCGAACGAGTGATGAAGTAAAGACAGTGGCATGGCCCCTTTTTATATTAAGCTAAGGCAGCGAAAACTATATGACCTCTATGTCTCTATTATTCTCTCAATCCATGTAAAATATAGATAGTCAGGTATTATATTTATAGTCAAGCATAAAAAAGGTAAATAATTGTGATGAATACTAAACCTGGCATCCGATATGGCTCACTGCTGCGCGGCGATGCCAAACTAAACACAGGGCAACGTTGCCATATGTGCGAAGTGACGGAACTGGGCAGGAAAAAAAATTTCGCGGCCGGCTCTAGCCATTTTGGCGCCCTAGGCGAGATTAGGGTTTGGCGCTCTCCCCCCCCCCACCAACACCACCACGGGTCCATGGTCCACCACGCTGCCCCACCATAACTGCTTCATCACCTTATCATCCTTATGACTCACTTATTCTACAGTAATGCATGGATAACAAACTTCAGACACCACAATGGTATATTTATTTTTTTAATTAAAGAAAAAAGAAAACAACGTATTTTTCCGGGTAAAAATTCATAGTGCAGTTTTCACCCAATTAACGAGGTCAGTGAGACAGTCCTAGTAACAACGAATATTTCTATAACATATAATGAAAGGTCGCGTGTAGAGTGTTCAGTTCAATAGCTTGTACTGATACTTGGTTCACCTGAATTTAGAAAATATTGGCCTCATTGAAGCTAAATATGAAAAAAAAAAAAAAAAAACAGCATGCAGAATCTTCCAAGTCTATTAAATAAGGTATTGCACGGTTGGCCACACATGCGACTTCTGGTCTCAGCAGGGTAGACCAACTTCCATACTGAACTGGCTGGCGATCACTGACAACTCTGGCCGTAGTGACATCGGCCATTAAACGGTAACTTATTCTCCTGACCCTACTTTCATTACACTGATTAGAAATGAGGGGGTAGATCAGAAACTGTGAGGAACAGCCGAACGGGTGAAAAGTACCTAATATAACACAAGAATTAGGTAACCCAATCTATTAATTCATACGGTATATTACTTATTCATAATCCACTCCAGTTATACACTCGTAACACGTCAGTATTAATTTTGGCCTAACCTACCTGGCGACTGAAGTAAATACTTCTTAATTGGAGAGCTAATGAACCAGTCTCCTCAATGTAAATATTCCAAGCCAATATCAACTAATTTCTATCTTCATTTACCGGTATTACGTCATTATTCTTTATATGCAGAACAGAAATATGTATTACTCGAATTATGAGTCATTTTATAGATAGATAGATACAGATATAATGTGTGTGTGTGTGTGTGTGTGTGTGTGTGTGTCGTTTTCTGCTAGGGCGAATCTCCTTTCGCAAATTCATTAACTGTAAATTTCCCAAGAATCCTGGAATACAACACATCCCCATTATTATTATTATTATTATTATTATTATTAGTTGTTGTTGTTGTTGTTCTTGTTCTTGCTGTTATTATTATTATCATCATCATCATCATCATCATTATTATTATTATTATTATTATTACTAGGTTCACTAATACTTCAGTATTCCAAGTAAGCGAATATAAACAGGGTGATTCAGTACTCAGAAACTCCGAAATTCATTATTTTCGTTATTAATGTAGCTACTGAAGTAAAATTTGGTACTTCCTTTATTCATTTCATTACGGTGTTCCTCAGGGCTCTGTCCTATCACCAACTCTCTTCCTTTTATTCATCAATGACCTTCTAAGCTGTGCATCTAACCCTATCCACTCATACGGTGATGATTCCACCCTTCATCTTTCCATTCGGTTCCCGCAACGTCCATCTCAGAGGTTACTTCAACAAACAAGAGATGAGGCTATGGCACACCTAATGTCTATCTTGGCTCGTATCTCTGACTGGGGTAAAAATAATCTGGTTGTTTTTAATGCATCAAAGACTCACTTTTTACATCTATCAATGCGACACAATCTTCCACAGGTATACCCACTAATGTTTAATATTCAGCTCAATCTTGCATCATCCTTGAACATGCTTGGGGTTTCATTCACTCGGGACTTACCTTGGAAAGATCATATTACATCTCTTGTATAATCTGCTTCCAAGAGATTAGGTGTGCTAAGCCGACTCCGTTCCTTCTTTACCCCTGCACAATTGTTGACTCTATACTGGGGTTTTACGAGTATCCGCCCCTGTGTGGAGTACAACTCTCATGTGTGGGGAGGCTCTCCACATACAGCTCTTTTCAACAAGGTGGAGTCAAAGGCTTCTCGTCTCATTAACTCTCCTCCTCTTACTGACTCCCTTCAACCTCTGTCTCTTCGTCGCACTGCTGCATCTTTATCTCTTTTTCTACCGCTACTTCTATGGTCACTACTCCTATGAACTGTCTGCATGCATTCCTCCACCTCTACGACGGGAGCGTAGCACCCGTCTAGCAGCAAACTCTCATCCCTTTTCTGTCCAACTCTCTAATGCAAGAGTTAACCGTTACTCCCAATCCGTCATTTATACAACAGGTCAACTCTGGAACTGTCTCCCTTTGTCTGTGTTTCCTGCTTCCTATGATCACCAGTCTTTCAAACGCAGTGTGTCCAGGCATCTCGAAATGATCGGATCTTGAATTTGGCTCTCTCTTGTACAATATTTTGTTTTTCTCTTGGAAGGAACAATAATTACTGGCTCGCGGCCTTTGGTTCCTTCTTCTTCGAATAAAAAAAAAGTTTATCCAACTCTATACCAAGGGTTCAAAGCAGTCCTATTCTAAGCTATTTTTTTTTTTTTAATGCAAGGATGAAGGAACCAAAGGTCTATAACCGCCTCATTTTTTCCAAACTAATATCGGTGCTGCATAACTATTAGGATTGCTGCACTCTCTAATAATGCTTTTTTTTTTCTAGCTAATAAAGGTAAGGTTTGTTTTACAGTAATTTTTCTTAAGACAGTCCCACGGCCAGGAAAAAATAGAGTAGCAATGGTGGGGGAGCATCATTTAATTTCGGCATAAGTTTAATTAATTTTAAATGTCGTGGTGTTTTTTACTGCACTATAATATAATCTTTTTTTCATGCAAGGAAACCGGAACCACAGGCCAGGAGCCCCCCCCCCCCAAAAAAAAAAAAAAAAAAAGAGCCAAATTCTACTGCAGATCCGTTCATCTGCTACAGACCGAAGACAGTACGTACGGAGTTTCATTTAAATCCGTTCACTATACTCCATTTACTCTAATCTGGCCTAAAACTACCATCTCTCAACCTTGAATGCTGAGTTGTAACAATAGATTAATACAAGTATGGTCTTAGTCACGAAGAAGTGCTGTGAAAACCGGTGTTGTCTTTTTCTGCCTCTGAGCTACGTGAAATAAGCCGCAAAGGGACGAAAATCTGAGCCAACTTGGAGTAAAAAAGGTATAACAACGAGTACATTGGCGTTGTTCTGCGCTGATTGAAGCTTCAGACACAATAATGAACGGATCTTGAAATTGGCTCTCTTTTGTATTGTTTTAGTTCTCTTCTTGGAAGGAACGGTTTGCGTGCTCCTAGCCTTTGGCTCCTTCTTGCTGAAAAAAAAAAAAAAAACAACGATCGAAGAATTTAATGTTCAGGTCTCCGTTAACCCTTTCACTACGACGGGGCAATACTAAGTAAATCATTGGGAGGTAACAAGAATAAGATCGGTTATTAATATGCTCGACCCTGGGTACAGACTGGAAAGCCCGTTCCCTTAACCACAAACCATCTCATGTCACCACTTCGGCACCAGTACCCACTGTCCGCAATGAATACATGCTGGTCCTATCGGTTTAGCGACTGGTGTGATGGTATTAGAAAGGGTGTTTCTATAACATCTGGGTGGGTCTTAAGGGAGATAAGGAAATTGTATTTTGACGAAGACATATCAGCAAACCGTTCCCTGCTCCAGACTGGGTTCGAACTCGCGTCCTTTCAGACAACACACCAGTCCTCTAACCACTAAACCCTTGTCGTAGCAAAATGGAAACTATATGCCCTTCAGCAAATTATTCCATCCCCAGCTGAATAAAATCGTCCGTAGGTTGACAATATAATACTAAGGCGTCATTGCGTTAAAGAGGTTAAACAACAGCGTAAAGACAGTCAGCAAAAGGAACAGGGGAAAAATGAAAAAACAAAAAGGCCTTAATATTGCAACAGTAAAAAAAAAAAAAAAAAATCGACGTAATTTTTCTTCTTCTGGTTGTCTGAAGGATTTAATGGAATAAATTGTGAAAAGTTGTACCTGAAAAATTCTCTGGCTTTTCTTTATTCCCCTGTCTTCCTTCTTCTTTCCACTCTCCTGCGCCTTCTCCCTTCCTCCATCCTTCCTGCCTTCCTTCCTTTACATCTTAGTAGTCTTATTTCCTTCATTCTGTCCTTTCTTTCCCTCTCCCTCCCTCCTTCCTTCCGCCAGTCTTCATTTTTTTTCCTTCTTCCTTCCCCATTTCTCTCGTTCCTTCCTCCTGTCCTTCATTCCCTCTATTCTACCTCCTTCCATCCTTAGTTTCTTCCTATTTTTCCTTCCTTCTTTTTTCCTCTCCAACCTTGTCTTCCTTCCTTCCTTCCTTTCTTTCTTTCGGTCCTCCCTCGCTCCATGTTTAGTGTCTTTCTTCCTTCGTCATTTCCTCCCTCTCGCCTCCTTTTCCTTCCTTCTTTCTTCCTCCCTCTGTTGTCCTTCCTTCTCTCCATCCTCATAGCTTTAATTCCAATCTCTCTCTCTCTCTCTTTCCGCTCTTCCATAGTCCCTTTACTTGTTCCGCCACACCTTCCTGCTTCTTTCCTTCCTTCCTATCCTCTTTCCTTCAATCATTTCCCTCCTTCTTTCCCTCCTTTCATTCTTCATATCCTTCCTTCCTCCCTCTTGCCCTGCTTCTTTTTTTTCATCCTTCCTTCCATCCTTCCTCCCTTCATTTATCCGAAGCTCTCATCCTCCCTTCTTTCCTTCCTTCCTTTCATTCACCTCTCCCCTCCTCTCATTCCTTGCGTCCTTCCTTACTCCCACTTGCCCTGCCTTCATCCTTCCTTTTTTTTTTTTTCCTCCCTCCCTCCCTTCCTTCCTTCCATCCTTCCTTTATCCGAAGTTCTTATGTTTCCTTCCTTCGTCCTTTCATTCTTTTCTCCCCTCCTTCCATTCCTCACGTCCTTCCTTCCTCCCTCTTGCCCTGCCTTCATCCTTCCTTCCATCCTTTTTTCCTCCCTCTCCCCCTCCCTCCCCATCTTCCTTCCTTTATCCGAAGCTCTCATCCTCCCTTCTTTTCCTCCTTCCTTTCATTCTTCTCTCCCCTCCTTCCACCTTCATCATGACATTCACAGAAAAGTTTCAAGAAAGTGACTGAGAAAACCCAAACATACTTCTTTTCCACTCGATCCTAAATACAGGAATGCGGAAAAGCATAATACTAATACTAAAAGCAATAATCATCATCATCATCATCATAACTGTAGTAGTAGTAGTACTAGTAGTAGCGATGGCTCAATCGGTAGAGAGGTGGCCTGCAGTCCTATCGGACCCAGGTTCAAATCCCCGCTGGGGCAGGGAACAGTTTAAGGATTTGAATTTCATTAAATCAGGCTTTACTGATCTACCAGAAGACCCGCCGACATGTCGCAAAAATATCCCCGCTAATACCAATACACCAGTCCTGTATGAGACAGCCCTAGCTTGTATTCAGGATGGACGATGGGTGTTAGCGCCGAAGTGGTGACATGTGGGGGTGTATGGTATGTAGAAGGACTACTGGGCCTTGATAGCAGGCTTTGAAGCCTATGCCCGGAGTCGGACACACACACACACACACACACACACAAAAGTAGTAGTAGTAGTAGCAGCAGCAGCAGCAGTAATAGTAGTAGTGGTAGTGGTAATAGTAGTTGAAGTAGTAGTAGTAGTAGAATTAATAATCATCATCGTCATCATCATCATCCAATCCTACGCTGCCCAATGAGAAGCGTAGGAGTCCGGGGCTAGGCAGTTGGTCCCGACATTTAAGATGAGAATGACTAGCCTCACTCATCCCTAAGTGGCATTACGTGAGCAATAAATTCCAACCATCCCTTGGATATAAACCTTCACCGGCTCAATCCGATTGGAGCCCCATAATTACCCACTAAACCACCAGGCGCCAAAATTTGGTTATATGGTCACCACCCAGCGTAGTAAATGGTCTCCTGGTGTACAGGGAACGATTTGATTTGTCACTCAGTGTAGAGTCACCCAAAGGCAGAAGGAAGAGGAAAGAATGAAGGAAAGAAAAACAGAAGAGGGAGTGTAAAATCACCCGTTGGCAGAAGGACGAGGAAAGAATGAAGGAAAGAAAGACAGAACAGGATGGAAGGAATGATTGATGGAGGACAGGAAAGGGCACACACCCGAGGGCAGCACTACATCGAGTGGGTGGATGGTTAGCGCCCCCACCTACCACAATAATAATAATAATAATAATAATAATAATAATCTCAATATTAATAATGATAATATCATCATGAATCTAACCAACATCTCTCACAAATAAAATGGGGTACACAGGATGCACAAACAGAAAGGAAGATTTATATATGGGAAATTACTAACATATCCTTGTGTGTGTGTAACAATACTGGCTTCTTAATGACATTGTGGTGCTGGGGAGGGGGGGGAGGGAAAGATGGAAGAGGAGAGAGAGATGTGGAAGGGAAAGTCGATGGGAAGGGGAAGGGAGGGTAGGATAGGGGAGAATAGAAATGAGAAAGGGAAGGGGAAAGCAGGGAGAAATTGAGAGAGAGAGAGAGAGAGAGAGAGAGAGAGAATGTAAAAGCAAACAAGAAGAAGGACCGAAGGGAAAAGGGAGAAGCAAAGGCAGGAAAGACGGAAGAGAGAAAAGAGGAGAGAGGGAGGAGCAGGGGGGTGATCTGTGGCTTTATCCTATCACAGGAAAAAACAAAAAAAAATCCCAGGCCAAAGGGAAAAGATGACAGAGATTTTTCAATATACAGTTTACCGGTATAGGACCCATAATTTTTTTTTTTTTTTTTTTCACATTTTTTCCACATAACTTGCCAACATTTTTTCCCTAAACTTTCATTCATGTCTTTCATACATTTTCATATATCTAGTCTTACATTATTTTTCATTCATTTCGTATTTAGGTTTTCATTCATTTTAAACACGTTTCCATATATTTCTCGGTATACCCTACAGTTTTAGATACATTATTCAAATATACTTTTCCATACAAATTAATACAGTTTTCAATTTTTTTTTTTTTTTTTAATCAGGACTTCATACTTTCCATACGTGTCTATACATTATTTCTATCAAGTTACTTGTGTTGAGTATAATTTCCTTTTGTTTTTAATTTACAGTTGTCCGTAAACGTCCATGGGTTTTCTTTTCCATATATTTCTTTCATATAGTTTTTTTTCAGTACACAGATTAAACATGGCTTTCAATTCCTTTTATATATGGCTTTCAATTCCTTTTATATATGGCTTTCAATTCCCTTTAAATACAGCTTTCAATTCCATGGAAATGTGACTTTCAGCTCCTTTTAAATATGGTTTTCAATTCCCTTTTAATTATGGCTTTCAATTCCTTTTAAATATGGTTTTCAAATCCTTTTAAATATGGTTTTCAAATCCTTTTAAATATGGCTTTCAAATCCTTTTAAACATGGTTTTCAAATCCTTTTAAAAATTATTTTCAATTCCTTTTAAATATGGCTTTCAGTTTCTTTTAATGTAAATATGATTTTCAATTTCTTTTTAATATGGATTTCAATTCCTTTTAAATATGGCCTTCAATTCCCTTGAAACATGGGTTTCAATTCCTTTTAAATGTGATTTTCAATTCCTTTTAAATATGGCTTTCAATTTCTTTTAAATATTGTTTTCAATTCCCTTTAAAAATGAGTTTCTGTACACTTTCGTACACATTTTTCTCTAAGTTATAATTTTCCTGGTATAGTTTTTGATAAACTGTTGTAGATTAAATTTTACATAATATTTTTACGTTATTTGTAAAGTTATAATGTTTTTACAACGATGACATGTTTGGGGGATTATTGTTACTGTGACCAAATCATTAAACCCATGTTACAAGCACTCTCTTAATGAAGGGGTTAATGAAGATTTTATTGAACGTTAACTTAGGGGTTAATGATGGGGTTAATGAAAAGGTAATGAAGGGGTTAATGAAGGGGTTAATGAAGAAGTAATGGATGGGTTAATGATGGGGTTAATAAAGGTGTCACGAGTCGGCTAGTGACACTGGCTTTTGTGGGAAACCGCGAACTCTAGTGGAATCCCAGTTTATCGTTCAGTTAACCGCTCAATCGGTCAGGAGTCTTTTCAAATCAATTTTTCACTGTCATAAGTGATCGTCTTTGTGTGAGACATTAGCGCTTCCGCTGAGCGATTTGTTTTGGGCGTGTTTCGCTCATTCTAGCCATCAGAAATGCGGCCACAGCGCTCCCTTCTTTCCCACGAGTTAGTCAGTCGAGGTTTGAGTGCCACGAAAACAGGTTGGGCCAGAGCGTAGTGCCGCCGTTCCTGATTTCCATGTAGTGTGATCGGAGAGAGACCCTTTGACCAGTATTTTCTTTTCGTTTTCCTAGACTTAAGAGTTTAGTTAAGGTGCTGTTCCCTCACATGCCGGCCGGGTGCGACGCATGTTGTTTTCCTAGGTTTAAGAGTCTAGCTTTTGAGTGAGTGAGTGAGTGCGATCTCCTTACTTTGTATTCATTTTGAAATGTTAAATTTATTCCTTTGTAATCAATAAATTTAACACTTCTTTTTCTTTGAGCTTAATGTAATGTAAACTCGTGTTTCATTTCTCCATAATTAAGCTTATTACCCTTATAGCTCCTAGCTTGAATAAACGCTTTGCTATTCATAACTGGTACTTGGGCCAGTCTTGTTGTATTAAGCTTAAAATCCGTTGTGCCTTCTAGGAGTTAACACATCAGCAACAACCTGATATCATTAATAGTATTAGTTATTTATTGTCAGGGGTGAAGTCACTTTCTCCAGAGGCTAACAGTACTAATAAACAGCAATTGTGAGGAACTGGTCTCTGCTGTGTACTGTTGAGAAAGTTTATAAATTCTCGTTCTTAGAGAATCGGCGAAGCAAGCCACATAAAGTTGCTTGATTTAGCAAAGACAATTCATTGTCCCTGCTCTTTAGAATTACTGAACATTATCATTTAATACTGTTTACTTGTAAAAACCCCGTGACAATTGGCGACCTCATTCCAGGATATTAACTCCTAGCTCTAAAGCTATTTACGAGATAATACTCACTCGTTCATACTTAGGTATTTATCATTAAAGTCTATAGGCACTACCTTACTGGTGATTAATGATTCATTTTTATTAATTTACATAATAGTTTTGACAGTCAGTTGTTTGTTTAATTTTCTTTCTTTACCAGTTAGATAGAACTGGTCACCACTTACCTGTGCCTATATTCTTTATTTTTGATTAATGGCATTTCTCTTTGCAAAAAAAAATCGCAGTCAGTACTGAGTCGCTAGTTTATTAGATTGAGTCAGCATCATGTCGACCAGCGTCTATGTACAGGAAGCCAAAGATATGGGTCTTACAGACCCAACTGAAATTAAAAATTACGTCCTCTCTCGGCTTAGTCACGAGCAGCAACGCGAGACTGATGCTCGTGAAGAGTGTAGAATCCAACGCGAACACAAGCGAGAACAGCGCGAACACGAGCAAAAACAGCACGAACTCGAGTTAGAACAACGTGAGAGAGAACGTGAATACGAGCGTGAACAACGAGAACATGAACGTGCCGAGCGAGAAGCACGTGAAAAACATGAACTTGAAGTGCTGAAGCTCAAGCGAGATTCCTTGGCTTCAGACACATCTGGTGTAGTTGGTCCAAGCTCCATGAGTGTTCTCCCTGCACATGTTATGGCGACCCCACACATCAAGCTTCCCCCATACAAAGATGGCGAGCGAATCGAGCCATACATAGCTCGTTTTGAAGACATGGCTCAACTGTACCAGCTGGATGATGCAGCTAAGCGGCTTCAGTTTCTTAGCCTGTTTGAGGGCCCTGCCCTCGATATTCTCCACAGAATTCGTGGAGACAATTTCACGTATGAGATGATGAAGGCCGCACTCGTCAAAGCGTATGGTCTCACAGTTGACGACACCAAGAGTCAGTTCATGAGGGCGCGTTAACAGGATAAAGAGACTGCAGTTCAGTTTCTTGACCGGCTTACTGCTTACTTAGATGAGTGGATGGAGAAAGATGAAACTCCTTCCACGCGTGAGGGGATAATTGACCTTATGCTGCGCACGCAGCTAGAAAAGTCGTGGCCTACTAAACTTATGGCTCAACTTAAGATCTGCCAGGTAAGAGATGCCAGCCAAATGGTGAAGAAAGCTGACGCATTCTCTACTGCATATGGGTATCAAACTCGCAAGCAGCATACCTGGAACAGAAAACTGATAACTCTGGGAAACCGTCTCAGACTGAACCCCAGCAACAAGGCCGTTCTCCGAACAATGGCCGAGGTCCAAAACCATAGTGGAAGGACCAGGGGCAAAACACTCAGAAACCTGAGTGGAAGTGGTACAACAGGTACCCTAACCAGCAGCAGTATCAGCCACGCAACCGACTGTCGGGACTGTCCTTTTCACCACCAGCTCAAGTGAATAGGAGGCAGGAGGCGAACGCAGCCTTCATTCCTCAGCACCAGCACGGTGGTCATGTCCCTACCAGTACGGGCACTCCCCCACAGTTCACTAGTCCCACAGTGACAGTGAACCCCCCTCCACAGATGGCCAATATTCCATCTCCACAGGCAGTGAGTATGACCCCTCAAGTATCTAGTTCACAAGGCACCATGTTTGCCACATCATTTATTCAGCAGCCTCATGAGTGGCTAGCTGCTTCCTCCACAGGCCCTCCCACAGGTGACAGTGCCTTCCTTGTTCAGCCAGGGTTTGTGGGAGACATCCCTGTGAAGGTCCTGAGAGACAATGGGTCCTCAGCTTGCTCCGTCAAGCAGAGTCTAGTTCGGCCTGAACAGTACACAGGTCGACAGATCCATGCAAACCTTATTGATGGATCAGTGAGATTGTTCCCTGAGGCATGTATCCAGGTGGCATCTCCATTTTACACTGGTACGACAGTTGCAGTTGTCATGCCAGAACCTTTATTTGACCTAATCATAGGCAATATTCCCGGTGCCAAGGATAGTTGCACCGAAGATGACGCTACTCAGACAGCTGCAGAAACACGAGCCATGACTGAGGCTCCAGATAGTGTCACCCAAGTGACCACTGAATCACCGCAAGATCTGATGTGTAGCCAACTTGTTGTTCAAGAACAACATTTTGACCCGACACTTGCTGCTGTGCGAAAGAAACAAAAGGGTAGAGTGATAAAGTATTCACAGGGAGGTCGAGCCAAGTCCCTACGTAAACAAGGACGGCTCTACCGTGAGTCACGAACACCTGAGGGTGAGGTTCGATTGCAGTTTGTCGTTCCCGCTAAGTACCGCCTAGCAGTGTTAGAATGGGGTCATTGTTCAGCCTCAGGAGGTCATCTGGGCAAAGGAAGACCCAGGGCCATATCTGAGCTGACTTTTTCTGGCCAGGGATGGGACGAGACATAGATAGTTTTGTGCGTTCCTGCAATGTGTGTCCATGTAACACCAATCAGGGACATGTCCTTCCTGCGCCATTTGTAACCACACCCGTCATCTCTGAGTCAGTTGAGAGACAGGGTAGTGGTGAAGTGGGTGCAGACCTGACGTCTCACCCATTGGCCCCACAGGACACATCATGTCCAAGGCCTGTACATACATATGTACCGTAGGTTAAGGGGGAAGTTTGAGAACCCTGCAGAGACAGTCCGAGGCTGTGTATGAATTACCTTGTGAAACATCTCGAGCTGTGGACCTCTCTGAGGATTCCCAGAGAATGCACAATATCCACACGAGTGTTCACTCCCATGGTGGGTGTTAAAACGTGACCTGCCTGAGATTGCGTAGCGATTCTCAGCTTCCTGTCATTAATCGTAAGCGTAGAGTTAGTTAACCATTAAACTGGGTGATGGGATATTGTTGAGGTGCTGTTCCCTCACATGCCAGCTGGATGCACTGCATGTTGAGCGAGGTGCATGCCAGGTTAGAGCTCCCCCGCTAAGAACCCTCACGCCTACGTTTCCTGGTTAATAATGTAAATAGTGTACTTTTTGTAACATAAGTACTGATTGCTAGGCAGAGAGAGAGTAATGATACTTTTGATGCTCCACCTTGATTGTTTTCACAGGTGCAGCTGGTGGGTGCAGCATTGCCGTGCAGATTAGCTGTTCATCCCTGTCACATGCTGCCGCCCCTTCTCTTCTGCATCGTTGTCATTATTTACTATAAATTTGTATTACATGATTTAACACGTAGGTACAGTTACACCACAACTGTCACACCTACACCGTGTATTACATACATTACACTACATAACAATTAGTTATTAACATAAATGTGGTGAACTTTTCGCTCAGTTTGACCTGAGTACAGGATTTTTCACCGTTGTCACGGAGTTTTTTCCCTCAAGCTTGCTTCTATTAACATAAATACGAGTTTTGTTTTGTTTTTTTCGCTCACTGGCGACTGCGACTTTCTCCTGTAGCAGGATAGCACACACACCACAGTGTGAATCTCGTGTGACTGAGTTAGGAATTATATGTATGCATAATGAAATCTTTTTTCTGAAGAAAAAAAGATTTTCATGGGGCGTAATGTCACGAGTCGGCTAGTGACATTGGCTTTTGTGGGAAACAGCGAACTCTAGTGGAATCCCAGTTTATCATTCAGTTAACCGCTCATTCAGTCAAGAGTCTTTTCAAATCAATCTTTCACTGTCATAAGTGATCGTCTTTGTGTGAGACATTAGCGCTTCCACGAGCGATTTGTTTTGGGCGTGTTTCGCTCATTCTAGCCATTAGAAATGCGGCCACAGCGCTCCCTTCTTTCCCACGAGTTAGTCAGTCGAGGTTTGAGCGCCACGAAAACAGGTTGGGCCAGAGCGTAGTGCCGCTGTTCCTGATTTCCACGTAGTGTGATCGGCAAGAGACTTAAGCGAGTGCAGTGTCCTTCCAGTACCGACGCCCAGTCATCTGCTTAGTCCACTCTTTGACCAGTATTTTCTTTTCGTTTTCCTAGACTTAAGAGTTTAGTTAAGGTGCTGTTCCCTCACATGCTGGCCGGGTGCGATGCATGTTGTTTTCCTAGGTTTAAGAGTCTAGCTTTTGAGTAAGCGAGTGAGTGTGATCTCCTTACTTTGAATTCATTTTGAAATGTTAAATTTATTCCTTTGTAATCAATAAATTTAACACTTCTTTTTCTTTGACCTTAATGTAATGTAAACTCGTGTTTCATTTCTCCATAATTAAGCTTTTTTTTTTTTTTTTTACGTGTTCGACTCTGGGCAAAGGCTTAGGGCCTATTTCTTGGGGGCAGTGGCCTATCCCAAGGCCCAGTAATCCTCCTACACCTCCACATGTCACCACTTCGGCGCTAACACCCACCGTCCATATTGAATACATGCTAGGGCTGTCTCATACATGACAGGTGTACTGGTATTAGCGGGGGTACTTTTACGACATGTCAGCGGGTCATCTGGTAGATCAGGAAAGTCTGCTTTTTAGGACATTCAAATCCTTAAACTGTTCCCTGCCCCAGCCGGGATTCGATCCTGGGTCCATTAGGACTACAAACCGCCTCTCTACCGATTCAGCCAACGACTATTACCCTTATAGCTCCTAGCTTGCATAAACGCTTTGCTATTCATAACTGGTACTTGGGCCAGTCTTGTTGTATTAAGCTTAAAATCCGTTGTGCCTTCTAGGAGTTAACACATCAGCAACAACCTGATATCATTAATAGTATTAGTTATTTATTGTCAGGGGTGAAGTCACTTTCTCCAGAGGCTAACAGTACTAATAAACAGCAATTGTGAGGAACTGGTCTCTGCTGTGTACTGTTGAGAAAGTTTATAAATTCTCGTTCTTAGAGAATCGGCGAAGCAAGCCACATAAAGTTGCTTGATTTAGCAAAGACAATTCATTGTCCCTGCTCTTTAGAATTACTGAACATTATCATTTAATACTGTTTACTTGTAAAAACCCCGTGACAATTGGCGACCTCATTCCAGGATATTAACTCCTAGCTCTAAAGCTATTTACGAGATAATACTCACTCATTCATACTTAGGTATTTATCATTAAAGTCTATAGGCACTACCTTACTGGTGATTAATGATTCATTTTTATTAATTTACATAATAGTTTTGACAGTCAGTTGTTTGTTTAATTTTCTTTCTTTACCAGTTAGATAGAACTGGTCACCACTTACCTGTGCCTATATTCTTTATTTTTGATTAATGGCATTTCTCTTTGCAAAAAAAAATCGCAGTCAGTACTGAGTCGCTAGTTTATTAGATTGAGTCAGCATCATGTCGACCAGCGTCTATGTACAGGAAGCCAAAGATATGGGTCTTACAGACCCAACTGAAATTAAAAATTACGTCCTCTCTCGGCTTAGTCACGAGCAGCAACGCGAGACTGATGCTCGTGAAAAGCGTAGAATCCAACACGAACACAAGCGAGAACAGCGCAAACACGAGCAAAAACAGCACGAACTCGAGTTAGAACAACGTGAGAGAGAACGTGAATACGAGCGTGAACAACGAGAACATGAACGTGCCGAGCGAGAAGCACGTGAAAAACATGAACTTGAAGTGCTGAAGCTCAAGCGAGATTCCTTGGCTTCAGACACATCTGGTGTAGTTGGTCCAAGCTCCATGAGTGTTCTCCCTGCACATGTTATGGCGACCCCACACATCAAGCTTCCCCCATACAAAGATGGCGAGCGAATCGAGCCATACATAGCTCGTTTTGAAGACATGGCTCAACTGTACCAGCTGGATGATGCAGCTAAGCGGCTTCAGTTTCTTAGCCTGTTTGAGGGCCCTGCCCTCGATATTCTCCACAGAATTCGTGGAGACAATTTCACGTATGAGATGATGAAGGCCTCACTCGTCAAAGCGTATGGTCTCACAGTTGACGACACCAAGAGTCAGTTCATGAGGGCGCGTTAACAGGATAAAGAGACTGCAGTTCAGTTTCTTGACCGGCTTACTGCTTACTTAGATGAGTGGATGGAGAAAGATGAAACTCCTTCCACGCATGAGGGGATAATTGACCTTATTCTGCGCATGCAGCTAGAAAAGTCGTGGCCTACGAAACTTATGGCTCAACCTAAGATCTGCCAGGTAAGAGATGCCAGCCAAATGGTGAAGAAGGCTGACGCATTCCTTACTGCATACGGGTATCAAACTCGCAAGCAGCATACCTGAAACAGAAAACTGATAAATCTGGGAAACCGTCTCAGACTGAACCCCAGCAACAAGGCCGTTCTCCGAACAATGGCCAAGGTCCAAAACCGCAGTGGAAGGACCAGGGGCAAAACACTCAGAAACCTGAGTGGAAGTGGTACAACAGGTACCCTAACCAGCAGCAGTATCAGCCACGCAACCGACTGTCGGGACTGTCCTTTTCACCACCAGCTCAAGTGAATAGGAGGCAGGAGGCGAACGCAGCCTTCATTCCTCAGCACCAGCACGGTGGTCATGTCCCTACCAGTACGGGCACTCCCCCACAGTTCACTAGTCCCACAGTGACAGTGAACCCCCCTCCACAGATGGCCAATGTTCCATCTCCACAGGCAGTGAGTACGACCCCTCAAGTATCTAGTTCACAAGGCACCATGTTTGCCACATCATTTATTCAGCAGCCTCATGAGTGGCTAGCTGCTTCCTCCACAGGCCCTCCCACAGGTGACAGTGCCTTCCTTGTTCAGCCAGGGTTTGTGGGAGACATCCCTGTGAAGGTCCTGAGAGACAATGGGTCCTCAGCTTGCTCCGTCAAGCAGAGTCTAGTTCGGCCTGAACAGTACACAGGTCGACAGATCCATGCAAATCTCATTGATGGATCAGTGAGATTGTTCCCTGAGGCATGTATCCAGGTGGCATCTCCATTTTACACTGGTACGACAGTTGCAGTTGTCATGCCAGAACCTTTATTTGACCTAATCATAGGCAATATTCCCGGTGCCAAGGATAGTTGCACCGAAGATGACGCTACTCAGACAGCTGCAGAAACACGAGCCATGACTGAGGCTCCAGATAGTGTCACCCCAGTGACCACTGAATCACCGCAAGATCTGATGTGTAGCCAACTTGTTGTTCAAGAACAACATTTTGACCCGACACTTACTGCCGTGCGAAAGAAACAAAAGGGTAGAGTGATAAAGTATTCACGGGGAGGTCGAGCCAAGTTCCTTCGTAAACAAGGACGGCTCTACCGTGAGTCACGAACACCTGAGGTCGAGGTTCGACTGCAGTTTGTCGTTCCCACCAAGTACCGCCTAGCAGTGTTAGAATGGGGTCATTGTTCAGCCTCAGGAGGTCACCTGGGCAAAAGGAAGACCCAGGGCCATATCTGAGCTGACTTTTTCTGGCCAGGGATGGGACGAGACATAGATAGTTTTGTGCGTTCCTGCAATGTGTGTCCATGTAACACCAATCAGGGACATGTCCTTCCTGCGCCATTTGTAACCACACCCGTCATCTCTGAGTCAGTTGAGAGACAGGGTAGTGGTGAAGTGGGTGCAGACCTGACGTCTCACCCATTGGCCCCACAGGACACATCATGTCCAAGGCCTGTACATACATATGTACCGTAGGTTAAGGGGGAAGTTTGAGAACCCTGCAGAGACAGTCCGAGGCTGTGTATGAATTACCTTGTGAAACATCTCGAGCTGTGGACCTCTCTGAGGATTCCCAGAGAATGCACAATATCCACACGAGTGTTCACTCCCATGGTGGGTGTTAAAACGTGACCTGCCTGAGATTGCGTAGCGATTCTCAGCTTCCTGTCATTAATCGTAAGCGTAGAGTTAGTTAACCATTAAACTGGGTGATGGGATATTGTTGAGGTGCTGTTCCCTCACATGCCAGCCGGATGCACTGCATGTTGAGCGAGGTGCATGCCAGGTTAGAGCTCCCCCGCTAAGAACCCTCACGCCTACGTTTCCTGGTTAATAATGTAAATAGTGTACTTTTTGTAACATAAGTACTGATTGCTAGGCAGAGAGAGAGTAATGATACTTTTGATGCTCCACCTTGATTGTTTTCACAGGTGCAGCTGGTGGGTGCAGCATTGCCGTGCAGATTAGCTGTTCATCCCTGTCACATGCTGCCGCCCCTTCTCTTCTGCATCGTTGTCATTATTTACTATAAATTTGTATTACATGATTTAACACGTAGGTACAGTTACACCACAACTGTCACACCTACACCGTGTATTACATACATTACACTACATAACAATTAGTTATTAACATAAATGTGGTGAACTTTTCGCTCAGTTTGACCTGAGTACAGGATTTTTCACCGTTGTCACGGAGTTTTTTCCCTCAAGCTTGCTTCTATTAACATAAATACGAGTTTTGTTTTGTTTTTTTCGCTCACTGGCGACTGCGACTTTCTCCTGTAGCAGGATAGCACACACATCACAGTGTGAATCTCGTGTGACTGAGTTAGGAATTATATGTATGCATAATGAAATCTTTTTTCTGAAGAAAAAAAGATTTTCATGGGGCGTAATGTCACGAGTCGGCTAGTGACATTGGCTTTTGTGGGAAACAGCGAACTCTAGTGGAATCCCAGTTTATCATTCAGTTAACCGCTCATTCAGTCAAGAGTCTTTTCAAATCAATCTTTCACTGTCATAAGTGATCGTCTTTGTGTGAGACATTAGCGCTTCCACGAGCGATTTGTTTTGGGCGTGTTTCGCTCATTCTAGCCATTAGAAATGCGGCCACAGCGCTCCCTTCTTTCCCACGAGTTAGTCAGTCGAGGTTTGAGCGCCACGAAAACAGGTTGGGCCAGAGCGTAGTGCCGCTGTTCCTGATTTCCACGTAGTGTGATCGGCAAGAGACTTAAGCGAGTGCAGTGTCCTTCCAGTACCGACGCCCAGTCATCTGCTTAGTCCACTCTTTGACCAGTATTTTCTTTTTCGTTTTCCTAGACTTAAGAGTTTAGTTAAGGTGCTGTTCCCTCACATGCTGGCCGGGTGCGATGCATGTTGTTTTCCTAGGTTTAAGAGTCTAGCTTTTGAGTAAGCGAGTGAGTGTGATCTCCTTACTTTGAATTCATTTTGAAATGTTAAATTTATTCCTTTGTAATCAATAAATTTAACACTTCTTTTCTTTGACCTTAATGTAATGTAAACTCGTGTTTCATTTCTCCATAATTAAGCTTTTTTTTTTTTTTACGTGTTCGACTCTGGGCAAAGGCTTAGGGCCTATTTCTTGGGGGCAGTGGCCTATCCCAAGGCCCAGTAATCCTCCTACACCTCCACATGTCACCACTTCGGCGCTAACACCCACCGTCCATATTGAATACATGCTAGGGCTGTCTCATACATGACAGGTGTACTGGTATTAGCGGGGGTACTTTTACGACATGTCAGCGGGTCATCTGGTAGATCAGGAAAGTCTGCTTTTAGGACATTCAAATCCTTAAACTGTTCCCTGCCCCAGCCGGGATTCGATCCTGGGTCCATTAGGACTACAAACCGCCTCTCTACCGATTCAGCCAACGACTATTACCCTTATAGCTCCTAGCTTGCATAAACGCTTTGCTATTCATAACTGGTACTTGGGCCAGTCTTGTTGTATTAAGCTTAAAATCCGTTGTGCCTTCTAGGAGTTAACACATCAGCAACAACCTGATATCATTAATAGTATTAGTTATTTATTGTCAGGGGTGAAGTCACTTTCTCCAGAGGCTAACAGTACTAATAAACAGCAATTGTGAGGAACTGGTCTCTGCTGTGTACTGTTGAGAAAGTTTATAAATTCTCGTTCTTAGAGAATCGGCGAAGCAAGCCACATAAAGTTGCTTGATTTAGCAAAGACAATTCATTGTCCCTGCTCTTTAGAATTACTGAACATTATCATTTAATACTGTTTACTTGTAAAAACCCCGTGACAATTGGCGACCTCATTCCAGGATATTAACTCCTAGCTCTAAAGCTATTTACGAGATAATACTCACTCATTCATACTTAGGTATTTATCATTAAAGTCTATAGGCACTACCTTACTGGTGATTAATGATTCATTTTTATTAATTTACATAATAGTTTTGACAGTCAGTTGTTTGTTTAATTTTCTTTCTTTACCAGTTAGATAGAACTGGTCACCACTTACCTGTGCCTATATTATTTATTTTTGATTAATGGCATTTCTCTTTGCAAAAAAATCGCAGTCAGTACTGAGTCGCTAGTTTATTAGATTGAGTCAGCATCATGTCGACCAGCGTCTATGTACAGGAAGCCAAAGATATGGGTCTTACAGACCCAACTGAAATTAAAAATTACGTCCTCTCTCGGCTTAGTCACGAGCAGCAACGCGAGACTGATGCTCGTGAAAAGCGTAGAATCCAACACGAACACAAGCGAGAACAGCGCAAACACGAGCAAAAACAGCACGAACTCGAGTTAGAACAACGTGAGAGAGAACGTGAATACGAGCGTGAACAACGAGAACATGAACGTGCCGAGCGAGAAGCACGTGAAAAACATGAACTTGAAGTGCTGAAGCTCAAGCGAGATTCCTTGGCTTCAGACACATCTGGTGTAGTTGGTCCAAGCTCCATGAGTGTTCTCCCTGCACATGTTATGGCGACCCCACACATCAAGCTTCCCCCATACAAAGATGGCGAGCGAATCGAGCCATACATAGCTCGTTTTGAAGACATGGCTCAACTGTACCAGCTGGATGATGCAGCTAAGCGGCTTCAGTTTCTTAGCCTGTTTGAGGGCCCTGCCCTCGATATTCTCCACAGAATTCGTGGAGACAATTTCACGTATGAGATGATGAAGGCCTCACTCGTCAAAGCGTATGGTCTCACAGTTGACGACACCAAGAGTCAGTTCATGAGGGCGCGTTAACAGGATAAAGAGACTGCAGTTCAGTTTCTTGACCGGCTTACTGCTTACTTAGATGAGTGGATGGAGAAAGATGAAACTCCTTCCACGCATGAGGGGATAATTGACCTTATTCTGCGCATGCAGCTAGAAAAGTCGTGGCCTACGAAACTTATGGCTCAACCTAAGATCTGCCAGGTAAGAGATGCCAGCCAAATGGTGAAGAAGGCTGACGCATTCCTTACTGCATACGGGTATCAAACTCGCAAGCAGCATACCTGAAACAGAAAACTGATAAATCTGGGAAACCGTCTCAGACTGAACCCCAGCAACAAGGCCGTTCTCCGAACAATGGCCAAGGTCCAAAACCGCAGTGGAAGGACCAGGGGGCAAAACACTCAGAAACCTGAGTGGAAGTGGTACAACAGGTACCCTAACCAGCAGCAGTATCAGCCACGCAACTGACTGTCGGGACTGTCCTTTTCACCACCAGCTCAAGTGAATAGGAGGCAGGAGGCGAACGCAGCCTTCATTCCTCAGCACCAGCACGGTGGTCATGTCCCTACCAGTACGGGCACTCCCCCACAGTTCACTAGTCCCACAGTGACAGTGAACCCCCCTCCACAGATGGCCAATGTTCCATCTCCACAGGCAGTGAGTACGACCCCTCAAGTATCTAGTTCACAAGGCACCATGTTTGCCACATCATTTATTCAGCAGCCTCATGAGTGGCTAGCTGCTTCCTCCACAGGCCCTCCCACAGGTGACAGTGCCTTCCTTGTTCAGCCAGGGTTTGTGGGAGACATCCCTGTGAAGGTCCTGAGAGACAATGGGTCCTCAGCTTGCTCCGTCAAGCAGAGTCTAGTTCGGCCTGAACAGTACACAGGTCGACAGATCCATGCAAATCTCATTGATGGATCAGTGAGATTGTTCCCTGAGGCATGTATCCAGGTGGCATCTCCATTTTACACTGGTACGACAGTTGCAGTTGTCATGCCAGAACCTTTATTTGACTTAATCATAGGCAATATTCCCGGTGCCAAGGATAGTTGCACCGAAGATGACGCTACTCAGACAGCTGCAGAAACACGAGCCATGACTGAGGCTCCAGATAGTGTCACCCCAGTGACCACTGAATCACCGCAAGATCTGATGTGTAGCCAACTTGTTGTTCAAGAACAACATTTTGACCCGACACTTACTGCCGTGCGAAAGAAACAAAAGGGTAGAGTGATAAAGTATTCACGGGGAGGTCGAGCCAAGTTCCTTCGTAAACAAGGACGGCTCTACCGTGAGTCACGAACACCTGAGGTCGAGGTTCGACTGCAGTTTGTCGTTCCCACCAAGTACCGCCTAGCAGTGTTAGAATGGGGTCATTGTTCAGCCTCAGGAGGTCACCTGGGCAAAAGGAAGACCCAGGGCCATATCTGAGCTGACTTCTTCTGGCCAGGGATGGGACGAGACATAGATAGTTTTGTGCGTTCCTGCAACGTGTGTCCATGTAACACCAATCAGGGACATGTCCTTCCTGCACCATTTGTAACCACACCCGTCATCTCTGAGTCAGTTGAGAGACAGGGTAGTGGTGAAGTGGGTGCAGACCTGACGTCTCACCCATTGGCCCCACAGGACACATCAAGTCCAAGGCCTGTACATACATATGTACCGTAGGTTAAGGGGGAAGTTTCAGAACCCTGCAGAGACAGTCCGAGGCTGTGTATGAATTACCTTGTGAAACATCTCGAGCTGTGGGACTCTCTGAGGATTCCCAGAGAATGCACAATATCCACACGAGTGTTCACACCCATGGTGGGTGTTAAAACGTGACCTGCCCAAGATTGCGTAGCGATTCTCAGCTTCCTGTCATTAATCGTAAGCGTAGAGTTAGTTAACCATTAAACTGGGTGATGGGATATTGTTGAGGTGCTGTTCCCTCACATGCCAGCCGGATGCACTGCATGTTGAGCGAGGTGCATGCCAGGTTAGAGCTCCCCCGCTAAGAACCCTCACGCCTACGTTTCCTGGTTAATAATGTAAATAGTGTACTTTTTGTAACATAAGTACTGATTGCTAGGCAGAGAGAGAGTAATGATACTTTTGATGCTCCACCTTGATTGTTTTCGCAGGTGCAGCTGGTGGGTGCAGCATTGCCGTGCAGATTAGCTGTTCATCCCTGTCACATGCTGCCGCCCCTTCTCTTCTGCATCGTTTTCATTATTTACTATAAATTTGTATTACATGATTTAACACGTAGGTACAGTTACACCACAACTGTCACACCTACACTGTGTATTACATACATTACACTACATAACAATTAGTTGTTAACATAAATGTAGTGAACTTTTCGCTCAGTTTGACCTGAGTACAGGATTTTTCACCGTTGTCATGGAGTTTTTTCCCTCAAGCTTGCTTCTATTAACATAAAAACGAGTTTTTTTTGTTTTTTTTCGCTCACTGGCGACTGCGACTTTCTCCTGTAGCAGGATAGCACACACACCACAGTGTGAATCTCGTGTGACTGAGTTAGGAATTATATGTATGCATATTGAAATCTTTTTTCTGAAGAAAAAAAGATTTTCATGGGGCGTAATGTCACGAGTCGGCTAGTGACATTGGCTTTTGTGGGAAACAGCGAACTCTAGTGGAATCCCAGTTTATCATTCAGTTAACCGCTCATTCAGTCAAGAGTCTTTTCAAATCAATCTTTCAGTCATAAGTGATCATCTTTGTGTGAGACATTAGCGCTTCCACGAGCGATTTGTTTTGGGAGTGTTTCGCTCATTCTAGCCGTTAGAAATGCGGCCACAGCGCTCCCTTCTTTCCCACGAGTTAGTCAGTCGAGGTTTGAGTGCCACGAAAACAGGTTGGGCCAGAGCGTAGTGCCGCTGTTCCTGATTTCCACGTAGTGTGATCGGCAAGAGACTTAAGCAAGTGCAAGGTCCTTCCAGTACCGACGCCCAGTCATCTGCTTAGTCCACTCTTTGACCAGTATTTTCTTTTCGTTTTCCTAGACTTAAGAGTTTAGTTAAGGTGCTGTTCCCTCACATGCCGGCCGGGTACGATGCATGTTGTTTTCCTAGGTTTAAGAGTCTAGCTTTTGAGTAAGTGAGTGAGTGCGATCTCCTTACTTTGAATTCATTTTGAAATGTTAAATTTATTCCTTTGTAATCAATAAATTTAACACTTCTTTTTCTTTGAGCTTAATGTAATGTAAACTCGTGTTTCATTTCTCCATAATTAAGCTATTTTTTTTTTTTTTTTACGTGTCCAACTCTGGGCAAAGGCTTAGGGCCTATTTCTTGGGGGCAGTGGCCTATCCCAAGGCCCAGTAATCCTCCTACACCTCCACATGTCACCACTTCGGCGCTAACACCCACCGTCCATATTGAATACATGCTAGGGCTGTCTCATACATGACAGGTGTACTGGTATTAGCGGGGGTACTTTTACGACATGTCAGCGGGTCATCTGGTAGATCAGGAAAGTCTGCTTTTTAGGACATTCAAATCCTTAAACTGTTCCCTGCCCCAGCCGGGATTCGATCCTGGGTCCATTAGGACTACAAGCCGCCTCTCTACCGATTCAGCCAACGACTATTACCCTTATAGCTCCTAGCTTGCATAAACGCTTTGCTATTCATAACTGGTACTTGGGCCAGTCTTGTTGTATTAAGCTTAAAATCCGTTGTGCCTTCTAGGAGTTAACACATCAGCAACAACCTGATATCATTAATAGTATTAGTTATTTATTGTCCAGGGTGAAGTCACTTTCTCCAGAGGCTAACAGTACTAATAAACAGCAATTGTGAGGAATTGGTCTCTGCTGTGTACTGTTGAGAAAGTTTATAAATTCTCGTTCTTAGAGAAGCGGCGAAGCAAGCCAGCATAAAGTAATCATTGCTTGATTTAGCAAGACAATTCACTGTCCCTGCTCTTTAGAATTATTGAACATTATCATTTAATATTGTTTACTTTTAAAAATCCCATGACAGAAGGCGATGTCTAACTCATCTCGTTTAGTCTCCTTAACTCAAAAAATTCATGTGAGGAATGGAAATTGAAATAAACAAAGTCACCGCATGAAAGGAAATTGGTAAAGGTAAGGACAGACACCACGAGACGATTAGCCGCGGTGCTTAACACTTTAACATAGGCCATTGAACCTGTGGCGGATTATTCGCCCACTCCCCCGTTAAACAAGGTCACTATATATCCAGGTTACCACAGTTCTCTTCTCGTATCGTATCGTTCGTATCGTTTGTAAAGGCTCGAACATGCTTGTATGCGTCGCCCTTGGTCACCTAATGGCGGCTCTCCATGCTGCTTAAGCCTGGCAGCCTTCCTATTCAGGTGAGTATAGTATTCACTTAACTACCGGTACTCTTAAATAGATGGACTCCCGATGCAACTCGATCTCTGGCAGCCTTCCTATTCAGTTAGATTTGGTATTCATTTTACTATTCTTAAACAGATGACACCTGAGTCAAGTGAAGCCAGCTGCCAGCACCAAGATTGGAACCCAAGCGCTAACGAGCCACCAGCCACCCAGTCAGTAATTTCTGACACAAACAGCATTTAATCTACGACTAATACGACTTCTCAAGAACACATCTGTCTGCTGTTAACCCTCATTAATCTCTGTGGGACCTCTGTTACTATGCTGCCATGATCTTTTTAATGTAATCAATCAATCAGTCAATCAAAACAATAGCACAGATTTCCCTGGGACCTTTGTTGTTACGCTGCCATGATCTTTTAAAAGTAATCAATCAATCAATCAACCAATCAACAGCACAGATATGGTTACTGGAGATAAATGACCAAATTACTTTAGAGTTAGCCTTAACTAACAAGTGCAACAGCCGCTGGGAAAGGCTTAACACTGTATACTATACAGTAGGGTGTAGCTCTGACATCCCCAGGCTCCTGTGACTCACTCTCAGCTTAATTAAATCGTCTGGCGTAAGCTGAAAGAGAACGCTAGAGTTGTAACGACCATGACAGGGTTAATGGTTGCAGTAACACCACTTTCAAAGGCTTGTACTCTCCGTTGCATAAAATCATCTAGCGTAAGCTGAAACAGAGTGCTAGAGTTGTACCGATCAAACAAGGGTTTGACGATTTGCAGTGTAATCTCCCCGCCTGGCAGAGAAACGGTAGGGAATTATAACTGGGTGAAAAGCGTTGTGTAAATCGCCTGTTTTGATGCCTCGTTATAGGTTTAGATCTAATAAAAAACTGAAGTCCACCGAAACATTCACAGACACATACGCAAAGACGCATTCATGCAAACACACACACACACACACACACACACACACACACACACATACGTATTCATACATAAACAGTACACAGGCAAATACACACATCAACGTACAAATACATATTTCGAAGCACACATTAAACATACACGGATTAGAAAAACGCTAACCCTTACACACACACACACACACACACACACACACACACACACACACACACACACACAACACCAGCAGCAACAGCAGCATTAAAACCAAAATTCCTACCTTAAGTATTTAAACATTTAACTCTCTAAATACACTAGAGGGAATATTAATCAAACATATCCTCAATTTCCAGTAGAGAGACATTGTTTACCATTTATACAAAGCATGGATAGACACTGGATAAGACTGAAAAAAATTAAAGGAGTAGATAAAAACTAAACAGATAAAAGTGCTATAATATATATAGCCTAGAAGATGTAAGTTCATGTTAAAAAACTGGCTTCGATCAGACGAGACAAAGTAAGCGGTAACAGCCTATCAAAGATTACCTTATCCATTCCCGTAGGTCCTGAGGCTAGGCTAGGATACCGTGGTCCAGGACTCGTATTTATAAAGGATCCTAACCAATCAATAGGATAAATCAGTCATCACAACAATTCGATATTTTCACACTCAATATTTTTTTTCGTATTTTGTCACTAATATTCACACTTAAATGGACTGCACAGCATTCCGTACCTTTAGTAAACATAAGGATGAAGGAGTAAGTGTAGGGGTGAAGGAGTACGTGTAGGGGTGAAGGAGTAAGTGTAGGGGTGAAGGAGTAAGTATAGGGGTGAAGAAGTACGTGTAGGGGTGAAGGAGTAAGTGTAGGGATGAAGGAGCAGTGTAGGAATGAGAGGGCAAGCTTAGGGATGCTAGAAAAAGTGTTAGATACAACTGTGGAGGTGAAATGACAAATATACGAGTGAAAGAGGTAGGCTACGAAGAGAACGGATCCAAAGGAGTGAGAAAAAAAATCGCTAGAAAGTGCAAGAGTAGGAAAAAAAAAAAAAAAAAAAAAAGCAATGAGACTGGGCACATTCACCTATATCTCAAATAATAACCAAAGTACACGATACACCGAGAACAACGAGATTTAGAAGAGCGAGACCGAGAAGAATATACATAAAGTCAGCCAGTATCTCACAACTCCAAGATGGTCAACACCCCAAGCTACTCTGGGGAGAAGCAGGAGTTTCTGCCAAAAAGTTTTCCTCGTCGCTCTGATGCCGCGAGAGATTCAATGGATGGATTCTCTCTCTCTCTCTCTCCACCCAATGCCCATTCCGGTATCACAGGGTCCAGGTCACCCCATAAGCGTTGTATAAGAGTCCCAGCGCTGTGACAGACCCTCGCTGAAAATTGTAGGAGTAACTATGACTTGCACCTCTTTCCCTACCCCTTCACACACACACACACACACACACACACACACACACACACACACACACACACACACACACATTTTAGGAGCTGAATAAAATCGTCCGTCGTTCAGGTGGAATTATTTGTGAAGATTTTCATAAATATATATATATATATATATATATATATATATATATATATATATATTTATATATATATATATAAATCGTGATAGCCTGTAACAGAACTGGTAGGCGGGATTTTTTGTGAACACTAAAATATGCTAGTAGGTGAAAAAAAAAAAAAAATGGAAATTCACATCTGTAAGGGTAATTCCTGCATACAGTTCGTTTTTTAAACAATATTTGTTGATATTAATAAATCAGCTACACTGTTTTTAAACTGGTTTAAAACTGTCATCTTTTCATCTTGAATGCAAAGCTGCAACAATGGATTAACAATAAAATATGATGCTAGTCACGAAGAAGTGTCTTTTAATTACGTGGAGCCATAGTACTCTCTTTATCTGACACTCAGCTATACAAAATAAACTGGAAAAAGTCGAAAATCAGCACAATGTTAAAGTCAAAAGGTACAGCGTTGAAGAAAATCATTAGGTGTGGTAAACGAAATAAATCGATCAATGAAAGACTTCCTCTATAAATGGCGCTAATTTAGAAGATAATAACAGTTTCAGCCCGATTTCGACCCTCCACAAGGTAAAAGAGAGACGGGACATGTGAGTATACATAAATAAAGAGGGAAAGGGAAGCGAGAGAGGGAGGCTGGTGAGGGAGGAAGGGAGGCTGGTATGGGGGGGGGAGAGAGAGAGAGAGAGAGAGAGAGAGAGAGAGTGTGTATGTGTGTGTTGGCTCCCAATTTCCCCAGCTTGTTATAATTAGTGTATGTCAGTTGGCGTTGAGAAGCGGGTGATCAGGCCTTGTCTCCAGCCCTTGATATCATTCTTGTATCAAATATCCGCTCACACCCTCTAACAGGGCTACTGGGAAAAAATATGTGTGTGTGTGTGTGTGTGTGTGTGTGTGTGTGTGTGTGTGTGTGTGTGTGTGTGTGTGTGTGTGTGTGTGTGTGTGTGTAAAGGTTAGTGTTTTTTAATCAATGTGTGTATATATATGTATGCTTCGCGGTATGTATGTGTACGTGTACTTGTGTGCTTTTCTGTGTGTGTGTGTGTGTGTGTGTGTGTATTCCCATTATATATCATGAACGGCTTGAACGATCAACATGAAACTTTCAGGGTATCAAAATATGGCCAATATCTTGGCCGAGTTCGAGAGTGGGCACTCGAGGTCAAGGTCAAGGTCACTGAATGGCTGCCAAAGGTAAACTAGTTTTTATCGCCTGCCTTTAGCACAATTATATCTCATGAACGGTTCGAGCTATGAACATGAAACCTTCAGGGTACCAAGATATGGCCAAATCTTGGACGAGTTCGAAAATGGACACTCACTGTCAAGGTCAAGGTCACCAAAATGGCTTCCAAAAGTCAGCTAGTTTTAAAGGCCAGTCTTTAGCACCATCATGTGAACGGATTGAGCTATAGACATGAAATCTCTAGGGAATCAAGATAGGGCCTAATTTTGGATTTGGCCAACAGCAGATTCTGACGGACTGTTAGCATTCGACTCCCGAATGCTTTTCTTTCATTATTGTTGTTGTTGGTGGTGATGGTGGTACTGGTGGTGGATATACTGGTGGTGGTTGTTACTGTGGTGGTTGTGATGATGGATGTAGTGATGGTGGATATAGTGGTGGTGGTGGTGGTGGTGGTGGTGGTGGTGGTGGTGGATGTAGTGGTGGTGGTGGATGTAGTGGTGGTGGATGTAGTGGTGGTGGATGTATTTGGTGGTGATGGTGGTGGATGTATTGGTGGTGATGGTGGTGGATGTAGTGGTGGTGTTGGATATGGTGGCGGCGGTGGTGTGGTGTTGGATGTAGTGGTAGTGGTGGTGGTAATTGTGGTGGATGAAGTGGTGGTGAATGAAGTGGTGGCGGTGGATATAGTTGTGGTGGCGGATACAGTGGTGGTGATGGATACAGTGGTGGTGGTGGATGTAGAGATGTTTGGGGATGTAGTGGTGGTGGTGGTGGATGTTTGGGGATGTAGTGGTGGTGGTGGTGGATGTAATGGTAGTAGTAGTGGTGGTAGTGGATGTGTTGGATGTAATGGTGGTGGTGGTTGATGCAGTGGTGGTGGAGGATGCAGGGGTGGTGGTGGTGGTGGTAGTTACAAATATGGTGGTGGTGGTTATATTTGTGGTGGTGTGATGGTGGTGGTGGTGGATATAGTGGATGTAGTGATGGTGGATATGGTGGATGTAGTGGTGGTGGTGGTGGATGTGGTGGTGGTGGTGGTGGTGGTGGATGTAGTGGTGGAGGTGGTGGTGGTGGTGGACGTAATGGTGGAGGTGGTGGTGGTGGATGTAGTGGTGGTGGTGGTGGTGGTGGTGGTGGTGGTGGTTGTGGTGGTGGATGTGGTGGTGGTGGTGGAGGAGGAAATAGTGGCGGTGGCGGTGATGATGGATGTCGTAGTGTTGGCGGTAGTGATGGTAATGGTGGATATAAAGGCGGTGGCGGTGATGGTAAATGTAGTAGTGATGATGGTGGTGATGGTGGTGGTCGTGGTTGTGGTGGTGGTGGTGGTGGATGTAGTGGTGGTGGATGTAGCAGTGGTGGTGGTGGTGGTGAAGATGTAGTGGTGGTGGATGTAGTGGTGGTGGATGTAGCAGTGGTGGTGGTGGTGGTGAAGATGTAGTGGTGGTGGATGTAGTGGTGGTGGATGTAGTGGTGGTGGATGTAGCAATGGTGGTGGTGGTGGTGGTGGTGAAGATGTAGTGGTGGTGGTGGTGGTGAATGTAGTGGTGGTGTTGGTGGTAGTGGTGTATATAGTGGCGGTGACGGTGATGATGGATGTAGTAGTGTTGGTGGTAGCGATGGTGGTGGTGGTGGTGGTAGCGATGGTGGTGGTGGTGGTGGTGGATGTAGTAATGGTGGTGGTGGTGGTGATGGTTGTGGTGGTGGTGGATATAGTAGTGGTGAGGTGGTGATGGTGATGCTGGTGATGGTGGTGGTGGTGGTGGATGTAGTAGTGGTGGTGGTTGTGGTGGTGGTGGTGGATGTAGTGGTGGTGGATGTAGTGGTGGTGGTGGTGGTGGTGAGGATGTAGTGGTGGTGGATGTTGTGGTGGTGGATGTAGTGGTGATGGTGGTGGTGATGGATGTAGTGGTGGCGGTGGATGTAGTAGTGGTGGTGGTGGTGGTGGTGGTGGATGTAGTGGTGATGGTGGTGGTGATGGATGTAGTGGTGGTGGATGTTGTGGTGGTGGATGTAGTGGTGATGGTGGTGGTGATGGATGTAGTGGTGGCGGTGGATGTAGTGGTGGTGGTGGTGGTGGTGGTGGTGGTGGTGGATGTAGTGGTGATGGTGGTGGTGATGGATGTAGTGGTGGCGGTGGATGTAGTGGTGGCGGTGGTGGTGGTGGTGGTGGATGTAGTGGTGATGGTGGTGGTGATGGATGTAGTGGTGGCGGTGGATGTAGTAGTGGTGGTGGTGGTGGTGGTCAATGCAGTAGTGGTGGTGGTCAATGCAGTAGTGGTGGTGGTGGTGGATGTAATAGTGGTGGTGGTGGATGTAATGGTGGTGGTGGTGGTGGTGGTGGATGTAGTATTGGTGGAGGTGGTGGATGTAATAGTGGTGGTGGTGGTGGTGGTGGTGGATGTAGTATTGGTGGAGGTGGTGGATGTAATAGTGGTGGTGGTGGATGTAATAGTGGTGGTGGTGGATGTAATGGTGGTGGTGGTGGTGGTGGTGATGGATGTAGTATTGGTGGAGGTGGTGGATGTAATAGTGGTGGTGGTGGTGTGGTGGATGTAATATTGGTGGAGGTGGTGGATGTAATAGTGGTGGTGGTGGATGTAATAGTGGTGGTGGTGGATGTAATGGTGGTGGTGGTGGTGGTGGTGGATGTAGTATTGGTGGATGTAGTACTGGTGGAGGTGGTGGTGGTCAATGTAGTTGAGGTGGTGGTGGTGGATGTAGTGGTAGTGGTGGTGGTGGTGTTGGATGTAGTGGTAGTGGTGGTGATGGTGGTGGGAGTGGTGGTGGTGGATGTAGTGGTAGTGGTGGTGGTGGTGGTGGATGTAGTGGTAGTGGTGGTGGTTTGTGGTGGAGGTAGATGAAGTGGTGGTGGTGGTGGTGGTAAGTGGTGATGGTGGTGGTGGATGCAATGGTAGTGGTGGAGGTGGCGGATGTAGTGGTGGTGGTGATGGATGTAGTGGTGGTGGTGGAGGATGTAATGTTGTTGTTGGTGGTGGTGGTGGTGGATGTAGTGGTGGTGGTGGATGTAGTGGTGGTGGTGGTGGTGGTGTTGGTGGTGGTTGTGGTGTTGGTGGTGGATGTAGTGGTGGTGGTGGATGTAGTGGTGGTGGTGGATGTAGTGGTGGTGGTGGTGGTGGTGGTGGTGTTGGTGGTGGTGGTGGTGGCGGTGGTGGTGTTGGTGGTGGTTGTGGTGGTGGTGGATGTAGTTGTGGTGGTGGTGGATGTAGTTGTGGTGGTGGTGGATGTAGTTGTGGTGGTGGTCGTAATGGTGATGGTGGTGGTGGATGCAATGGTAGTGGTGGAGGTGGTGGATGTAGTGGTGGTTGTGGTGGTGAATGTAGTGGTGGTGGTGGTGGTAGTGGATGTAGTGGTGGTGGTAGTGGATGTAGTAGTGGTAGTGGTAGTGGATGTAGTGGTGGTGGTAGTGGATGTAGTAGTGGTAGTGGTGGTGGTGGTAGTGGATGTAGTAGTGGTGGTGGATGTAGTAGCGGTAGTGGTGGTGGTGGTGGTGGTGGTGGATGTAGTGGTGGTGGATGTAGTGGTGGTGGTGGTGGTGGATGTAGTGGTGGTGGTGGTGGTGGATGTAGTGGTGGTGGTGGTGGTGGTGGATGTAGTGGTGGCGGTGGTGGTGGATGTAGTGGTGACGGTGGTGGTGGATGTAGTGGTGGTGGTGGCAGATGTGGTGGTGGTGGTGGCAGATGTGGTGGTGGTGGTGGTGGATGTAGTGGTGGTGGCGGATGTAGTGGTGGTGCTCGTGGATGTAGTCGTGAAGGTGGTGGATGTAGTGGTGGCGGTGGTGGATGTGGTGGTGGATGTGGTGGTGGATGTGGTGGATGTGGTGGTGGTGGTGGATGTGGTGGTGGTGGAAGTAGTTGTGGCGGTGGTGGTGGTGGTGGTGGTGGATGTAGTGATGGTGGTGGTGGAGGTGGTGGTGATGGCGATGATGGTGGATGTAGTAGTGGTAGTGGTGGTAGTAGCGGTAGTGGATGTAGTGGTGGTGGTGGATGTGGTGGTGGTGGAAGTAGTGGTGGCAGTGGTGGTAGTGGAAGTAGTGGTGGCAGTGGTGGTGGTGTATGTAGTAGTAACAGTACTAATAGTGATGGTGGTGGTGCACGTAGTAATGGCGGTCGTTTCGGATGCAGTGGTGGTGATGGATGTAGTGGTGATGGTGGATGTAGTGGTGGTGGTGGATGTAATGGTGGTGGCCACGGTATCCTCGAAAGGACCATTAGGTTTGTTGCTGTTCGCTTTCCTTTGCACTCCTTTGTATTAGTGATGGTGGATGTAATGGTGGTGGTGGTGGATATAGGCTAGTGGGGGTGGTGGTTGTGGATGCAGTGGTGGTGGTGGATGTAGTGGTGGTGGTGGTGGATGTAGTGGTGGTGGTGGTGGATGTAGTGGTGGTGGTGGTGGTGGATGTAGTGCTGGTGGTGGTAGCAGTACTGGTGGATGTTGTAGTGGGTAGTGGCTGCGGTGACGGTAGCAGTACTGGTGGATGTAGTAGCGGTGATGGTGGTAGTGATGACGTTAGTGGTGGTTGCAATGGTGGTGGTGGACGTAATGGTGTAAAATCAATGCCTCTCATTACATTCTTTTTACTGCCAGACGATATTACTAAGCTGATGATGAGTAATTATTTTGTCGTCTATATCAGGGACTTTTTTTTCTGCGTCCATTATACTTTTATTTTTATTTTCGAAAGCTATGCATGCTATTACTGCTACCTGTGCTGAAGAGTTTGTTGTTGCTGTTCTGTTGTTGGTGCAGTTCTGTTGTTGTTGTTGTTCTGTTGTTTATCAGCACCCATTAATTTTCTGTTACTGTACCTGATATGGAAACTAAATTATCGTATTTTGCTACGGGTGATGGCATTGTTGTTGTTCTTGCTGTTGTTATTTAAACCAACTACTATTTATACACACAGTCCATTCTTTCGAAATTATTTACCGCCCTGATGTATGCATTTAAATTGAGGAGGAACTTGTAGCTGCTATTATTATTATTATTATTATTATTATTATTATTGGTAGGTTGGGGGGCTCACCATCCACTCACTCGATGTAGTGCTGCCCTCAGGTGTCTGCCCTTTCCTCTCCTCCATCCTTCTTTTCTTCCATCCTCCTCGGTCTCTCTTTCCTTAATTCCTTCCTCATCCTTCTGCCTACGGGTGACTTTACACTCCCTCTTCTGTCTTTCTTGCCTTCATTCTTTCCTCTTCCTTCTGCCTGTGGGTGACTCTACACTGAGTGACATACCAAATGGTTTCCTGTACACCAGGAAAACATTTACGACGCTAGGTGGTAACCATATAACCAAATTTTGGCGCCTGGTGGTTTAGTGGCAACTTACAGCGCTTCAGTCGGATTGAGCCGGTGAAGTTTTATAGCCAAGGGGTAGTTGGGGCTTAGTGCTCACGTAATGCTACTTAGGGATGAGTGAGGCTGGTCACTCTTATCTTAACTGTCAGGACCAACTTGCCTAGCCCCAGGCTCCTACACTCCTTATGGGACAACGTAGGATTGGATGATGAACGAATGAATTATTATTGTTATTATTATTATTATTATTATTATTATTATTATTATTATTATTATCATTATTATCATTATTATTATTATTATTATTATCATTTGTGGCAGTAGTGAGTCCCCTGTGTTCGCTTATTATTTACGTTCAATATCTAGTTATTTATAAACCTATTTTTCGCATCACGTAAACTGATAAGTTATTGTTGATATATTTGCTTATGATGTTGCAGGAAGCCAGGACAACAGTTTTGCACAGTGGACGAACGAGCTCTGCCAGGTGTATGTGACACGAAAAAAAAAAAAAAAAAATCCTGACTAGGTACACGAGCTGAAGCCAGGATTCAGGGGGTGTGAATAAGTGGTTTATTATTATCATCATCGTTATTATTATTATTATTATTAATTATTATTATTATTATTATTATTGTTATTATCATCATTATTACTGCGGCTCATTTCACGGGGCAAAGTGCTCATAGTTCTTCCACTTTCATACTTTCTCTTTCCTTGTGCTGGATCATACTCACCAACCATCCACTCACTCGAGATACAGCAGTACAACCTTACCGTGACTGCATTCGATGACAAAATGTTTTCCTGCACTCCAGAAAACCACTCACTCCACTGGATGGCCTCCAAACAGTATAACCGAATGAACACCTGGTGGATTCGTGGGTTCAGGCGCTCAGATCGGATGGGGCCCGTAAGGGTTTCCATCAGCTTTGTTTTGTTTTTTACGTCTTACATAAATACCATTCGGGACAGGCGAGGCTGGTCACCTTTGCCTAGCCCCGGGGCCCCTATATTACTTATGATGTGAGAAAACATAAGACTGTAAATGAATTATTATTATTGTTATTAATTCTGAATCCTAACTCACCTCAATGGTTGTAGGTGGTGGCGACCATCATCCACTTTCATGATGTAGTGCTGCCTATTTCTTCCTTCACCTATATCATTCTTTTTCTGTTTCTGCCCTCCTCTCTTCCTGTTTTTCCCTTCCTTCCTGCCACTTTTTGTTACTCTTCTTTCCACTAGGGGTGGCTCTACATTCTGTGATAAGCCTAATGGTTTTCTGTAACCCAGGAATCCATTTACAATAATGGGTGGTAACGATATTTATACAGTCAAATAACGTGTGATCTGGAGTCTACTAGAGTCCCCGTGTTAACCAGGCGGAAACGCAAATGTGGCGTCCATCAGGGAACCAAATCTCCACACTCTTTCCCGCGTCTCATTGTAGCGAGGCGCCGTCTGTCGCAAAGATACACTGGTTCACTGAACGGGACGGGTTTGCAGGGGAGACTGCTTGCCTGTGGTAGATGGGTCTGCTCGGCCACACAGACCGGTGTTACTCTTCAGTAACAATCTCACCTCAGCATTTGGTGAGAAAATGGTCAAGATGGTGATTTTCGTTTTAGCTGTTGTCGTTGCTTTTTTATGTTGTTTTTGATGTTGCTGTTTTTGATGCTATTTTTATGATGTTGTTTTTGATGTTGTTGCTGTTTTTGAAGTTGCTGGTGTTTTTTATGTTGTTGTTATTGTTGTTGTTGTTGTTGGTGAGTGTGGGTGCACTGCATCAACAACTTTCTGCAACAACAACCCTAGGTCAGTTTTCATAAATATTGAACGCGTTATTACAGGCGAGTCATTTGTGTTAGGAGGGTGATATGTGTTCTCATTAACGCCACCGTGTTATGTGTATCACCTGTATCACCCTGCGCCAATATCATAAAAGACCGAACTAACTGCGCCCTAAATTGGTTTATAGTTATGAAAATGCAGGACATTTAAAAGGCACGAGGTAGGGCCTAACTTGCAGCTACCAGTATAGATATTAGCTCCAAGGACAATATGGATTTCATTAAGCTAATTGGCTTTTTAATTAACACAGGTATTTCAGTAAAATACATGTACAGTCCCATGAAAAAGTTCCGTTCCTCTTCCTGACATGCAGTATCCCATAGCTTCCTATCAATGTGAGTACAGTTGCATAGTCACTATTATCTCTTTGGCAGGATGAACAGTTACTTTCAACTAATTGTTACTCTTAATAATGAAAACAAAAATAATGTTATGAGCTACTGACAGAAACGAAGAGGAACGTAACTCTTAAAAACAATTGTACAAATGCACTGGACATTATCTGACTACTAACTGCAGTATGTACTCTCACATTTCGGACATGATAGCATTCAGGCTCCTATGACTCATACTAAGCTGAATAAAATCGTCTGGCTTTAACTGAAATAGAATACTTGAGTTTTCCCGACACTGAACGGGTTAGTTATACCAGTATTAACACTCTGAGACTCCTATGACTCACCTCCACCTGAACTAAGTCGTCTGGAATTAGCAGGGATAAAATACGATAAAATACTCGTGTGTGTCAAGGCTAACCTCTTCACTACGATATACAGGATGGTTCATATATAGCGCTCCACTGGAAACTCACTTGGCCGTAGCTATCTCGTGTGTTGCGGAGATGGCTCAGTCTGCTGGTGTGGCAGTGGGAACAGGGATTAATTAAGGATGCAGGGTAGACACTTAACTGAGCCGTCCCCGTAACACACAAGAAATCGCCAGGTAGAGGCTGAGTGGCATTATATATGGACCATCCCGTATATTTTTCTGTTTTATTCTAACTATTACGAGACACTTTTTAGAGATATCACAACGAATATTTATCTGAAACCCCCTCAATCCGAGGACGTACTTTTAATATGGGAGCATCCCTTGGAGCGGCTCTGTCCATCTGTCACTCACAAACAACATTTCGGGAACGAGGCGCTTCATTCCCACAGACTTCAGCGAAGTCCCAGATTAGAGCCCTGAAGTTCCCTCATCCACTTAGCAATTCTGTACTGGCTTTATTTTTTACTTGCTACCACCAGACGGTTTTATTCAGCGTAAGGGGAGGCCTGTAATTAGTGGAGGGGTTAATGAAGACTGTATCTAACCCATACAGTTAGACAAATCCCCGCTAAGCAGAATAATATGCACTAGAGTTAGTAAAAGTGATTCAGAGAGAGAGAGAGAGAGAGAGAGGGGGGGGACGTCATCGAACTGGAGGGGTTAATCCTATAGTGCGCACCATCCACCATCGACAAGTGTTGAACGATTTCGCAAGTTAATATAAGAATATTCCTGGTGTTCGTTACAGTAAGCCTGTAGGGGAAGGGTAGTACGCTGAGTACCTTTCCCTTATAATTACAAGAAGAGTCTGTGTTCTAGGCAAAATAAAAATCAGCAGAATGTAACAAAAATATACCTTTCGTGCAGTAAAGGGATAACTTAGTTCCTTCCAGGTAAAGTAATATCAGATGGAGGTAGCAAGATTTTAATATGAAGGCTGAAAAAAACATATTAACCTCTTTGCCTCCCATCATCCCGACCGCCTTTCCTGCCTAATGAGTCAAATTAAGATGGAAAATATGCCAACTTAATTTCTTGAGGAGCTCCAGCCTTCAGACATTTTTCAGCCTGATTCCACCTCTCTCTCTCCCTCAATCTTCCTGCCCACCCTCCCTCCCATTCCCTCCTCCTTCTAGCTCTCTCTACGTTTCCAACCAGGTCTTGCCTACCTTATTTCCTCTCCCTCTCCCACCTCCCTCCCTACCTTTCCTCCACATTCGTGTCTACCTTTCTTCCACTTCCCAGCCCACCTCTCCTCCACCTCCCTGTCTACCTTCCCTCCACCTCCCTGCCCACCTTCCCACCACTCTCATCTCACATCCTTGTGTCTGTCTATTCCCCTTCTACTTTTCATCACATTCTTGCAGCTTCCAATCGATTGTATTCAGCTTTAGGACAAACCTTTCGAATTTCAGGGTTTGATGTAGACGTTATAAACCCCTTCATTACCAGACGTCACTTCTGAATTGAAAAAAAAAAAAAGTTAGTGGGGAGCATAAAAAAAACTTGTCTTCCTACCTCCTTGCTCACTCTCCCTCCCCATCTCTCCATCCCCTCCCCCTCTCCCTCCTCTTCTTTTCCTCCCTCTCTCTCCCCCCATCCTCTATCTCCTCTACCTCCCCGCCTACTTCCACCTCCCCCTTATCTTCGAGTACCCCATTCAAGTGAGAGAGGTGAGCAAACAAACAAGAGGCGAGAGTCTTGCGTAATTATTAACTGGCGAGCTACTGAATTCAACCACACCACACTACGCCACACACCGCACTACACCACAAACCATACCACACTACGCCACAAACCACACCACATCACACCCCACCACACTACACCACACCACACATCACATAACATTATACCATCACACCACCACGGAACTGTACTATACCTACCCACCAGCACCACGCAACACCACACCACACCAGACAACACACCAAAACATACAGCACACACCACGCCATACCACTCCACACCACACCAACACTCTAAGCACACACACACACTCACACACACACACACACACACACACACACACACACACACACACACACACCGTATAATTCTAGCTACCACGAGCTGGTTTTAATCAGCCGAGGGAACCCCCGCCGCAGCCAGCCCCCCACCCAGCCGTCCTTATCAATATTCACAGCGGCAGTTTTCAGCCTCTCAGTCGGCCACGTAGATCAGCCGCTGCGGGGAATCGGCTGCCGTATTCACAAACTTTCTTAATCGCAACCCCTTCACTACGCTGGCACCGATATGACTTTTTTTTTTTTTTTTTTTTTTTTTTTTTTTATGTGTCCGACTCCGGGCATAGGCTTCACAGCCTGCTATCAAGGCCCAGCAGTCCTCCTACATACCATACACCTCTACATGTCACCACTTCCGCGCTAACACCCACCGTCCATATTGAATACATGCTAGGGCTGTGCTTCTGCTGTCCGGTTATACACACGCCCCTCATCTCCCTCCCTATACCCCGAAAGGAGGATGGATGGCTGCAGGAAAAGACCAACTTCGTCCTGTAGTCCACCGGGTTTACGTTCAGAGGAGCCTGAGGTTGGAACCACCACCACCACCAGCACCAGCACCACCACCACCACTACTACTACTACTACTACTACTACTACTACTACCACAACTATTACTACTACTACTACTGCTGCTGCTGCTACTACACTACTACTACTGCTTACTACTACACTACTACTACTACTACTACTACTACTACTACTGTTAGTGAAGGCTGTTTCTAAGGTCACAAGATCGAAATATCTCTAAAACAGAAGGAGGCTATTTGAGACAGCAACAATAAAATACGGAATTTTATCCTACTGAAGAAATTAACCACTACAAAGAAGGGAAGGCGGTATATTTCATCCCTGCTGCTGCCAGACGATTTTATTCAGCCTGGGAAAGACTTTCCTACTGGAGGGGTTATACACAGCCTTCACTAACCCCTTCACTCTTTGATGTCACTCCTGGCTGTTAATAAAATCGTCTGGTGGTAGTCTGCCTGAAGTAAAGGCTGTCTTGGACCCATCTTCTCGCCCGTTATGGACGCTCCCTAGCACATCTTCCTAATTTGGTTATTACAACTTGTTCTTCTCTTCTTATAAATCATTCTACTTTATTATCACAATACCCTGCAAACATGCAAAATTACATTACCTAGCCATACCCAAAAATAATTCGCTAAGGAAGAGGTGCTAGGGAGCCACCTCAACCGACACGAATACAGGCCTTGGGGGTGAACCAGTTAAGAATCTTTATGAATACCTCTGGACGCTCGATACACACACTAGGGATGGGGTCGAGAGGAGCACCCGACAGGAGGAAAAAATTAACAAATAAATAATTAATAAATACCGTAAACAAATAAACAAATGAAGAAATAATTGAACAAATAACTAAATAAATAAACTAGTAAACAAATATAAATTAACAACTAAACTAAATATATGAATGAATAACTATACAAATAAATAATTACATAAATATATAACTCCTTTACTGAGATGACGTCTTGTTTATTTCCTTCCTGCCTCCCCCAGACATTTTATTTAACTTAAGAGAAACTTCTTGCCGTAAAGGGGTCAGTCAAGGCTATATATAGGTCCTCCATCAATAGCACTCAACTAGAAACTCAAACTGGCCCTATCTTATGTGTTGTGAGGACGGCTCAGTCTGCTGGTGAGGGCGTAGGTGTGACAGTGAGAGTAGAAAATTAATTATGCAGGTCACAAAGGAGTACAAAGGAGAACAATCCACAACAGACCTCATCCTCTCGAGGCTGTTAATTATAAGTTATAACTAGCGTAATTACTCAACGGGTCAAAGGCAAGGATAGAAGAGCAGGAAGGCCGGTAACGTTGATTGTGCCGTCCCAGGAACACACGAGATAACACCCGGCGGAGTGCAAGAGGAGCGTTATATATGGACCACCCTGTACGTCTTGCAGTGCGATGTCTCATAACCTGATAGGGGTAAGGATATCAAGAAAATACATCTTACACTAGCGGTTAACCTCTTCATGGGAGGACCTAGTCTATTTTGAATATTACACTGGGTCATGACGGACGATTTTACTCAGCTTAGAGCAGACGCAATGGAGTAAGTGGGCAGCAATAATCCTCCGGTGAACCCCTTCGTCACCGGGAATCAGTTGTGTTTAATTCTGGCTGACTCTACACACCGTTATTCAGCCTGGGAGAACCTCGAGGCGAAAGTGTTAACCATTCATTATACTGTATTAGCCTTACTTCCAAAGGTGATCTAAATTTGGCAGTATTGTACCGGTACCTTTCCTTTCATTCATCTATCACCCAATCCTTTTGCACCATCAGGAGAGTACGGACTCGGGGCTAGGCAACTCAATCCTGACATTTATGGCATGGGCGACCAGCCTCCCTCATCCCCGAGTGGCATTATGTGAGCAACAAATCTCAATCACCCCTCAGATGGAAACCTTTACAGGCTCCATTCAGTTGCAGCGCCTCAACCCACTAGATCACCAGGCGTCATATACGTATGGTATATGTTTACTACTCAGCATTTCCTAGGTTGCAGGAAACCATTTGACTTGTTACTCAGTGCAGAATCACCTAAGGATAGCACTACATCGAATGAGTGGATTTCATCACGCAGACCTAGTTGTGTGGGGAACTGAAAAAACAACAATGCTTAGTGAAGATTTACCTGTGAAAAATGGAAGAAAGAAAACGAAGTAAACAGGCAAATGGACTGCTCTGTAAAAAAGGAAAATAATACTGTAAACAGCGGGAGCCTCGGGTTTAAGAGGAGAGCCGAGGCGAATGCTGAAGAGCCTGGCAGGGGGAAAAAACAGAGTGGCTGAAAATTAGGAGGGAAGGTTATAAGAGAATGTGGATTACGAGAGAGAGAGAGAGAGAGAGAGAGAGAAGGGGGGGAGGGAGAGAGTAATGATGATGATGATGATGATGATGATGAAGGATTTACGAGACATATTAAGGGAAAGTTCAGGATTTATTTGCCATTATGTGTATGTCTTTAGAAGTATTAGTGTTACTGTGGTGATCAAGAGAGAAGAGTTTTACCGTTAGGGGAAGTCCTTCTCCATAGGGAAATCTTTTTATTGTGAACCGGCAGTGTTTTATTATTATTATTATTATTATTATTATTATCATTATTATTATTCATTATTACTACTACTACTTACTACTTCTGCTACTACTACTATTACTTCTACTACTACTACTACTACTACTAATTTATTAATTATTATTACTATTATACACCCTTTCGCCTCAGCGCAAGGGAGTTTGTGTCTGTTCCTGTCTGCCTGTCTTTCTGTCTGTCTGACTACCTGCCTGTCTGTCTTAGACCAGGATTACGGAAAAGCTAATGGAAAGACGTGTACGAAACTGACGACCATCAGATGAGCTGGTGATTAATATTGGGGTGAAAGAGGTCACAGGTCAGACCAATTCAGCTCAAACAGTTCTGACCCGATTTTGACTAAACTTGGTCAATGGACTGGTGGACAGTAACGGGTGACGTGATTAAGGTTAGAGAATAATCGTTCGGAGGTAAAGGTCGCAGGGCAAGGGCAAATGTCCGGCCTATAATTCACGACACCTTTGATTCGATTTGCATAAAACTTGGCGGACGGGTTGATGGTTAGTCAAAAATGTAATTATTCTATATTCAGAAAAACTCGTCAAAGGTCAAGAGCATGAGTAACGCCAACTTAACCACTCTTTATACAATATGAACTAAACTAGGTGGATGGGTTAAGGGTCAGGTAAGGATGATGCAGATTGATTCTGAGAGCAATCGGTCAAGGATTCATGCATCGTGGATCAGAGGCAGGGAAGGAGTGTCAGTTCATATTTTCCAGCAATCATTATATCATCCTACAATATAATGGATGTTTACTGATTCTGTGGATAGTCCTTTATACACCGATTGTCCGACGCTGGTGTTGCACTTCCTGATGGCATCTTGTTTTAGGATTTTATGTGGTCCTTTAGGTGAGCTGTTGTATCTCTCTCTCTCTCTCTCTCTCTCTCTGATCCGATCCTAATTCATTTTAGGGCTGCATATCACGACCGGCCGTTCTCTGGGAAGGTGAACCGGACTGCACAGCGTAGAAAAAAAAAAAAATGACATTCTTCTCGAGCCACCATTCACTAAAAATATGAGGGGAGATAATTATCTCTCAGACAGCCGTAGATAATGACCATGATACCCTTTTCACTCTAACGTGGCCTAAAACTGCCATCTCTCCATCATAAGAGCTGAGTTGTAACAGAATATCAAGGCTAGAATACAGTGCCAGTCATGAAGAAGTGCTATGTAAAGGATGCTGAGCCGCGTTGTTGTGTTTCTCTCCCACTATCTTACGTGAAATAAGCTACGAAACGAAAATATTGGCCAAGTTTGAGTGAGGTGAGTATAGCCTCCTGACATTATATTGTCCTCACTGCTTAACGACTTTCACCTCGTGTGCTCGGCTCAGGTCGGTATCGTGTTTATTTAATATTTCTTCCGGACTGAAGGCGGTAGTAGGCTATGTAATCCATTATGCTCTCACACACTCGCACCCGGTCGAGAGTCCCTTGATGAGCGAAAAAGACTACGCCATCTTGAACATAGTCACTTTAACATACACTTCTCACCCTAAACTCCAAAAACCTGTATCCGTGCGTGGGCAAAAGGCAGAGGTGGATCACTTCGTTAAAACACTATCTATCTATTATCTGTCGCCTGGCGCCTTAATGCCGTAAAGAGTGGCCACAAACGAATCGCCTCCATTACACTCAGGCATCTGCTATTTGACTGCCCTTCCTTCATCTCATGTGTCCTCTCATATATCTTTGCATCACATCACTTCATATCATCTCACTTCCCTCTCCTTCCACTCCTTCATTTCACTAATACACATTCACAGCCACTCTCTCATTCTCCATCCATTCCTCTCCACGTGGCCAAAGCATTCTGATAATATTTCTTATACTTTTTAGCACATCCACATTAAGATCACATAGCTCCTTCCGTTCTTAATTTGTCTGTCAGTCCTTCCATGCAACTCCACATGCTCCTCTCAGACAACTCACATCCAGTGTCCTCATCTTGACTCGTGTCCTACCAACAAGATCCAAGCTTCAATTTCGTATGTTTGAGAGGGGTGCAGGTGCAGCCAAACTTGCTCCAAACATGTGATCGACACGAGGAAACGAGACTCCGGGTCCGACCAACGCTCAGACCAACGCCGTTCCAACCCTGTGCTTCGTTTCGTCTTGGCGATCACATGTTTGGAGCGAGTGAAGCCGCGTCCTTACAGTGCCATTGTTTTTCATTTCCACGCTCACTTCTCTATTCTTTAATATTATTCTCAGTGAACTCAGCTTACACACACCTACGAAAGTATCTGTCTGCCCATGTTAGGCGTGTGCAAGCCGGCCGCTACAGTACACAAACACTATGAAGAGACTTCCATGCTGAGTGTGTTGGTGGAAAGAATAAAACACCATAGATGTCACCGTACTCAAGGAATTAACAGAAGCAGTGTCTTAATACTGTGAGTTCTCTTTCACAAGTAAAATACAATTACTTGACAGAAGCATCAATAAAGCTAAACTGTGTGATCGTACTAAAGGGATTAAGGGATCTATGCAACCTCTTTATCGCCTGAATTTGCTGCAAGTGGGATTTTGCTGAGACTTTACTTACCGTACCGCCCTTCGCCTACTGGCTCATGGTCACGCAGATTAATGTCTATAATTTATGGTTCCTCCCTTAACTGACTTCTGAAAATACTTTATTCAGCTCTTTGGGGAGAAATAGAGTATAAATCTCCTTTCCTTTATCCAATCTATTCACTAGTTTTTATCTACATGCAATAAATAAATAAATAAACGGATAGCATATCTATTATACAGACAAGCTATACCACCAACTGTTATATACATTTTTTTTTTTAAGTTTATCGTCTCCCATCAGCTGACTAAAAATCTCTCTCTCTCTCTCATTCGACCACACGCAGAGTTGGCTACAGTCTCTCTCTCTCTCTCTCTCTCTCTCTCTCTCTCTCTCTCTCTCTCTCTCTCTCTCTCTCTCTCTCTCTCTCATTCGACCACACGCAGAGTTGGCTACAGTCTCTCTCTCTCTCTCTCTCTCTCTCTCTCTCTCTCTCTCTCTCTCTCTCTCTCTCTCTCATTCGACCACACGCAGAGTTGGCTACAGTCTCTCTCTCTCTCTCTCTCTCTCTCTCTCTCTCGACCACACGCAGAGTAGGCTATCGTCTCTCTCTCTCTCTCTCTCATTCGACCACAAGCAGAGTAGGCTACCGTCTCTCCCTCCACTCTCTCTCTCAGCCACACCCAGCATACCGTCATGGCTGGCTTCATCCCTTGCAACAACAGCAGCTGAACAAAATTCTATGAGATTTAATAATTGACTTAGCTCTCAGTTGCCTCGTTAAATAATCCAATCTGTGTTTGTCTGTTCGTTTGATTCTCTCCGTCCCCGACATCAAAGCACATCTCGTTCAGTCAGTTATATATATTTAAAAAAAAAAAAAAAAAAAGCGTATTAAATTAGGCGACGCGACATGGTAACCAATGTGGCGAAGTAAAATTTCAACTAATCTGATTACTTTTCAGGTACAGAAATAGTAATGACAAACTTCAGCCTATAATAGGTTTGGAATCTATGAGGCGAAATTCCATCCTATAGGGTTATCTTGCACATGCTGAGTTCTAAATTAAGAAAGCAAATTTAAACTTATTTTAATATTAAAAAGATACTACAATTCCTCTGTTTATTTTTGAGGTTATGAATGAAGTCAAGAATATGTCGTAAAACATCACTACAATTTCGCTATGATGTAAAATATCAGCACATTCTCGCTATGCTGTAAAATATCACCACATTCTCTGTATGTTGTAAAATATCAGCACATTCTCGGTATGTTGTAAAATATCACCACATTCTCTATACGTTGTAAAATATCAACACATTCTCGGTATGTTGTAAAATATTATCAGCACATTCTCGCTATGTTGTAAAATATCAGCACATTCTCGGTATGTTGTAAAATATTATCACCACATTCTCGCTATGTTGTAAAATATCAGCACATTCTCGGTATGGTGCATATCATCACATTCTCTGTACGTTGTAAAATATCATCACATTCTCTGTGCGTTGTAAAATATCACCACATTCTCGCCATGTTGTAAAATATCACCACATTCTCGCTATGTTGTAAAATATCAGCACATTCTCGGTATGGTGCATATCACCACATTCTCTGTACGTTGTAAAATATCATCACATTCTCTGTACGTTGTAAAATATCACCACATTCTCTGTACGTTGTAAAATATCACCACATTCTCGCTATGTTGTAAAATATCACCACATTCTCTGTACGTTGTAAAATATCAACACATTCTCGCCGGTGTAAAATATTACCACATTCTCGCTATGTTGTAAAATATCACCACATTCTCTGTACGTTGTAAAATATCACCACATTCTCGCTATGCTGTAAAATATCACCACATTCTCGCTATGCTGTAAAATATCACCACATTCTCGCTATGTTGTAAAATATCACCACATTCTCGATACAGCTGGTACTGTTAGTCAGGGAGAACAGGTCATGCAGCTTTATGGGCAGAAATGGAAGCTTAAGTCTTTCAGTACTACCGTATGTCTTGTATTTTGCTTTACTAACGCCAAATTTTCTTCAACCCTCAGTCAGTCATATGAGCCTAAAAGTGCTACCCGTTAACATTTGTGAAAATCAAGTAAAACAAAAAAGAAAGAAAAGAAAAAAAGGCACTGACAGAAACTATATTAAAGAAATGAATCTATGTACACCAGAGTAAAGTTGACAGACACCATGAAAAAAAGATTAAAGCCAAAAATAAAAGTAAAAAAAAAGAACTTAGTGTGAAGAAATTAATGTTAAAAAAGAAATTCAAATCCACAATATATTTCAATGACTAGTGCCTCTGAAGGCCTTCCTCCACAGAACATCTTTCATTTTCGGGAGATGAACAGAGGAAGGATAAAACATATTAATTAAAACACACACACACACATACACACACACACACACACACACACACACACACACACACAGGCTGAATTTCGCAAAACGGTACCGGTATAGGGAGAGCTGCTGCAAAGGAAACCATCCTGCTTCATGGGATTGATAAAAACAAACACTGGCAGGGGTGGCGGGGGAACTAACTCCACCTACAATCCCTCCAGCCATTTTTTACGACTAAGCATTAACTATCTATCTATCTATCTATTGCCAGACGCCTCAATCCCGTTTGGGGTGGCCACAAACAAATCGCCTCCAAGTCGCCCTGTTCCCCGCCATTTCACTCCCCTGCTCCCAACTCACACCCCCCTCTCTCATATACCTCTCCACCCCATCTCTCCATCTCATCCTCGGCCTCCCCCTCCCTCTTTCCCCCTCCACCTCACTCACATACACTCTCTTCGTCAGTCTTTGACCCTCCATCCTCTCCACATGGCCAAACCACCTCAGTGTGTTCCTCATAACGCTTCCTGTCACATCCACATCAGCACCACAACGCTCCTTTATATCCTCATTCGTCAGCCTGTCTCTCCATGTGACTCCACAGGCTCCTCTTAAATAACTCATTTCCACGGCTCTCACTCTTGACTTGTGTCCTTCCAACAACGTCCAAGCTTCACTTCCGTACGTTAGAGTTGGTATCACAATACTGTCATGTAGTAACTTTTTCACTTCCATGCTCACTTCCCTGTTTCTTATCACTGCTTTCAAAGAACCAGCAACCTTTCTTCCCTGCTGTACCCTTTCAAGCACTTCACCCTCCAAACCTCCATCCTTACTCATCACACTACCCAAGTACTTAAACGTACTCACATTTTCCAATTCCTCACCATCCAACCTCGCTGTACATTCACTGACTTCACCTCTCTCAAAGACCATCACTTTACTCTTCCCTACATTCACCTTTAGATTCCGTTTCTTACACACTCTCTCAAACTCATCCACCAAGCCTTGCAGCTCCCCTTCGTCTTCACTCAACAACACGGTATCATCTGCAAACAACAGTACAGGGAGTTTCCAAACACTATCCTCTCTCACCAGGGCCACTCCAACATCCACCACCCTACCTTGTACCTCTTTTATTACCCCATCCATGTACAGATTGAACAACCATGGAGACATGACACATCCCTGTTTCAACCCAACTTTCAAAGAGAAAAATTCACTTAGTTCACCATCCACACGCACTGCAGCCTTCGCACCATCGTACATACTCTTCACAGCATTCAACAACTTCCCATCTATTCCATATATTTTTAACACTTTCCACAATCCTAGTCTATCCACCCTGTCATATGCTTTCTCCAAATCCATGAAAGCATTAACGAGTGTTGTTAATTCTGGCATCAGCGGCAGTGCCCGGCCTCATCCCAGTCCACACACCATCACCAACAACACAATGGCGGAAATCACAGTGTACGCGAAATTCCTCTCCCTCTTAATGCCTTTTTAATGTGCCTCTTTCCAGTGATGTTGCCAGATAACAATGTCCTCTATCATCCCCCGCACATTACCTCGCACCCAAAACAAATGTGCCACTCTTACTTGCATGCAAATTATCTGCCCAACAAAGCAGAGGAAAATATCTGAAGGCAGGCCTTTTTTTTTTTTTCCAATGGCAATTTATATATCGTGCACAGATCTGGTTTCAGTGATGACTATATCCTGTTCACTTTATGTATAAAAAAGCAGTCTCACCATCTTGTATACTGAGCTGTAACAACTGATTACCACTCTAATATGGTGCTAGTCACGAAGATGTTAAGGAAAACATGTAGTGCCGCAGTATTTCATATCTGCCATTCAACTACAAAAGAAAAAACAAACAAACTTGCCGACATGTTAAGATGAACGAACAACAGTCACAAAGAAGTGTTATGGAAAAGATATAGAGCTGCACTACTGTCTTCTCCTCCTACTGAGTCGCGGGAAATGGGCAGCAAAATGACGAAACTCTCCGCCAAGTTAAGGTGAACAAACTACAAGAAGCACCACGAGCATTAAAGACCAAGTTTGACCATTTTTACTCAAGTCGCCAGATGCCAGGAAAAGTAAGCTATTTATGTGAAGCCCTGACTTTTTTTTTTTTTATTAAAGAAGCCTCCGTATCATTTAACTAATATCACAAATCGCCATTTTTTATTTATTTTTATTTTTTACCTTACTATTAGCTCTAAACTGACTGAAGTGAGTGGTACCAGATACAGAAATAAACTGATTAGCGAGAAGTGGTGGGGAAAGTCGACGAGAAGACAGCATGGCCCCTGTTCTATCGCTTTCCATCCCACTCTGCCCTTTTCACTCCCATTCCCATCCCATTCTCGCAGTTTCGAATCCATGCCATCTCCCCTTTCCAATCATAACTCTGAACAACTATCTGCCTCCCTCCCTCGCAAATCCTCTCCCACTCCAACCCGAAACTCTCCCCATCCCATCGTTCCATTTTGTGCTCTGCTGTAGCTTAGTTCAGGCGTACTTTTTAAACCTTTACTACAATTTCTTTGTTTTTATTTTATTCTGACTACGATTAGACGGTCTTTTCCGGCCTTAGGGATTTGTCTGGCAGTGAAGTGGTTTATAATAGTGTCTACTTTCCCCTTCACTTCCATGACGTCTTGTGTATTTACCTTTCACTGCCACAGACGATTTTATTCAACCCAAAGGTTTCAAGCACTCTCATATGAACCCCTAATAAGACGATAATGCCTTTTTATCTGCAGGAAAACATCTCAATGACCGGCCCCGTCAGTCAATAACACCCTAGAGATTTTCACGCGCAAGGAATATCTACCTTTATATATATATATATATATATATATATATATATATATATATATATATATATATATATATATATATATATATATTAGTGTTTCTACAGTCAGATGAGTTTATCCAGCTTAGAAAAAAAAAAAGTAGACAAGGCGGTTAATAAAGCCTACATCTAATGCTTTCAGCTCGAAGGATTAAAAAAAAAAAAAAAAAAAGCTGGCAGACATCAAATGAAAATAGAATGCATCATGGAAGTGGAAGCGTTGTTCCCTTCACTCCGATGACGTACCTTTCAATGACTCTTGCTACCTTTAGATAATATATACTGTGTCAAAGAAAATTATCGAGGTGGAGCGATCAAATATTGCCTTCCCTCTACACTAACAAAACAGTCTGTCGTCTGCTTCAGTAAAAGTGCCCAATGGAAATGCTCGTCCATGAATTGTTTAATGGTGACGGATAAACACTCCCAGGCTCCTATGACTCATCCTCAGCTGAATAAAATCATCCGGCGTTACCTGGCATGAAATACTGAAGACACGACCATTAGAGAGTTAGTCCAGCAGTGATGCTTTTCTTTTTCCAACCCATTTAACTGTTTCTATACAAGGACGTCTATTGGTGGTTTACTCTTGCTGACAACAATCGATTTCATTTAACCAGACAGCCAACTGGTGGTGAAGGAACACTATAGGCTTTATCTACTCTCCCCCCTCCCATATTTCGAAAGATTTCTCCTAAACATAACACAATCGTTTGGTGCAGTGCTTCCTAAACTATACTCCTTTTACTCTAACCTGACCTAACATTGTAACCTCTCCATCCTGACTGCTGAACTATAACAAGAGACTGATACGAGATTATGAGCCTAAATCATGAATAAATGCTATGCAACTTTTAGACAATTTTCTTCAGTCTGAGATGAAGGGGTTAATGAAGGCTAATTTTTACTCTTCCAGTTTCCAAAGTGTCTTCTAAGCTGAAAAGAAGTGTTGAAACAGCAAGAATACGGACGAAAATGCCATCGTTGTAAAGTGTTAACAAATAACAAGAAGTGTTGAAACAGCAAGAATACGAACGAAAATGCTACCGTTGTGAAGTGTTAACAAATGACAACACTTACGGTACCCCAAGATAGCTGGACCTTTACCCACAAACATAGTGTCCCGTCAAAGTCTTCATATTTCACTAACGTTGTACCCCTTTCTTGTGCTTGTATTACCATGGTCATCACAAAACCCTAATACAGCCTTGTGGGTCGAACTGGGTGAAATTCAGGACGAAATGAGCAATATCTGAAGTCACACACGTAGGCACACACTTGTCACAGTTTCAACTCAAATGACGCCGAACCCTATCATCTGGATAGCCTGAAAAACACCAGGGGTAGGATAGGGAACGGGGGAGGAGGGAAGAGATGGAACGGAGGAGGGAAGAGAGACAAACTAGGGATTTGGGGGGGGAGAGGAGAGGGAACAGTGGGGAGGGAAGAGGTGGGCAAGACATCATGGGTAGCACGAAATAATAAACACTGCAATACTCTCTTTTGAAGGCCACGCAGAGCCTCATGATACCATTCTTGGCAGGATTATAATACACATAACCTCCCACGTGAGCAACAATCGTGGAAGTATGATTTAATTAAGAGAAATGAGAAACATCAAGAGGTGGCTTTGACGAACCAGTTGCTCCGGATCAACCAATCACAACGCTTCCTCACCCAGGCCTTAGTCTCCCACCACACTTGCCAGATGTACGATGTTATAAATCAATATGATGGTAAAGGTTATGAATGGGTGATGTGATGGGCATTTAGAATTGCAACATATTCTTCTCCTCTCTGTTTATGACTAAGAGAAGAAGAAAATACTATACCTATGAAAAATCCCAAAAATATGAAGCATGGCATGTCTTGCAACTCTCTCTCTCTCTCTCTCTCTCAAGCCCCCGTCATGCATTCCATAATCGAACCGTGATAGCGCCACTAATTCAGTTAGTAGTGGCATCATGGTCATGATTATGCGTCAATCGTGATCGATCGTGACACTCGTGACGCACTCGGCCGAGGCCACGAGAAATTAACGCAAGCATTAAGGCCCTCTCCCACTTCGGCGTAAATAGGCACGATGAAGCCACGATGAAAATCGTGGCTGAAGTCGGTGATGTGTCGACGATTCTGACCAAGAATCGTGGTGTCGGCGTAATACCTGCGACACCAGTACGATAAAACGCCGAAACCTCGGCGGAGTATACGATATAACTGGCGACTAGTGGCCGACATATCGCTGATATGTCGGCGTAATGCACAAGCATTATTCTAAATTCAAATTTTAACGGTTTTTTTTATGGCGACTCAATTGCGATAAAGGTACAACGGCGGCGTGCTGTCGACGATATATCGTCGATGTGTCGGCGAATGCATCGCACGCACCTCGCAGACAAAACGCCGAGGCCATCGCCGGTGCCTCGCCGTCATCAGCGTATTTAAGGCGATTAATCGACAGTTCATCCGCGAAATGTCGGCGATATATCACCGACATTCATAAGATGAAATATTACTGTCGCACAACCCGGTACATATCGTACGGTTTACGTAGGCTATGTCGTATTAACCTCACTGATGCATCGCCGATACATTGCCGACGCTTCGCCGTATGACCGTATGACATCTCAACGTTTTTTTTCACCGCCGATGCCTCGCCGATGTCGGCGATCATACGCGGTTTATACGCAGGGTAATCGCCAATGTCGCCGAGGCGTCGCCTTATTATTTACGACTAATCTGCGAAATTTTACAAAATCGTGGAGGGCCACGACGTTTTCATGCAGCATGAAAACGTCGTGGTCCCCCACGACAAATTTCCACCTCGTGCAACGTATCGGCGCCATGCCACGAATGGACAAGATTTTGATGACGAATACCCACGATTAGGGATTTTTGACACATCGTGACTTTATCTTCCACACTTTCGCCGAAGTGGGAGAGGGCCTTTAATTTATCGGGAAGCTCCCAGATGTTTGTACCCAACGTAGCGCTATCCTAAGTCTTACATGACCTGATCGTGATCTTTGTTGCAGTGATGTGACTCTGTCGTGGCCGTCGTAAGTCCTTTCATGACTCTGTCATGACAAAAAAACCGTTATGAGTGAGTCACGATAGCCCTAATACTATGTCGAATGCGTCACGATAAACGCAAGCATGAGTCACGACAGAGCTAATAATTTTGACAGTCATTTGATGGTTAACACACACGTGTCACGATGGTCCTAAGGTGGTCACGGTAGCCCTAAGAATACGGCGACTGAGTCACAACAGAGCAAATTATGGATCATGATAAAGTCATGATAGACCTACACACTTATTGCGGCCTCACTGATTTGGCAACTGCGCGGGCACATGTGGCAACATGCAGGGGGTTGGGCGTGTGGGCATAACTCTTCAAGCTATCGTGGTACGTTCATGGCACCGTCGTGACTCTGTCATGGCACTGTCGTGGTGATCGTGGCCTCATTGTGACGACAAAATGACCGTCAAAAATTTGGAAATCTGCCAATCGTGACTCAGTCTTACAGCTGTCATGACTCCATCGTGACCATCTTATAACCATCACGACACATACAGCCATCATGATACTGTACTGTTTGTTAACGGTGTCAAATTTCACGACAACGCCAATATTTGAATTTATGGCGCTATCGTGGTTCAGTTATGGAATGTGTGACGGGGGCTTTAGCTTTACGAATGAAAAAATAACATAAGATGGCAAAGGCATGGCATGTCTTGCAATCTCTCTCTCTCTCTCTCTCTAAGCTTTGCATAAATACCGTAAGATGGCAGAGGCTTTCTAAGAATCACAGAATCAACAGAAACAAAAACGAAGGAACTAAATTATTAGGTCGACCTTTAGTGGGTTTTAAAATGGCTCCCTCGCACCTCCTCCCCAGGGATTTAATTTTGCATATTAAATGCCCATAAACTCGCGGGGTTTAAATTTCCCGTGGTCACGTGCGTTCTTGTATCCTATTCCACCAAAAACGAGGCAATCATTAGAATATTAGAGTTCTCCTGACCTTGAGAAAATTAATGGTCCTATCCTCTGGTAGAGTTGAGCAGAGGGTGTTGCGATGGTTTGGCATATGGAGAGAATGGATAATGAGCGACTGGTGAAAAAGATAACTAGATCTGTAAGGCTGAGAGGAAGACCACGAATAGGATGGATGGACAGTGTGAAGAGAGCGCTGGATGCGAGAGGGATGTCTGTTGAGCAAGGAAGAGTGGCTGTGCGTGACAGAAATTGGTGGAGAGAAATTGTGAATGAATAAGTGATGACGCAGCCCTGAGGGGATATTCTCCCGCATTTGGGCTGATCAGCTATTTCAGGTCAGGTGCGGGTAAGGGGATGAGTCTGTTATGATGTGGCAGGGGTAAACCAGCTCTGCTGTCGGGCCCTGCTGCGGATGTCACTGATTGCATTGCACAGTTGACCCTTGTGCAGTGTGGTGTGGTGAGGATCTGTCCGTTCTCCCCTTTGGGGCTAAGATGCGAATGAATGTGTTTGAATGGATGAGTAAATGGGGAGTGTGTCGTCCTGTCTCGGCTACCTCCCTTTCCTTGGGGGAAGCAGCCTAGGTGTATAGATAGATAGATCCTCTGTCCACTTTACCTTGGCCTGAAACTGTCATCCCTCCATCATGAACAACAGATTAACAGTAGCATATGCCATTCACGAAGAAGTGCTACAGAATGGATGTAAGCCATAGTATTGTGTTTTTCTGCCACTGAGCTACGTGAATTATGCTGTAAAAGGATGAATATTTGGGCCAAGTTAAAGGGAATGAACTACAGTGAAAATTATCTGCGACTCAAATTATTCACTTGCAGCTGAGGAAAATCGTCTGGTGTTACTTATAATACAATAGTGCCAGTGTTGTCCTGACCATGAGATGGTTAATGGTGCCAGTGTTGACACTCCTAGGCTCCCATGACTCCCTCTCAACTGAATATAGGATAATCGTTTGACCGCACCTGAAACAAACATTAAAAAAAAAAAAAAAAAACGCAGTCATGAAGAGATTAATATCAATATCACCACATTTCCTCTCCCCTATTCCACTCTCTTCTCTCCCATCACCTTTTCCTCCCGTCCCCTTTCTCTCACGCCCCCACCAACCTCCCCCACCTTTCCTCCCTCTCCCCTCTCCAATCCTCCTCTTTATCCTTCCCTTTCTTTCACACAGTCTTCCCTCTCTGTTCACCTCTTTTTTGTTTTCCTCCTCTTCATCTTCCCTTTTCCTTCTCCATTCCCCTTCTTCCCAACCCTCTTTTCTCCCTTTTCTCCCTCTCCCCCACTCACGAAGTAAAACACCCACATCTTACATATGAACTAAAGCCCGAATATTTGAACTGATGCTTTCTGCTTGACGTTCGACTCTTTTACCTTTACTTCTACGGACTTCTTAAAAAATGAATTACTTCGTTCTTGCCTGACCCTCGGCATTTCCACTAAGTGTGATCCAAATCAGATTATAACTGTCTGAGGCGAAGCTGATCTTTGAAACTGCACTCAAAATTGAATCCTCTATCTTTAGCTGACTTACAGATTTTCCAGAAGTTTTGTCAAGAAGAAAATAAAGCTTAAGTTACAGTTTTAAATATCTGACCTTGACTTTTGATGGATTTTTCTGTAAATCTAATCTTCATCCTTGCATTATTCTGAATCCTCCCACAAAATTCGGCATGGATTGTTATAAAAACTGATTAAGTCGATCTTGTCATATGACCTTGACCTTTGACCTAATCTCCAAATTATATATCACCTTGGCTGACCCGTAATCCTTCCACTGAATTTAGTAAAAATGAAATAAAAAACTGAGTTAGTTACAGTTCATTTCCAAGTACAGTTTATTATCATGCCCCGTGACCGTGATCGTTATTTATTTATTTACTTATTTTTACAGAATTCCTTCGTACTTGCATTACCTCCAACAATTCCATCAAGATTGGCCCAAATCGGAACAAAATTGTTCAAGTTGTCCCTGCCATATTATCTTTACCTCTGACCTTTCCTGTGGCCTTGACCTTTGTCTGTTATACCAGCGCTCGTGGTGCAACAGCAAGTATTGTTATGTGCAGTGTGTGTGTGTGTGTGTGTGTGTGTGTGTGTGTGTGTGTGTGTGTGTGTGTGTGTGTGTGAAGTGGTGGGTGGGGGCGATCACCATCCACTCACTCGATGTAGTGCTGCTTTGGGTGTCTGCCTTTTCCTCTCTTCCATCCTTCCTCTTTTGTCGTCCTTTCCTTCATTCTATCCATTCTATCCTCGTCTGCCTACTTGTGACATTACGCTCCCTCTTCTGTCTTTCTTTCCTTCATTCTTACCTCTTCTTGCTGACTATGGGTGACTCTACATTGAGTGACAAGTGTTACGGAACAGAGAATGATAATGTACACTTTAAGTGAGAATACTAAAAATCACTACTGTCCCGTAAAGTTCCAGGTTCAAAACAAAAGAGTTAGGTAAAATTACAAGTCAAAGTTTAATGCTCAAACTAACAACAAAACATTCAGGACTCATAAGGATAATGTAATGGCAAAAAACAGGTTAAATATATGGTTAACTGCAATAGCCTCTATTAACACGAAATTAGCAAGAGTAAATTTATCTAAGTCAGCCCTGATAAAATGAAAATACACTGGGTAATGCTCAGTTAATGCAAGATAAATTATTACAGATACAAAATAATATTAAAACTGGCTGACAAAATGAATCCTACATAAATTACAAAAAAACCTCACTAGGCCCACAAATCAACACCTTATGCTATACAGTACAAGGAAAAAATGCAACAACAGTCATACTCAAATTACACAGCTGCTAGATGGTTGGAGACCTCCGAAGCACTCACAACAGTAATAACGGTACAGGGGAGGACAGAGATGTGAACAAAATGAGGAGCAGATCTAAGTGGCAATGATGCAGAGACTGAGCTCATTATATAGGGGCCAGCAGAGCTTGATACAACTTGTAAGAAGGACGCGCAAATGAAGCCATGGGGACAAAGAGTTGACAATCCCGCTCTGAACAACAGAAAGGACGACTTACTCTACTATAACGGTAGAAGGGGGGGACTGAGGCAGAACACGCTCGTGATCAAACAGGCAGCACACTGTACGTTAGAATTACACAAAGGATGATGAAATCACAGGCTATGTAACACAAGCCAGATGGTTTCCTGTACACTAGGAAACCATTTACTATGCTGGGTGGTAATCATATAATCAAATTATGGCGCCTGGTGGTTTAGTGGGCAATTAAGGCGCTCCAATCGGATTGAGCCTGTGTAGGTTTATATCCAACGGGTAGTTGGGGTTTATTCCTCACGTAATGCCACTCAGGGATGAATGAGGCTGGTCACTCTCATCGTAAATGTCAGAACCAACTTGCCTTGCCCCGGGCTCCTAAGCTTCTCATGAGGCGACATAGAACTGGATGATGGATGGATGGATAGATGGTGTGTGTGTGTGTGTGTGTGTGTGTGTGTGTGTGTGTGTGTGTGTGTGTGTGTGTGTGTTTCTTCCTGTATACGTATGTATGTTTGTATGTTTGAATGTATATATATCTGCATGTATGCACAATCCATCAGCGTGTGTTAACATAGTGCTTGAGTGTGTTTATGTAGTGTGTATATGTGTGTGTTTATGCAATGTACGTTTCTATAATTATATACGTGTGTGTGTGTGTGTGTGTGTGTGTGTGTGTGTGTGTGTGTGTGTGTGTGTGTGTGTGTGTGTGTGTGTGTGTGTGTGTGTGTGTGTGTGTGTGTGTGTGTGTGTGTGTGTGTGTGTGTGTGTGTGTGTGTGTGTGTGTGTGTGTGTGTGTGTGTTCCGTGTACCGCCTTCAAGCTCTCAGATACCATCACAAAGGAGGAGGAGGAGGAGCTGAGTGGGTGAGCAGGAGGAGAAGGGTAACAGGCAGGACGATGAGAGGGGAGGAAAGGTGATAAAGGGAATAGGTAGGAGGAAGAGAGATAAGCCAGTAAGAGGAGGTAAGGGAGAGGAGGAGAGAGGAAGAGTAGACAGGGATGAATAGAGAGGAAGAGGACAGACTAGGGGAGAGGGGTAGACTGACAGGAAAGCAGAGAAGTGGATGTGGAGGAGAGAAGAGGAAGAGAGAGACAGAGAATGGAAAAGGAGAGAAAAAAGAGGAGGGTAAGAGAAAGTAAAAGAGAAGAGTTAGAACGAGAAGAGGAAAAGAGAGATAAGATAAAGAGGAACGAAATGTGGCAGAAACCAAAGAGGAGAATAGTGAATGAATATGAGAGGGAAAAGAGGAGGAAGAGAGAGGAGTCACTGAGGAAGGAGAGAAGATGAAAGAAATTGCCGAAATAAATAAACGAGGAAATGAGTTGGCAAGGAGGAAGAGAAGAAAGTCACATAATGGAGAAATCGGAGAGATGGTGGTTATGATGATGATGATGATGATGATGATGATGATGATGATGACGAGAGGTAAGAGAAGAGAGAGAGAGAGGAAAAGGAGAAGAATGGATGGGGAAGACGAAGGAGGGGAGAGGAAGAGGAGAAGGACGACGATCATGATGATAATAATGAAGAGAAGGATAATCTGTGAGAGACAGAGAGAGAGAGAGAGAGAGAGAGAGAGAGAGAGAGAGAGAGAGAGAGACAACCGTGATTATCGTATTTTGCACTTCAAGACATGTCAAAAAGCCACAGAATTTCAACATCCAGGTTTGTTTATGTGACTTGTTCTCTGAATTACAAACATTAATTGAATCGCCCTCAATTGATATCTTTTCCCACCGGGTTACACTGAGAAATAAATTTGACATTATGGTCGAGTTTGGCCTAATTTACACTTTTCCAACGCCAACCGCTGATGTCAGAGGAAATAAGAATGGATTTTTTTTAAATCTTTCCTCTCGTTGAAATTCAGGCAAAGTTACCCACACATAAGTTACCAAGAGCTGAAGTTTGGTGGACTTCGGCTCCCTGACACCGCTTCCTTATTCTTTATTGTACTGTATAGTGCACCTGTTCTGCTGGGTTTAGGAGGCTCCCTGACACCTATTCCTTTGTTTATTCTTTACATACTACACATTAATCTCGTGGGTGTAGAAGGCTCCCTGACACCTCTGTTTCTCCGTTGTTTTTGTATAGTACACATGTGTAAGAGTGGGAAATGCTGTGAGTGGTTGGCTTCCCGTGAGAGTGGGGCTGCGACAGGGATGTGTGATGTCGCCTTGCTTGTTTAATATTTATATGGATGGTGTTATAAGGGAGGTGAATGCAAGTGTTTTAGATGGAGGTCTGAGTCTGGTGAATGTTGATGGTGGAGAGGAATCTGAAGCAGGTTTGCAGATGATACTGCACTGGTGGCTGATTCAGAGAAGAGATTGAGACAGTTGGTAGAGGAGTTTGGAAGGGTGTGTGAAAGGAGGAAATTGAAGGTCAATGAGAATAAGAGTAAAGTGATGAAGTGTACGAGGTTGGTAGATGGTAGGGGGATGAATATGGTTTTGAATGGTGAGTTGCTTGAGGAGGTAGAGTGTTTTAAATATTAAGGGTCACATGTTGCTGTGGATGGAAGAATAGATGCAGAAGTGAAGTTTAGAATGAATGAAGTAGAAAAGGTGCTGGGAGGAATGAAAAAAGTGTTTAGATGTCGTTCGCTTAGAATGGACGTAAAGAAAAGGCTGTATGAGGGTGTTGTGGAACCGACTGCGTTATATGAGGATGAAACATGGAATATGGGTGTAGTAGAGAGGAAAAGTTTGAATGTAATGGAGATGAGGTGTCTGAGGAGTATGTGTGGAGTGACCGTATGGATCGAGTGCGAAATAATGAAGTGCGAAGGAGAACTGGAGTTGTTCGGGAGATGGCTGGTAGAGTTGAGCAGAGGGCGTTGCGATGGTTTGGCATATGGAGAGAATGGATAATGAGCGATTGGTGAAAAAGATAACTAGATTTGATGTGAGAGGTGTAAGGCTGAGGAAGACCACGAATAGGATGGATGGACAGTGTGAAGAGAGCGCTGGATGCGAGAGGGGTGTCTGTTGACCAAGGAAGAGTGGCTGTGCGTGACAGAAATAAATGGAGAGAAATTGTGAATGAATAAATGATGACGCAGCTCTGAGGGGATATTCTCCCGCATTTTGTCTGATCAGCTAGTCAGGTCAGGTGCGGGTAAGGGGATGGGTCTATTATGATGTGGCAGGGGTAAACCAGCTCTGCTGTCGGGCCCTGCTGCGGATGCTACTAATTGCACTGCGCCGTTGACCCTTGTGCGGTGTAGTGCGGTGAGGATCTGTTCCTTCTCCCATTTGGGGCTAAGATGCGAATGAATGTATTTGAATGGATGTGTAAATGCGAAGTGTGTCGTCCTGTCTCGGCTACCTCCCTTTCCTTGGGGGATGCAGCCCAGGTATATAGATAGATAGACAGACACATGTTCTCGTGGGTTTTGGAGGCTCCCTGACACAGCTTCCTTAGATTATTCTTTACTGCACAGTACACCTCTTCTGCTAGACTTAAGATGCTCCCTGGCACCATTTTTTTTTTTTTTACAATAATACACCTAATTCCGTGGGCTTAAGAGGCTCCCTGACACAGAATCATTGGATTATTGTTTATTGCATAGTGCATTTCGGAAGTTCCCCGACACCTATTCTTTCGTTTTTTACCGTACATTACACCTGTTCTATGGGGCGTAGCAGCTTTCTTAGATTATACAGTACACTTGTTCTCGTGGGTTTAGGAGACTCCCTGGCACGTTTTCTTTCGTTTATTTTTAAAACCATATTACACCTGTTCTAGTGGGCTTAGGAGGCTCCCTGATACGTCCTCCTAGTTTATCATTATTGTGCTGTACACCCTCACACCCTCAATCTAATGAGTTTTTTTTTTCTTTGTATTCTTGCTATGAGATGATTTTATTCCGTTGGGAGAGAGAGAGAGAGAGAGAGAGAGAGAGAGAGATTGTGAACGCGTTAATGCAGACAGTTCCTAACCCCATGACAACAAGTGATTTATCCAAAACATGAGGAAATCGTGAAGGGGCAGCGAAAATACAGCCACACACACGCGTCATGGGGGTGAAGTGGTTAGCCCCGTAAGAGCCGTATTCCCGTCAGCGTAGTGATATTCTGTTCAGCATATTACGCCTTCATATTCTGTTCTGCATATTACGCCTTGATATTCTGTTCTGCATATTACGCCTTGATATTCTGTTCTGCATATTACACCTTGATATTCTGTTCTGCATATTACGCCTATTACGCCTTGATCTTCTGTTCTGCATATTACGCCTTGATATTCTGTTCTGCATATTACGCCTTGATATTCTGTCCTGCTTATTACGCCTTGATATTCTGTTCTGCATATTAGGCCTTGATATTCTGTTCTGCCTATTAGGCCTTGATATTCTGTTCTGCATATTAGGCCTTGATATTCTGTTCTGCATATTAGGCCTTGATATTATGTTCTGCATATTAGGCCTTGATATTCTCTGTTCTGCATATTACGCCTTGATATTCTGTGTCGTGTAAAGAAGTTCCCTAGCACCCGTTCCTTGGCAATTTGTTTTTTTAATATGGTTGGTTAATATCAATTTGTATGTTATTAATGAAGAGTATGGTGATTTCTGATGATGTAACACAGATGAGGACAGTAGGAACTACGGTAATAACTAAATAAATCGCTTAGAAAGAGACGTTAGTGAGCTCCCCTTACCGACGAGAATACGAGCCTCAGTGACTTTGGAGCTTTCGTATTATATCTTTTTGAGCGATTTATTGTGCATATTAATCCTTAGCACCCTTTTATGGGTTATTGCGGGAAGGTACTTTGATGTTAAAGCGATACCATCAAAATAAAAGCGATGGTGAATGTGTAACAAGCAAAATAAATCGGTAAGAAACAGGCGCTATGGATATTAACAGAGATACTGAAACAAAATGCAAGAACATCAGACAGGTGAACATACAAATGCAATATGGAGAGAGAAACTGACAAGGAGAGGGTGATACAGGCCCGTATTCTGGAAGCTCCCTAACACCGCTTCCTAAGCGATTTATTTTGTTTATTAAACCTATCCGTCCTCTTCGGTGGTATTTAAATCTTTCTAACACCACCATACTCCGCATAAATAGTGTACAAAACAATATTAGCCAACCCTACCTAAAAATAAATCGATATGATACAGGTGTTAGGGAGCTTCCTTATTCGACGCGAAGACGGGTCAGGGCCACCATATGTAAGGATACTGTCCATTTAACCCCTTCAGTCCGGCGGCGTGGTTTCAGTTTTATCTTACCTGCTATAAAGATAATTCAGGTTAGGAGTCCCCCCCCCAATAGTTAAGAGGCCAATGAATCTATAATTAACTCTTCCAATTCGGTAAGTTCATGAGAAGGGGAAATAAATCGTCTAGAAAAAGCAAGAAGCAAAATACTACGGATCAATCTACTCTGTACTGAACAGAAAAATGTGAAGCTACCCATGGCAAAATTCAAAGTTGGCACAGCACTCAAAAGTTTAAGAGGATGTTGACAGGGATGCTGGTGGTGGTGATGGTGGTGGTGAGACTGACTAGGAGAGCGTATGAGGCTGCCTAGGAGAGAAGGACAGAGAGAGCATGGACGAGGTGGAAAGATGAAATAAAAACAGGGTATTTTTTAGTCCTCGATATCTGGTTAGTCCTTTATGAGCTGAAGATAATAATCTCCAGATGCGGCCAGAATATAATGAAAAAGACCTTATCGTACTGAATGGGTATGCTCTTTAAATCTTTCTAACACCGACCAAAAATGCACATCGGTACAGATAACACAGAAGTTAATATTATCTCTCAGTCGGGGTCGTCCGCTCTTGTTCACCTCCTACGCATACACTGCAAATTCCTGTTCGATCCCTTCCAAATTCTCGGGCCCAGTCACTCATGCTAATTGTCCACACGTCTCAGTACACAGACCAATAAATCGGGCTCACCAATTGGTGTCATACCGTCGTGTTTTGCTTCCCAACACATAGGTAAACACTGTAAGGCTTACCCATGCACAGACTTTACAATCTGCAAACGTATTGGCTAAAAACAACATCTATCCACGTACCACACACACGCCCCTTACACAGTGACAAAGGAGTCTAAGCGACCTTCTCACCACCCACATCAAACATTTCAGCCTACCCAACACAACCTAACCTAAGAAAATACAGTCTAACATAATTCAACACAACGTAGCCTAATACAACCCAACTCAACGCAACAGACTAACCTAACTCATAACAACCTAACCTAACTCAACACAACACAACCTAACCTGGCTCAACACAACACAACCTAACTCAACAGAACACAACACAACCTAACCTAACTCAACAGAACACAACATAACCTAACCTAACTCAACACAACACAACCTAACCTAGCTAAACACAACACAACCTAACCCAAACCCATCACACCCTAACCTAACTTAACCAAACCTAACCTAAGCTGACGTAAGTGGCAAAACCTACCTAACCGACAAACTACAGAGTCAACACAACAACAGAACCTTTCCATGTACTGCCTTACTAGCCTACACATGGGCGTAACACATGATCTCTCCCCACTGGCAGATAAAACACACTATCCACATACTATTTACCATTAACCAATACACTGACTATGCAACCTACCTGCTTACCATACCGTCATTGCAGCCCGATGAAATACACAGCCCCTCATCACTCACATTATACAACACAACCTAAACATAATCTAATCTAACCGAACCCTGCCTAACCCAACGCAGCCTAACCTAACCTAATTCAACCTATCCTAAGCGAACGTAACATAGTCCAACCAACAGAACCCAACCTACAGTAAACTGACCTTACCAAGGGCAGTCTGCAGAACCTAACCACATGCTATACCTATTCCTTCACTTTAACGTAACCTTGAACTACCGCATCTCCATCGTCGAGTGCTCAGATGAAACAATATAATAATAGTATTAGTGCTAATCACGAAGTGCTATGGACAGATGTAGAGCAGCAGCACTCTCTTCTAGTGCCACTGAACTACGCGAAATAATGTAAAAGTACGAAAATCTGAGCCAAGCTAAGGTGAACAGAGTATAGCCACCCAGACAATACGGCTACCCAGCACGGAGACAAACGGTTCTAAGCCAGCACCGTAGTTCACACACAGCGTCCCTCAGCACTCACATCAAACAGCACAACAGAGGCGGAGGGAGGACAGTTGAAGCTGCCGAAATTGCGTACTGGTGGACGACAATTCTAGGACCCAACTTGGCAGCGTTAATTCGTTGTAAGGAAAGTTGAGAGGTGGGGGGGGGGGTGAAGGGATGCAGGAAACTCTGCCTTTACAGCCATGACGTGTTATTTTCCATTCTTGCTACCGAAAGACGATTTTATAAAGCTTTGGAAATGCTGAAGGAAGGATGCAGGACACTGTGTTTTTACTTCCATTACATCTGTTTTACTTATAGACTATTGCGTTCTGGTTACTGGAAATTACTACAACCAAGTGCTATATCTTATTGCTGTCACCGGCAGACGATTCTGTTAAGCCTAGTACGGTGAATGTCCTTTCGCAGCTTATTTCACGTAGTTCAGTGGCAGAAACAGACACTGCTATGGCTCTGCATCCTTTTCTCAGCACTTCTCCATATTCTAGGAGTAATCTATTATTTCAATGCAGTATTCAAGATGGGAAGATAATAATTTTAGGACAACCTAAAGTGAAGAGAATATAGTACAGCAGGACACTAACGTCATTACTACGATGGCGTCTTTGTTTGTTTATTCTTGCTACCGACGAAAGGTTAGGAGCATAGAAAATACCCCTTTGTTTTTTACGGGGCCAGGGAACGTTAAAGCTACCCTCGCCAGTTCGAAATCTCTCTGCTCAGATGAGTAAAGTGTTCTGTAGATTGCAAGACTAACAACGACATCATCGTGCTGGCGTAAATTCCTTCACCACATGTTGGGAGGTTAATCTGGACCTGCAATTTGATAAGTAATTTGCGGTGGTGTGGCGGTTAGAATGTTCCAATCGTAGTGATGACCATGCACAGGTTCGATCCCCACGAGGTGACTGGAGGTTTATCAAGTAATGCCACCAAGGAAAGTAGACTGATCCTCTGTCCTTAATGTACTCGACTTTGGGAGCCTTCCCTCGAGGCTCTACGATACAACTTGAGGATCTACGGTACAACCGTAAGAGGGTAAATTCGGAATGACTTTTACGATTTACATGTTCAAGATAAGGTGGAATATCCAATCACATATCCTCTTTTCGAACAAGATCCCTGTTTGCGTTCCATTATTAACTATCTCCTGGTCGGCACAACTCTGGCATTCTGTTGCTGCTAATACCAGATGATTCCTTTTAGCTGAGGGTGAGCCAAGGAAGTCGGAGTGTTGATACTGTCACCACTAACCTTCTCATGGAACAATTCTTCCAAACACAATTTTATTCAGCTAGATGTGAATCATACGCTTCAAATTGTTAACACTGTCGTCATTAGCTTTCTCAAGGCCAGGTTAACCATATTTCACTTCAGCTAATATTACTACCACGACTACCACCACCACCACCACCACTACTACTACTACTACTACTACTACAGCTACGGCTGCTTCTGCTGCTACAAATGCTACTACTGTGAATACTACTACCAATAATAGTAACTTACCACCATCACCACCGCAACCACCACCATCAGCACCAACACACACAGTACATTCACTTTGATAAAGACGAAGGTACAATAGTTACTGTGCGCGCGCGCGTGTGTGTGTGTGTGTGTGTGTGTGTGTGTGTGTGTGTGTGTGTGTGTGTGTGTGTGTGTGTGTGTGTGTGTGTGTGTGTGTGTGTGTGTGTGTGTGTGTGTGTGTGTGTGTGTGTGTGTGTGTGTGTGTGTGTGTGTGTGAACCTAAACCAACTCCATTCCCCATGCTGGCGGACTATGCAAAGCGAAGTTTAATACCGTTAGACTCAGAGAGTAATATTCAGAGACAGCCGCCAATAATGGACAGTGAGGGCCAGAACTGTTCCCACTTCGCCCATGCTGGCCAAGTACGTATCAGGAGAGAGAGAGAGAGAGAGAGAGAGAGAGAATATCCCTATATCCAATTCTGAAATATTCGAGGAGATGGCTCGAGTATTACAGTGTTTAAGTGTATTGTTTGACTCTCTCTCTCTCTCTCTCTCTCTTTCTGGCAGTTCTATTAAGCCTGACACACAGATGACCGCCCTAATCCCCAATATAGGCCAGTCCACACCAACCAATCTATCGCATCCCGTTTTATCATACCAATCCACCGACCTGATAATGTAAAATTCCTTTTACCTGTTAACACTCTCATGGCTGGGATAACTCTAGCACTCTATTATACCTATATCTAAATCTTTCATTTTAATACGTTTCCCCCCACGTAAAATAAACAGGTTAGAGATAGGAAGAATTACGTGTAAAAAGGATGTTTTGTGGGGAAGGCTCAGTCAACGTTATTAATGTCCAACTTGAAACATTCATTTCTTACTCCCATTGCCACATCCACGCCCACATCAGCAGACTGAACCGTCTCACAAACACATGACATCAGGTGAGTTTCTATTGCAGAGCTATTTAAGGACCACCTCTAACTTGGTCCAGATTTTCGTCCTTTTGCAGCTTATTCCGCGTAGCTTAGTCAGAAACATTACTAGAACTGTACATCCTCTCCATAGCACTTTATGACCAGCATCATATTCTAGTGTTATGCTATTGTTACAACTCAGCATTCAATATGGAGAGATTGTAGTTTTAGGCCAAGTTAGCGTACAAAGAGTACAGGATAACTCTCTTTTATCAGATGTTTCCTACCAACAGACGAAATTAAACTTGAAACATCAATAGGCCATTCACCCTAACTTGGTCCAGATTTTCGTCCGTTAGCTGTTTATTTCACAAAGCTCGGTGGTAGAATATAACACTACGACTCTACATCCTTTCCACAGCACTTCCTCGTGACTAGGATCATATTTTAGCGTTAATCCACTGCTACAGTTCCGTATTTAAGATGGGGAGACTGTACCTTTAGGCCAAGTTTAAATGAACAGAGTATAAGAAGTCTATCTATCTATCTATCCATTGCCAGACGCCTCAATCCCGCAAGGGGTGGCCACAAACAAATAGCCTCCATGTCGCCCTGTCCCCCGCCATTTCATTACCCTTCTCCCAGCTCACACACCCCCTCTCTCATATACCTCTCCACTCCATCCCTCCATCTCATTCTTGGCCTCCCCCTCCCTCTCCCCCCCATCACCTCACATACACTCTCCTTGTCAGTCGCTCACTCTCCATCCTCTCCACATGGCCAAACCACCTCAATGTGTCTCTCCTAATGCTAGAAGTCAAAGCTTGAAATCGTCTTCTGGTAAATAGAGTGAATGACATAAGACACTCGTGTGTTGAAGGGATAACGGAGACGATTTTACGACCCATGCGGTGGTCTCTTATAAGCTGAATAAAATCGTCTTGAGCCTGCAAGAGACTTCAAAGGACAACACCGCACCGCGAGGGAGGGAAAAGGAAACAAAGGCTCGTTCCTATGTGGGAATAATGGCTCCGTAAGACCTTTTCCTTAGCGATTTATTTTCCATATTAGGCTACACCTTAGCGTTCTCTTGTACCGGTATGTTTTTTAGGCTATATCGTTTCAGTTTTGATACATACAAGGGATACTAAGGTGTAATGTGCAGAAGTCGCTGAAGAAAAGGTGCTAGGACATCGCCATCCCTTCACGAAACCATCTGAAGTTGTCAAGAATACATGGTAAATGCCAACATCGTACTGAAGGGGTTAAGAGGAAATAAGTGGCGTGATTCGATATACGACTGGACCTTATAAAGCGAGATTCCTACAGTCTGTTCACCTGCTCAGTACAAGGGATTTATTTTTCGTTTTAATTAAGCTACAAGACGATTTTTACTCACCCTACGAGAATGAACAGGTAACACAGGATTAATAAAATAATATCTAGCATCTTCAGTACGAAAAGTCCTACATATGTGAAAAAAAAAAAAAAAAGGTGGACAAAAAAACAAAAAATGAAAATAGGGCATCGGACTCACGGGGTCAAACTGACTATAAGAATATTTAAGGGAGAGTTATTTTTGCCTTTCTAACCCATTCTAGTTCGGAAATATATAGTAATCTCTTCAAGCTAAAGCCAGACGATTTTATTCAGCTGAGAGTGAGTTATAACCGCCTGAGTGTGCTAATACTGTCTCCCCCCCCCCTCTCTCTCTCTCTCTCATGGTTGGTCAGTATTCTATTCTTGAGCTGACTCATAAGAAGAAGAGTGTGTTAGTTAACATGAAAAGGAAGAGGAAAGTTAGAACATAAAACAAACATTCTAATCTAACTCAAACAATAAACACACACACACACACACACACACACACACACACACACACACACACACACACACACACACACACACACACACACACACACACACACACACACACATCGTTATGAAAGCCAGTCAGTATCACATAAAAGGGAGGGGATGCAGCATGAACATGAATCTCACACACACACACACACACACACACACACATACACACACACACACACGTACAAAACCCTACCTACACCACATAAAACAGCCAGCAATACCATACGCAATTCCCACCTGTGATTTTACGCCAGGTAATACGGGAACATTTATGTGCCTCTATATACCAACAGGCAGTTAACTAAATATATATTCGAACTACCGGTACCAGCAAAATGAGAGAGAGAGAGAGAGAGAGAGAGAGAGAGAGAGAGAGAGAGAGAGAAGAGAAGAGAAGAGAAGAGAAGAGAAGAGAAGAGAGAGAGAGAAAGAGAGAGAGAGAGAGAAGAGGAGAGAGAGAGAGAGAGAGGGAGAGAGAGAGAGAGAGAGAGAGAGAAAAGAAGAGAAGAGAAGAGAAGAGGAGAGAAGAGGAGAGAGAAGAGAAGACAAGAGAAGAGAAGAGAGAGAGAGAGAGAGAGAGAGAGAAACAAAAAAAAATTCATAAACCGACTCATGGTCAGGAAAACTCTTGTATCTGGTGTCTACTAATACTAACGTCTCGTGAGCTTATTTTGCTCTCTTAGCAATCGGTGTTATTTCTGTCTGCATTATTTACTTTAAATTGGCCTAAAACCGCCATCTCTCCGTTGTGAATGCTGAGTTGCAAGCAGAAGTCAACAGCAGAATGTGCTCCTAGTCATGAAGAAGTGCCCAGTAAAGAATGCTGTATTCCTGTCCTTCTGTCACTGAGCTATGTGAAATAAGCAGCAAAACGACGAATATCTGGACCAGTTTGAATAAAAGGACTACTATTACTCAGCTTATGGTCCAAACACCTCTACCATTCTAAGGCAGCTATCACGAGACGGGTTTATTTAGCTTTATTCAGCTAAGGGTGAGTAGAGATGGACAGAGTATAGCCTAGTAGGCAGGATGGGAAGGAAATTTAGTTAATCTACTATGTGTGTATTACCTGGATAAAACATGCATGTATAAATTTCTTGTGTGTGTGTGTGTGTGTGTGTGTGTGTGTGTGTGTGTGTGTGTGTGTGTGTGTGTGTGTGTGTAAATTAGCATTCTGAAAAAAATAATGTAAAATTACTTATCTATAAAATAATAGTAGTAGTAGTAGTAGTGGTGGTGGTGGTGGTGGTGGTGGTGGTGCTGCTGCTGCTGCTGCTGCTATTATTATTATTATTATTATTATTATAGGTAGTAAGTGGTGCCGACCATCATCCACTCACTTGATGTAGTGTTGCCTACTTTTTCCTTCACACCTTTATCGTTCTTCTTCTGTGTCGGACCTCTCACATCTTACATCTCCCATCTTCCCTATCACTTTTTATTACTTCTTCCTTTTTACGTGGCTTTACATTAAGTAACAAGCCAAATGGTTTCCTGTAAGCCAGGAAACCATTTACAACGCTGGGTTGTAACCACATAACCAACCATACGTGTTCCCTACGTGTCAACAAGTGGGTTGGAGGAGGGTTAGTGCCTCTCCCCGTAGAACATCTAACTCCAAGTCAAACGGCCTCCCCTTGCAGGATTGTGGCGTCATGCTGTAGATAAATAGATCATTAATTATAATAATAATAATAATAGTAATAACAATAATAATAAATAATAATAATAATGTTAAGCAAGAGTGTTCGTTGTGTGGCAGTGGAAAGTTTCTGTTGGTTCTCGCATTTTTACCGTTACGAGTCGGAGTTGCCAGATAGCCTGCTGCTGAGAGGAGGCACTTCGTAAAGTTATGCATTAATTTTTGTTCTCTTTTTCTCTATAATGTTTTATTTTGATGATTGTTTGTTAGATTATGTAATTTAATTTCAGACTGTATGCTAATGAATTTAGAGTGTACGTAACGTATAAGAACTCTGATATATTTTGGATGTCTCCGATTTGGGAACTGTTGCTACTACGAGTATGTGGTAGATCATCCAAACATTATGCAATGTTACAAAAGGCTGGGGGGGGGGGGGAGAACAGAGCAGTTTCAGTCAGTTTTAGTTGCACTCGTGGCCTTGTGAAGTTAGTGTAGCTCTGGACTTGTGAAACTGACAGTTTAATTATTTGAAGAATAAAGACAACGAACGTGAGAAGCTTGTGTTTACATACAACGCCTGACTTGGTCTCTTGTAGGCTACACGGAAAGGCTGACCCTAGGAAGAACAACTCACTGGACAACATCCTTCCTAAACTGAACTACTGCTGTTGGAGCCTGTGGCAGTGTGAGACGAGGACGTAACAATAATAAGGACTGGAGCCACTGATCATACCAAACTGCAACTCGCTTTGCAATAGTTTTGCCAGCATGACTTTATTTATATTTATGAAAGGAAAATATTAGATGCGACATAGGGGATTCTATTATATGCGTTTACAGTTTCTCTCTCTCTCTCTCTCTCTCTCTCTCTCTCCCATATCCTCAATATGATACACCAGAAGATAATAAGTGGGCGAGGTTAAAACGGAGGAGGAAACTTGTTAAAGATTCCCAGTGTCCTTCCATGTAATGCCCGACAAACATGCAGATTTACTTATGTCCTGTTTTTCCTCTCTCAGACTACTACTACTACTACTACTGCTACTATTATTACTACTAATACTATCATTAATAATTATTATTATATTATAGTTATTATTATTATTATTATTATTATTATTATTATTATTAATTGAGAACAGACTCCTCGTATAGATTTCTTTCTAATTTTCTTCCAAACCTCACGTAATTTTACTTTACTCGTAGCCTCCTAACATTTGGCGTGGACGCAGCCTTGACCTTCTCAAAAAAAAAAAAAAAGTCCATAGAAGGCAAACAGATGCTAAAAAAATATAATGACCTGACGAGAATATTGGTCTTTGAAAAAGAAAGGAAACTACTCCACCTTCACTGGTATTTGAAAGCATTTGTTGGGGACAAGAGCCAGGATGGAGAAATTAACAGAGTCTACAATCTTGCTTAAAAGGCTAAGTATTCCCACATGCGTTTCATTTGTGAGTTGATAGGGTAGTGTGGTGGAGGGGTATAGGGTGGTGTGGTGGAACGGTACAGGGTGGTGTGGTGGAACGGTACTGGGTGGTGTGGTGGAGGGGTATAGGGTGGTGTGGTGGAGGGGTATATGAAAGAGGGTGGTGTAGTGGAGGTGTATATGAAAGAGGGTGGTGCGGTGGAGGAGTATATGAAAAAGGGTGGTGTGGTGGAGGGGTATATGAATGAGGGTGGTGTGGTGGAGGGGTATATGAATGAGGGTGGTGTGGTGGAGGGGTATATGAATGAGGGTGGTGTGGTGGAGGGGTATCTGAATGAGGGTGGTGTGGTGGAGGGGTGTCTTAATGAGGGTGGTGTGGTGGAGGGATATATGAATGAGGGTGGTGTGGTGGAGGGGTATCTGAATGAGGGTGGTGTGGTGGAGGGGTATCTGAATGAGGGTGGTGTGGTGGAGGGGTATCTGAATGAGGGTGGTGTGGTGGAGGGGTACATGAAAGAGGGTGGTGTGGTGGAGGGGTACATGAAAGAGGGTGGTGTGGTGGAGGGGTACATGAAAGAGGGTGGTGTGGTGGAGGGGTACATGAAAGAGGGTGGTGTGGTGGAGGGGAATATGAAAGAGGGTGGTGTGGTGGAGGTATATATGAAAGAAGGTGGCGTGGTGGAGGTATATATGAAAGATTGGTGGTGATGGAAGTGTTTATGAAAGAGTGGTGGTGGTGGAGGGGTATATGAAAGAGTGGTGGTGGTGGCGGGGTATATGAAAGAGAGCGGTGTAAAATGAAGGGAGGGCAGGGTGATGGCCGAGGACATGGAGATGTGGAGGCGATTTGTCCTGGCCAGCCCCTCGTGATAACATCTGGCATTAAAAACATAAACAGATAGCCTTCATAAGAATACAGAGACAGACGGATTAATGATAAAGAAACAGATATTTATGTATACAGATAGATAGGTATTTAATAAAAAGACATGTAGAAATACATATTGATAATACATGGAGACAGTAAGATAGATACAAAGAGATAAATATAGATACACAGATGAGACACGGACATACATAGATATAGACAGACATAGATGACTGATTAAATAAACAGATTTTCAGCACTGTACAGGAATACTCTCTGCTACCACTGGTGTATGTTGGAGCACAGGGAGTAACTTCTACCAAAGTTTCAAAACTCTGTGGACATGAAAATTAAATTTTCAATTACTCGATCGGCCTTCACTGGACAAGTAAACAAAGAGATGCTTCCCTGCCTCAGAACCCTCGTAATAAATATATATATATATATATATATATATATATATATATATATATATATATATATATATATATATATATATGGGGCCCATATATATGTATGTGTATATGTATGTATGGATATATATATATATATATATATATATATATCTATATATATATATATATATATATATATATTATATATATATAAATATATATATATATATATATATATATATATATATATATATATGGGGCCTATATATATATATATATATATATATATATATATATATATATATATATATATATATATATATGGGGCCTATATATATATATATATATATATATATATGGGGCCTATATATATGTGTATATATATATATATATATATATATATATATATATATATATGGGGCCTATATATATGTATATATATATATATATATATATATATATATATATATATATATATATATATGGGGCCTATATATATGTGTGTATATATATATATATATATATATATATATATATATATATATATATATATATATATATATACAGTATATATATGTGTGTGTGTGTGTGTCTCAGTCTGTAGTTGAAAACAGACATAGATGGACAGCTAGATAACTGGCCACATTTAACTAAGGGCAACAATTAAATGAATTACAAGAATATTAGTTAATTATCCTAAATTAAATTCTCTTACTGAAATATGCTTTTTTTTTTGGTCATATACAACCGCTTTCTTCAAGCTCAATGGCCAAATAAGACAACAGTACGACTACTCTACAATCGTTTCCACCGCACTTGTTTGTGACTTGCATCAAAGTCTAGCGTTAAACTCTGCTACAACACTGCAGTGAAGATGAACTGAAGGCAATTATAAACCACGTTAAGGTGAACAGAGTGGATGTGTACCTACCTTGAGTTATAATAATAGCAGTACTGTATTTCTAACATTCTTTAGTGTCTGCCTCTCTACCACAGTCTTTTTCCATTGAAAACTTAAGTAGTGACGTGGATTACAAAGTGACGGTTGTGTGTCGAGGTCTGGGGGGTGTGAACCCTTTCCTCGTCAGTCGCGCATTTATGTGATTGTTATAACTCAGCATTCAAGATGGAAGGATGGCAATATTAGGCCAAGGTAAAGTGAACAGAGTATAGGATGTCTAAGCCATTGCTGTTTAGATGATTTGGTGTTGTATTAAATGTGCCTTCGTACTTACAACTCTTGCAGTATAGCAGGAAGAGAACACGACTTACCTGCCAAAAAAAAAAAAAAAAAAAATGTCTAGTGCTAATTATAATAATTAGTAAATATGCGAATAATATTATGTCGGTAACAAGTATGCGAATAATAATAAGTCTAGTAACATATATGAGAATTATAATAAGTCTAGTAACATATGCTAATTAAAATAAATATAGTAACAGTAATATATTTACTCCCTTATCCGAAGAAGTCCAAACATGTAAAAGCTATTTCTATGCTCAAATAACCCTTAGACCCTTACTCTCGTTGGTTAAGGCAGATCCCTAACATCCTTTCCTTAGCGATTTATTTTTTGATATGGGTGGTTAATATCCTTTTGTACCTTACTTGGTACAGAGTACGGCGATAATGGAAGGATTTAAGTAGCACACAAAAAGACAGTAAAGTCTGATATGCAAAATAATCGCCTAGGAAATGGTGTTAGGAAGCGTTCTTAACCGAGAAGAATACAGGCCAAAATCTGCCATATGTCACTTTTAGCTACATATTATACTTCTCTGTGTTAGATAAAAGAGGAATTCTAGAGTTGGGCCGACCATTAGAGAACTATCAGAAATCCGACCCAATAATATTATAACCAGTAGCTTTTGGGTTTGTTATAAGTGGTGGTTCGTTGAGGGGAAATTAATAAAATATAAGAGGCAAAATTAATGGCTAAGAAAGAGACTTAGTAAGACTCCCAAGCCGATGGAAGGAAGGTAAATGGTATGGTGATGATGATGATGATGACTTCAGTATACTGCCTCATTTCATTGTGTGTGTGTGTGTGTGTGTGTGTGTGTGTGTGTGTGTGTGTGTGTGTGTGTGTGTGTGTGTGTGTGTGTGTGTGTGTGTGTGTGTGTGTGCAAAAAGGTAACAATGACGACGACGACGATAATGCTGAATACTAAGAGAACACTGCTGCTGTTGCCGCTACTGCTGCTGCTGATGATGATGATGATGATGATGATTATCACGGGGTTTTTAAATTTATACAATATTAAAAGATCTATCTATCTATCTATCTATTGCCAGACGCCTCAATCCCGTTTGGGGAGGCCACAAACAAATCGCCTCCAAGTCGCCCTGTCCCCCGCCATTTCACTGCCCTGCTCCCAACTCACACCCCCCTCTCTCATATACCTCTCCACCCCATCCCTCCATCTCATCCTCGGTCTCCCCCTCCCTCTTCCACCCTCCACCTTACTCATATACACTCTCTTCGTCAGTCTTTCACCCTCCATCCTCTCCACATGGCCAAACCACCTCAGTGTGTTCCTCACAACGCTTCCTATCACATCCACATCCACACCACAACGCTCCTTTATATCCTCATTCGTCAGCCTGTCTCTCCACGTGACTCCACAGGCTCCTCTTAAATAACTCATTTCCACTGCTCTCACTCTTGACTTGTGTCCTTCCAACAATGTCCAAGCTTCACTTCCGTATGTTAGAGTTGGTATCACAATACTGTCATGTAGTAACTTTTTTACTTCCATGCTCACTTCCCTGTTTCTTATCACTGCTTTCAAGGAACCAGCAACCTTTCTTCCCTGCTGTACCCTTTCAAGCACTTCACCCTCCAAACCTCCATCCTTACTCATCACACTACCCAAATACTTAAACGTACTCACATTTTCCAATTCCTCACCATCCAACCTCGCTATACATTCACTGACTTCACCTCTCTCAAAGACCATCACTTTACTCTTCCCTACATTCACCTTTAGGTTCCGTTTCTTACACACTCTCCCAAACTCATCCACCAAGCCTTGCAGCTCCCCTTCGTCTTCACTCAACAACACAGTATCATCTGCAAACAACAGTACAGGGAGTTTCCAAACACTATCCTCTCTCACCAGGGCCACTCCAACATCCACTACCCTACCTTGTACCTCTTTTATTACCCCATCCATGTACAGATTGAACAACCATGGAGACATGACACATCCCTGTTTCAAACCAACTTTCAAAGAGAAAAATTCACTTAGTTCACCATCCACACGCACTGCAGCCTTCGCACCATCGTACATACTCTTCACAGCATTCAACAACTTCCCATCTACTCCATATATTCTTAACACTTTCCACAATCCTTGTCTATCCACCCTGTCATATGCTTTCTCCAAATCCATGAAAGCCGCATACAACTTCTTTCCCTTCTCTAGAAACTTTTCCACTAAAGATCTAAGAATGAATATCTGATATCTACACAACCTCTTCCCTTCCTAAAGCCTCCCTGTTCTTCTCCAACTAATTTCTCTGTTCTTTCTCTAACTCTGTCTATAAGTATCCTACCATACACTTTTTCTATTATACTAAGAAGACAAATGCCCCTATGATTACCACACACTTCTTTTTCTCCTTTTCCTTTGTACAAGGGAATAATTATACCTGACTTCCAATCCTCCGGGACTCTACCTTCCTCCCAGGCCAATCTGCACATCTTCCACATCCATTCTACTACTATCTCTCCCCCATGCTTATTAAAGAATAATTATTCAATAATACTGAGAGCAAGGACAATTAATTGTCTTGCTAAAAATCAAGCAATGATTACTTTATCCTGGCTTGCTTCGCCGATTCTCTCAGGACGAGAATTTATAAACTTTCTCAACAGTACACAGCAGAGACTAATTCCTCACAATTGCTGTTGTTAGTACTGTTAGCCTCTGGAGAAAGTGACTTCACCCTTGACAATCAATAACTAATACTATTAATGATATCAGGTTCTTGATGATGCATTAACTCCTAGATGGCACAACGGATTTTAAGCTTAATACAAAAGACTGGCCTAAGTACCAGTTATGAATAGCAAAGCGTTTATGCAAGCTAAGAGCTGCAACTGGAATAAGCTTAATATGGAAAACAAAACACAAGTTTACATTAAGCTCGAGAAAAAGAACTGTTAAATTTATTGATTACAAAGAAATAAACTTACGTTACATTTCATAAGATGAATTCAAATAAGGAGATCGCACTCACTCGCTCACTCAAAAGCTAAACTCTTAAACCTAGGAAAAAGACGAAAAGAAAATACTGGTCAGGAAAGTGGACAAAGCGGATGACTGGGCGTCGTTACTGGAAGGACACTGCACTCGCTGTCTCTCGCCAATCACAGCTATGTGGAAACTCAGGAACAGCGGCACTACACACTCTGGCCCAACCTGCTTTCGTGGCGCTCAAACCTCGAAAAACTCCGTATCGTGGGAAAGAGGCAAATGTCCAGCCGCATTACTAACGGCTAGAATGAGCGATACACGCCCACAATAAATCGCTCAGCGGAAGTGCTAATGTCTTGCACAAAGACGATCATTTATGACACATTGAAAAAGTGCCTGAAAAACACTCCCAGCCGGGTGAGCAGTTAACTGAACGATAAACACTGGGATTCTACTAGAGTTCGCGGTTTCCCACCAAATGATGTCACGAGCCGACTCGTGACATTACACCCCATCAAAAGTTGAAATTTTTTTCCAGGAAATTCTAATATACATACCTATAAATCCTAACTCAGTCACACAAGATTCACACTGTGGTGTATGTGTGCTATCCTGCTACAGGAGAAAGTCGCAGTCGCCAGTGAATGAAAAAAACTCGTATTTACGTTAATAGAAGCAAGCTTCAGGGAAAAACTCCATGACGACGGTGAAAAATCCTGTACTCAGGTCGAACTGAGCGAAAAGTTCACTACATTTACATTAACAACTAATTGTTATGTAGCATAATGTATGTAATACACGGTGTAGGTGTGACAGTTGTGGTATAACTGTGCCTATGTGTAAAATTACATAACCCAAATATATAGTAAATGATGATGACGAGGCAAAAGAGAAGGGGTGGTAGCATGCGACAGGGACGATCAGCTAATCTGCACGGCAATGCTGCACCCACCAGCTGCACCTGTGAAAGGAACTAAGGTGGAGCATCAAAAATGTCATTTCTCTCTCTCTGCCTAGCAATCAGTACTTATGTTACAAAAAGTACACTATTTACATTATTAACCAGGAAACGTAGTCAAGGCGTTTGTGGAGGACATCAAACGCTGACCCAGTTTACTGGTTAAACCCTAAACTTAATTAGCGAAAAGACTGGGCGTTTGAGCAGGACATCAAATGCTGCAATTCGCTAAATTAACCAGGGAACGTGGTCATGAGTGAAAAGACTGGGTGTCTGTGCAGGACATCAAACACTGCAATTCGCTAATGGAACCTGGTTTACTGGTTAACTAACGCTGCGCTTACGAGTAATGACAGGAAGTTGAGAATCCCTAAGCAATCTCGAGCAGGTCACATTTTAACACCAACCGTGGGTGTGAACACTCATGTGGATAATGTGCATTCTCCGGGAATCCTCTGAGAGGCCCACAGCTCGAGACGTTCCACAAGGTAATTCATACACAGCCTCGGACTGTCTCTGCGGGGTTCTCGAACCTCCCCCTTAACTTACGGTACATATGTATGTACAGGCCCTGGACATACTATGTCCTGTGGGGCCAACGGGCGAGACGTCAGGTCTGCACCCACTTCACCACTACCCTCTCTCTCAACTGACTCAGAGATTATGGGTGTGGTTTCAAATGGCACAGGAAGGACATGTCCCTGATTAGTGGTATGTGGACACACACTGCAGGAACACACAAAACTATCTATCGCTCGTCCAATCCCTGGCCAGAAAAAGTCAGCTTGGATACGGCCCTGGGTTTTCCTTTTGCCCATGTGACCTCCTGAGGCTGAACAATGACCCCATTCTAACACTGCTTGGCGGTACTTTGCGGGGACAACAAACTGCAGTCGAACCTCGCCCTCGGGTGTTCGTGACTCACGGTACAGCCGTCCTTGTTTGCAAAAGAACTTGGCTTGACCTCCCCGTGAATACTTTATCACTCTACCCTTTTGTTTCTTTCACACGGCAGCAAGTGTTGGGTCAGAGTGTTGTTCTTGAACAACAACTTGGCAACACATCAGATCTTGCGGCGATACAATGGTCACCGGGGTGACACAGTCTGGAGCCTCAGCTATGGCTCGTGTTACTGTAGCCGAAGTCTGAGTAACGTCATCTGTGCAACTATCCTTGGCACCGGGAATATTGCCTATGATTAAGTCAAATAAAGGTTCTGGCATGACAACTGTGAGTGTCATACCAGTGTAAAATGGAGATGCCACCTGGATACGTGCCTCAGGGAACAATCTCACTGATCCATCAATAAGGTTAGCATGGATCTGTCGACCTGTGTACTGCTCAGGCCGAACTAGACTCTGCTTGACAGAGCAACCTGAGGATCCATTATCTCTCAGGACCTTCACAGGAATGTCTCCCACAAACCCTGGCTGAACAAGGTACTGTCACCTGTGGGAGGGCCTGTGGAGGAAGCAGCTAGCCACTGATTAGGCTGCTGAATAAATGATGCAGCAAACATGGTGCCCTGTGAATTAGATACTTGAGGGGTCGCACTCACTGCCTGGGAAGATGGAGCATTGGCCATCTGCGGAGGGGGGTTCACTGTCACTGTAGGACTAGTGAACTGTGGGGGAGTACCCATACTGGTAGGGACGTGACCACCGTGCTGCTGCTGAGGAATGAAGGCTGCGCTCGCCTCCTGCCTCCTATTCATTTGAGCTGGTGCTGAAAAGGACAGTCCCGACAGTCGGTTGCGTGGCTGATATTGCTGCTGGTTAGGGTACTTGTTGTACCTCTTCCACTCAGGCTTCTGAGTATTTTGCCCCTGGTCCTTCCACTGCGGTTTTGGACCTTGGCCATTATTCTGAGAATGGCCTTGTTGCTGGGGTTCAGTCCGAGACGGTTTCCCAGATTGATCAGGTTTCATGTTCCAGGTATGCTGCTTGCGAGTTTGATACCCATATGCAGTGAAGAATGCGTCAGCCTTCTCCACCATTTGGCTGTCATCTCTTAAGCTGAGCCATAAGTTCAGTAGGCCACGACTTTTCTAGCAGCATGCGCAGCATAAGGTCAATTATCCCTTCACACGTGGAAGGAGTTTCATCTTTCTCCATCCACTCATCTAAGTAAGCAGTAAGCCGGTCGAGAAACTGAACGGCAGTCTCTTTATCCTGTAAACGCACCCTCATGAACTGACTCTTGGCGTCGTCAACTGTGAGACCATACGCTTTGACGAGTGCGGCCTTCATCATCTCATACCTGAGACTGTCTCCACGAATTCTGTGAAGAATATCGAGGACAGGGCCCTCAAACAGGCTAAGAAACTGAAGCTGCTTAGCTGCATCATCCAGCTGGTAGAGTTGAGCCATGTCTTCAAAACGAGCTATGTATGGCTCGATTCACTCGCCTTCTTTGTATGGGGGAAGCTTGATGTGTGGGGTCGCCATAACATGTGCAGGGAGAACGCTCGTGGAGCCTGGACCTGCTGCACCAGATGTGTCTGAAGCCAAGGAATCTCGCTTGAGCTTCAGCACTTCAAATTCATGTTTTTCGCGTGCCTCTCGCTCGGCACGTTCGTGTTCTCGTTCTCTCTCGCGTTGTTGTAACTCGTATTGACTTTCTCTCGTTCCTCACGCTGTTCTCGCTCATGTTCTAACTCGAGTTCGCGTTGTTTTTGCTCGTGTTCTAACTCGAACTCGCGTTGTTTTTGTTCGTGTTTGTGCTGTTCTCGCTCATGTTCGCGTTGTTCTCACTCGTGTTCGCGTTGGATTCTACGCTCTTCACGACCATCACTCACGTTGCTGCTCGTGACTAAGCCGAGAGAGGACATAATTCTTAATTTCAGTTGGGTCTGTAAGACCCATATCTTTGGCTTCCTGTACATAGACGCTGGTCGACATGGTGCTAACTCAATCTAATAAACTGGCGACTCAGTACTGACTGCGATTTTTGCACAGAAAGATGTCAATGATCAAGAATAAAGAATATAGGCACAGGTTAGTGGTGACCAGTTTTATCTAATTAAACTGGTAAAGAAAGAAAGTTAAACAAACAACTGACTGTGAAAACTATTATGTAAATTAATCAAAATGAATCAATAATCACCAGTAAGGTAGTGCCTATAGACTAATGATAAATACCTAAGTATGAACGAGTGAGTATTATCTCGTGAATAGCTATAGAGTTAGGAGTTAATATCCTGGAATGAGCTCGCCAATTGTCACGGGGTTTTTAAATTTATACAATATTAAAAGATAATATTCAATAATATATATTACTAAAGAATAATTATTCAATAATACTGAGATCAGGGACAATGAATTGTCTTGCTAAAAATCAAGCAATGATTACTTTATGCTAGCTTGCTTCGCCGATTCTCTCAGGACGAGAATTTATAAACTTTCTCAACAGTACACAGCAGAGACTAATTCCTCACAATTGCTGTTGTTAGTACTGTTAGCCTCTGGAGAAAGTGACTTCACCCTTGACAATCAATAACTAATACTATTAATGATATCAGGTTCTTGATGATGCATTAACTCCTAGATGGCACAATGGATTTTAAGCTTAATACAAAAGACTGGCCTAAGTACCAGTTATGAATAGCAAAGCGTTTATGCAAGCTAGGAGCTGCAACTAGAATAAGCTTAATATGGAAAACAAAACACAAGTTTACATTAAGCTCGAGAAAAAGAACTGTTAAATTTATTGATTACAAAGAAATAAACTTACGTTACATTTCATAAGATGAATTCAAATAAGGAGATCGCACTCACTCGCTCACTCAAAAGCTAAACTCTTAAACCTAGGAAAAAGACGAAAAGAAAATACTGGTCAGGAAAGTGGACAAAGCGGATGACTGGGCGTCGTTACTGGAAGGACACTGCACTCGCTGTCTCTCGCCAATCACAGCTATGTGGAAACTCAGGAACGGCGGCACTACATGCTCTGGCCCAACCTACTTTCGTGGCGCTCAAACCTCGAAAAACTCCGTATCGTGGGAAAGAGGCAAATGTCCAGCCGCATTACTAACGGCTAGAATGAGCGAAACACGCCCACAATAAATCGCTCAGCGGAAGTGCTAATGTCTTGCACTAAGACGATCATTTATGACACATTGAAAAATTGCCTGAAAAACACTCCGGGCCGGGTGAGCTGTTAACTGAACGTTAAACACTGGGATTCTACTAGAGTTCGCGGTTTCCCACCAAATGATGTCACGAGCCGACTCGTGACAATGATGATGATGCTGATGATGATGAATAGTAAGTGGACGATGATGATGATGATGATGATTAATGTTAAGAGGACAATGATGATGATGATGATGATGATGATGATGACAGAATATATTGATTTCGTCAATGAGGGAATAACCACACACACTCAGTCTCTTCAAATTTCACAGTTAGGGGAAGCCAGGATATCACTGTAATGTCAATGTGCGGGGCGGTCCCAAAATAGCGGTGCACTAGACGCACATGGCCGTATCTTATGTGGAGGGGACGGCTCAGTCTACTGGTGTGGGTGTGGGTGTGGGAATGGCAGTAGGAAACGAATAAACGATGAAGGGTCAGCATTGATAACATTGACTGAGCCGTCCCCACAACACATAAGAAATCGCCCTATATACTAAAAGACATCCGAGGACGTATACCACTCTTACTGACTCCAGACGATTTTATAACTTAGAAAACATTCGGGACATAAGGGTTAACTTAAGTCCTCACCAGCTTAATATTCTCAGACGCCTATGAATAACTCAGCGGAATAAAATCGTTTGACATCATTTGGAATAAGATACTAGAGTTGTTCCGACCATGAGATACTTATTACAACAGGCTTTTCCTTGGATGAATAAAATCGTCTGGCGGTGGCAAAAGAAAAAGAATGGAAGAAAGATGAAATGAAACAAGACCTCACCGCAGTGAAAGACTAAATAATACTTTCTTCTTTGATATGAATGTAATTCCACTGAAGAACTGCTGTTTTTGCTTTGCTATGACGGATTTTTACTGATCCCGTGATTCCCTGGCGGAATGACGAGGTCCAAATAATTCCTTTCGGCTTCACTGATACGGGAAGCCACGATGCTCATTTGTGGTGTAATGAGAAGGTAAACTGATTGGTATACGGCCAATCATAAGGTGTATGTATTGTGCGAGAGAAGCTCTGGGTGATGGTGATGACGATGATGATGATGATGATGATGACAACGACGACGACGACGATGATGATGATGATGACAACGACGACGACGACGAAGACGATGATGATGATGATGAGAAGGAGGAGGAGGAGGAGGAGGAGGAGGAGGAGGACGACGACGACGACGACGACGACGACGACGACGACGGCGACGACGACAACGACGACTGCGTGGTGTATCTATACAGACTGTCGAGTGTTGTGTATTGAAGTTTTGTGATTTCCTTTCTGTCACAGTTGACCTACAGTAGATGAACTACGGCTGTACATTCTTGTTATCTCCAGACGCTAGTATTTACCTTAAGCCCGTTTCTGGTCGGCTAAGGTAAATCCCTAACACCTCTTCCTTACCAAGTTGTTTCTGGACATGGCACGTTACGATTCTCATGTATGCTTTATGTATATTGATATTCGAATTCAGTAAATATCACAAAACGAACGATTAATAGTGTAGTATGGCAAATAAATCGCTAAGGAAAAGGTGCTATGAAGTCTACTTACCCGACGACAGTAAGGACCTGGGATAAACAGGTCGAGATGGATAGAGATGATACAACTTACTGTCTCTGCTAAAGGGAATACATGAATTGTATTAAGTAATGTGGAGTTATCTAGAGAGAAAAATCCTCAAGGTACAGGGATTACATGTAGCCTTCCCTAACTTTTCTTCTAAAGGCCTCTCATAAACTGAATTGTCAGAAGCTGGCTGGAACACAGACAAATAACGTAGCCAGCTTGAAGGGTTTACTGTATATAAAACTTTAGAGTTGGGTGTCGGGTGTGTAGAAGTTAAGTGTGGAATGTGTGGAAGCTATGTGCGAGGTGTGTGGAAGCTAAGTGCGAGGTGTGTAGAAGCTACTGTGAGATGCGTAAATGCCAAGTGCGAAGTGTGTAGGAGTTAAGTGTGAGGCGTGTGTAAGTTACGTGTGGGGTGTATAAATGCTAAGTGTTCACAGGATAGTCAAACCCTGTGTTATGTGTCGGCCTTTACTTAATCTACGCCACATCCCTGTCGCATTACCTCCAGCGCCACCGTCATAGCCACCGCCAATGTGACTGCTAAGAGATGGGTGGGCTGTCAGCTGGGACCAGCGGCCGGGCCGATTTACCCCATAACACGAAGTAGGTTTTGGTTTATATACAGTATGACAACTGTGGCAGAATATTTGATGCAGGTTATTGGTATATAGAAAAAATGTGGCAGAATATTTGATGCAGGTTTTTGGTACGGTATATAGAAAAACTGTGGCAGGATATCTGAAGCAGGCTTGATGGAAATTGTCGCTAATAATCTAGAAGCTTTTGATACTGAGTGAAATGATAAAAAGACAAACAGAATTATAGTTTTGAAATACATGGAAATGGCTGGAAAATCTGGAAATTACTCGATATATATGGAACTGTGTCTGTTGCTGTAAACGCGTCTGATCCACATGAAAACTAGGTCTGCTTCCCTTCACATTCTTTTCATAACTACTGAACGGATTATACAGAATGTCATATGAAGCGAGCTAGGAATATATTGCCTAAAAATAGAATAAGAGATAGATATAGGCCCAGATGAATTTCTATAAAGTCAAATATTACGGCGAAATAGAAATGTTTGATGGCGAAAAGTTTGGCAGAATATGAGAAGTTACTCGCAATAAGCTGGGAATCTTGAAAGGGTTTTCTTGCACCAATTCCTCAGCTGTTTATTTCGCATATTATAGCTCTCTCTCTCTCTCTCTCTCTCTCTCTCTCTCTCTCTCTCTCTCTCTCTCTCTCTCTCTCTCTCTCATAATATGGCATGAGATACAGAAATAAACTAACAAGGGTGAAGTGCCTGAGTCTCGCTAACCATTATTTTCCCAATGAATACAGGCGGTGATTTAGCCTCGTTCAATTCCACTCCTATTACAGTGAAAATCAGTGGTTTGCCTTCCTGTCTGATTACGAGCGAGGGTGAAGCCCTCGCGAGTCTCTCGTCAAATAGTGGCATTTTCCCACATATGAGCGGCCCGACCCGGCCGGGCCCAACCCAACCCAGCCCGACCTGGCCCGACCGTACCACTTTTGAGAAGCTTATATTTCAGCAACCACTTGGCCAATCACTGCGTGGTTTGCATCATATAATGGCCCAATTCTCCAACTTTGTTTTCACAGGTTTTATCACACCCCGGCGGTGCACGTGGCACATGACACGCGCCAAGTGCAGCATGTCGGAAATCTTCAGGAAAGGACCACAGGTCTGACAGTTTATCGTAGAGGCATGAAACTTGGTAGGTAAATAACCATTAATATACTCCAGGCATCCTCAGGGTGTAAGACATTTCAGTGCTTACACCCTGAGGATGCCTGGAGTGCTTTCGGAATCCAATGGCCTCGCTCGTAACCCGCCGAAAGGCGTTGTACTGGTATTAGAGTGTGTCTGTTATCTTTCATTATCACCATCATCTTCATAGTCATCGTCGTCATCATTTTTAAAATCATCATCATCATCAGTCATCGTTGTCGTCGTCTTCAGTCATCATCATCATCATTTCTCTTATCCTCGCCCTCTTCCTTCCACTAATCATCATCCTGTTAAGGGTATCAGTATAAGCTCCAAAGACTCATTCTAGAAAAAAAAATGAAAAATCGTCTGTCATTAGCTGGAACAGAGTAATAGAGTTATCCTGACCATGAGAAGGTAAATGGTAACTCTATCAACATTTAGGTTCCTATGACACACTCAGGTGAATAAAATCGTCTGGCTTTAGAACAGCGTACCAGAACAACTTATACTGAGAGGGTTACGCTACTCACACAGCTTCCATATTTTTTCCTTTATTTCTTCTTAAATTACTTGGGTAGCGGAAGGGTGACTGTGTGTGTGTGTGTGTGTGTGTGTGTGTGTGTGTGTGTGTGTGTGTGTGTGTGTGTGTGTGTGTGTGTGTGTGTGTGTGTGTGTGTGTGTGTGTGTGTGTGTGTGTGTGTGTGTGTGTGTGTGTGTGTGTGTGTGTGTGTGTGTGTCCTAGTTGCCTAATGAACACAGTCTTTAATGAACAAGGTACGGTACGCTTTATTTACGCCAGCTGTGACACAAAAGCTGGAGCGACACGGAAATAATTGAGTTTCAAGAATAATGGATGATGACGCTAAATACGAGTCAACATTTCATTTAACTGTGTCATCTTGTACTTTTTGTTTCTGTTCATTACTCCTACAGTCCTTACCATAAATCCCGCGTGGTAGATTGAGAGCCCGCCATCCACTCACTCGATTTAGCGTTACCATCAGGTGACTGTACGCTGAGTGACAAGCGACGTGGTTTCTTGTGGCTCAGGAAACCACTTCTTACACTGGGTGATAGCCATACGACCAAATAGGCGCCTGGTGGTATAGTGGGTTAAGCTGCTCCAGTCGTATGTAAACCCATTAGGACTTAAATCCGAGGAGTGGTTGTAGTTCAGAGCTGATATATGACCACTCAAAGGTGAAAGATTGTCACACTCACCTAAAATGCCGGCACTATACCCTTTTTTACACTGGCCTAAAATAGCCATCCAGAATACTGAGGTGAAACAACAAATTAACATTAGAAAGCACTCAAACAACACATACCTCCGCCAATGCCATTGACATTAAAAAGGATCCGGTTCCGGACCGTGGATATAGGATCCGGATCCCGATGCGCCCTATAATTTAATCAATTCTTTCTTGGCCCAAGTCCCTCCTTTCCACAAAATTTCACTAAAGTTCATTAAGAACTTACGGAGATATTGTGCGGATGCTCCACATCCGAATCCGAATCCGCCCCCAAATTTAATTATTTTTTCCTTGGCCCATGGACCAACCCTCCACAAAATTTCATCAAAATCCGTTCATAACGTTAGCGTAATCCTGCTAACAGGCAGACAAACAAACAAACAAATGCGGGGTAAAACATAGCTTCCTTGGCGGAGGTAACTAGAACGTGGTGTGAGTCATGAAGAAGTACTAACAGAAGAACGTAAAGCCGCAGTGTTGTCTTATTCTGCAAGAGCTACATGGCATACGCCGCAAAAGTACGAAAATTTGGACAAAGTTAAGGTGACAAGACCATAGCGGCCTAACCCCGGGCCCTTACCCTCCTTATGTGGGTAACAAATGACTGGGTGAAAGCAAGTTAGACTAAAAAGACTGGTCGATAAATGGATAGATAGACTTCAAATGTCAGCATAATTCTTCCATCTGAACAGTTCACGGCACTTTTACATCGTCATACCTAGGATATAATCATATATTTCATCTACGATGGCCAAGGAAAGTGGAATATTTTGTTGCAAAAAAATTATAACACACACACACACACACACACACACACACACACACACACACACACACACACACATATCGCAGAGGAAATGGTAAAATGTGCAGTTATCTTCACCGACAGAGTTGCAGACAGGAAGGCCTTAGGGAGAGAACAGTTTATACAACGGAAGGGTTAACCAAAGCATGAGATGTAAAGTGGAAAAGTTGCAAAGCCAGAGTTGCAAAGTGGAAGAGATACATAATGAGAGTTGCAAAGTGGACGAGTTACACAGTGAGAGCTGCAAAGTGGAAGAGTTGCAAAATGGAGGAGATGCGAGGTGGGAGAGCTTCAAATCTGAGTTGCAAAGTAGAAGATCTGAACACAGGCAGAAATGCAAAGTGGAAGAGTTGCATAATGGAAGCGTTAAACACAGGAAGAGATGCAAAGTGGAAGTGCTGAAGTGGAAGTGCTGAAGTGGAAGAGTAGCCAAGTGGAAGAGCTGCAGAATGAAAAAATTGAAAAGCGAAACAACTGCACAGTGAGTGTTGTAAGCGAATGAGCTGCAAAGCGAAAACGTTGCAAAGCGGAAGTGTTGGAGAGTGCCAGCTGCAAAGCAGAAGTTGCAAAGTGGAAGGGTTGCAAAGCATATGGCAGTGCACCAACCTCTCCACCAGTACGTTGGTAAATCATTCGGGATAATTAACATCAAATTGGCCATAACTCACACTAGGTTAATTTTTTCACCAGTATTGTGTGTGTGTGTGTGTGTGTGTGTGTGTGTGTGTGTGTGTGTGTGTGTGTGAAACTGAAACAACGCCATGATGAAAAAGAAAGTGAGACGATTAAAAATGATAAACACGTATCGCTCAGTGAATATTTAGAGTAACTGATAGAGAGAGAGAGAGAGAGAGAGAGAGAGCATACAGCTATAAACTAAATACAATTCACCTTTAGCTTAGTACCACACGGCTTTCCTTAGCCATACAAACTCGCCACGTAAAAGCAAGAATAAACTACTAAAAAGATTACGTTAAGGCCACTGCAGAGTCTGGAGTGTCTCTGTATCTCCACAACAAGTCAGATCAATTCCCCGCCATCCTTTCAGCCAGACCGCCATTATTTGCAACATCATTGCACCAGGCGTCAGTCTCACCAGCTAAACTTTCTAAGGCTCGTATTCTCGTAGGGTAAGGAAGCTCCCTAACATCTTAGCAGTTTAGTCTTGGATATCGCTGATTACTATCCTTTTTGTACGTTATTTTGCAGAGTTTGACAATGTATGAAGGATTTACGTAACACAGAAGAGGACAGTAGGTTGTAATAAACAAAATATATCGCTTACGAAAACGTGTAAGGGAGCTTCCTAAGTCAACTAATTGACTTACGGAGTTTCCTCAACCAACGAAAATGCGAGACTAGCTCCAGGCCCATACGCTCCTGATGGAATATTACAGAATGGGAGCGTAGATATGATGACGTCCTCGTAGAGTAACTGTTTGCTAATACCAGACACTTTACTCAGCGTGCCAAATTTTCAGCCAGTTTCAGCCAGTTAGTTTCAGCATATCAAAATTTCAGCCTATCAGTTTCAGCATATCAAAATTTTAGCCTATCAGTTTCAGCATACCAGCGTTTCCTAACAGTGTAGGGGTTAAGGAGTTAGGTTAATGTTTCATCTATCCCCTTTCCGAAAGTGTCCCTCAAACCTGAATTAAGTCGCCCTACGTTAGCAAGAATAAAGAAAAAAAAAAGTCACTAAATCAACGTTCAGATCTGGTAGATGGGTGCCGCTGTGTAGAGTTATACGTGACTTTAATCGTGTCTTGTCAGGCTTAAAACCACCTTCTTCAATATAGCGACGTCGAGCAGTTTATTTCGGCTATTTTCTTATTATATTAGTAACCCCTTTGATCCCATGACGTATTTATATATATTTTTAAATTCTAAAATCACACGCCTATTTTTCAACTTGAGACAAACTCCTATACTCAGTCACTCTACACCTTGAAAGCCGAGCTATAGCAATAGATTATCGTTAGTATATGATGCTAGTCACTAAGAGGTGTTACAGAAAGGATGTAGAACCATAGAATTCTCTTTTTCTGTCACTGAGTTACGTGAAATAAGCTGCAAAACAATGAACCTCTTGGTCAACTTAAAGTCAATGAACTATAGCAGGGATGGGGGTTCATGAAGGGCTATCTACCACCTCCAGTCCAAGAAGTGGCTCCGGAACTGAATAAAATTACCTGGTGCTATAATACAACAGAAGACATCATAGAAGTAATTTTTTAAAACAGAAAAGGAACAGAGGAAGGGAAAAAAATGAAGAAAAAAAATCCACACACCAGACTACAGGCGTCCTCCATTCATAAAATAATAATAGTAATAATATTATTATTAATCATCATCATCATCATCATCTAATTGCCAAACTCAGCAAAATAACGTACAGAATGGATAATAAGCAGCTATATGGAAGACTGAATTGCTAAGGAGTAGGTGTTAGGGTGTTAAGGAGCTTCCTTACCCGATGAGAATGTGAGACTTGGAAAGTTTAGCTGGTGAGATACTGACGCCTGGTGCAATAATGGTGCAAATAATGGCGGTCTGGCTGAAAGGATGGCGGGGAGCTTATCTGACTTATTGTGGAGATACAGAGAGCCTAAAGACTTTGCAGTGGCCGTAATGAATTCTTTTTTTTAGTTTATTCTTGCTATTACCAGGCGAGTTTGTATGGCTAAGGACAGCCGTGTCGTACAAAGCTAAAGGAGAATCGTATTTAGCTTCTAGCTACATATTCTCTCTCTCTCTCTCTCTCTCTCTCTCTCTCTCTCTCTCTCTCTCTCTCTCTCTCTCTCTCTCTCTCTCTCTCTCGGTCAATTACTCTAAAGATTCACTGAGCGATACGTATTTATTTTTCATTTTTAATTGTCTAACTTTTTTCATCGTTGCGTTGTTTCAGTTTCTCTCTCTCTCTCTCTCTCTCTCTCTCTCTCTCTCTCTCTCTCTCTCTCTCTCTCTCTCTCTCTCTCACACACACACACACACACAATAATGATGAAACAATTAACGTAGTGTGACTCATGGCCAGTCTGATGTTAATTCTCCAGAATGAGTTACCAACCTACTGGTGGAGAGGCTGGTGCACTACCATATGCTTTGCAGTCCTTCCACTTTGGAACCTACGCTTTGCAACTCATCCTCTGCAACACTTCCGGTCTACAACATTTTGCAGTTCATTCGCTTTACAACTCTCACTCTGCAATACTTTCGCTCTGCAATCTTTTCATTCTGCAACTCTTCCAATTTGCAACTCTTCCAATTTGCAATTCTTATACTTTGCGACTCTTTCACTCTCCTCTTCCACTTTGCGACTCAACCTGTGTTAAACTCTTCCACTTTGCAACTCTTATAATTTGAAGCTCTTCCACTTTGCGACTCTCAATCTGCAGCTCTCATTATGTACCGTAACTTTTCCAGTTTCCATCTCTTGCTTTGCTGTATAAACTGTTCTCTCCCTAAGGCCTTCCTGTCTGCAGCTCTGTCTTCACCTTTTCCACTTTCTTTGCGATGCTTGTGTGTGTGTGTGTGTGTGTGTGTGTGTGTGTGTGTGTGTGTGTGTGTGTGTGTGTGTGTGTGTGTGTGTGTGTGTGTGTGTGTGTGTGTGTGTGTGTGCGTGCGTGCGTGCGTGCGTGCGCGTGCGTTCGTGCGTGTGTGTGTGTGTGTGTGTGTGTGTGTGTGTGTGAAGTTCGCGAGAGAATCCTTCACCACTGGATTAAACATTTTCCTATAATGATATACGATATATTTCAATCTTGCAACATCCAGGCGATTCAGTTCAGCTCAGTTGGGACTTTCAGACCTGGAGGAGCTGCCAATACACTTTACACTCTCCGTCAGTAAAAACGATCTTATAGGAGACCAGTCGTAAAATCGTCTAGAGAAAACAAGAATAACCTAAAATACAATATCTTCAGGGATTAATACTTTGATGAGATACACTTAAAGCTGAGTGGGCAGCAAATTTTTATCAAAAGTTTTTGTGGAGTTAATGGGAGAGTCGTTCATCACTTGGGCTGCCGACACCACCAGGGCGACACTAATCCATCACTGGCTGATAAGATTTGGCCAGATGGTCCTATTAATCTCTGAGATGTGGCTGACAGAAGGTGCAGGCAGATGTGGGTGGATGAGATGAATGAGTTGACGGAGAGGTGAGGCAGTTAGATAAGGCTGATGTGTGAGGTGGGTGAGAGAGGCGTGTGAGGTACGAATGTTGAAGTGATGTGGGTGTGAATGGTGTGTGTGGTGGGTGTGAATGGTGTGTGTGTTGGGTGAGGCAGGAGTGTGTGGTGGGAGAGGCAGGAGTGTGTGGTGGGAGAGGCAGGTGTGTGTGGTGGGAGAGGCAGGTGTGTGTGGTGGGTGAGGCAGGAGTGTGTGGTGGGTGAGGCAGGAGTGTGTGGTGGGTGAGGCAGGAGTGTGTGGTGGGTGAGGCAGGAGTGTGTGGTGAGTGAGGCAGGAGTGTGTGGTGAGTGAGGCAGGAGTGTGTAGTGAGTGAGAAAGGAGTGTGTGGTGGCAGAGCCAGGTGTGTGTGGTGGGTGAGACAGGTGTGGTGGCAGAGGCAGGTGTGCGAAGTGGACGTGGGTGAGCAGGTGTGCGAAGTGGACGTGGGTGAGGCAGGTGTGTAAGGTGGATGTGGGTGAGGCAGGTGTATAAGGTGGACGTGGGTGAGGCAGGTGTGTAAGGTGGACGTGGGTGAGGTAGGTGTGTAAGGTGAAGGTGGGTGAGGCAGATGTGTGAGGTGGACGGGGGTGAGGCAGGTGTGTAAGGTGGACGTCGGTGCAGCAGGTGTGTAAGGTGGACGTGGGTGCGGCAGGTGTGTAAGGTGGACGTGGGTGAGGCAGGTGTGTAAGGTGGACGTGGGTGAGGTAGGTGTGTAAGGTGGACGTGGGTGAGGCAGGTGTGTAAGGTGAAGGTGGGTGAGGTAGGTGTGAAAGGTGGACGTGAGTGAGGCAGGTATGTGAGGCTGAACTGGGGTAAGGAGGGGTAGCTGAGGTAGATGAGCTGACGAGAGGTGAGGCAGGAGTGTGAGGTGGCTGAGCTGACGAAAAATGCAGTTACTTGTCATGTAAGATGGACGAGTTCATGGATACTGATTGACTGTTGACGGAAAGAGCTCTTAGTGGGATGGATAAGTTGAATTTAATGATGAGTTGATGAAGGAATAAGTGGTGGATAAGCTGAAGAAAAAGGAACAGGTACTGTTGTCCAGGTGAAGCAAGCAAGTGTGGTGGAAATGTTGAAGGACAGCGTCAGAATAAAAGAAAAGAAATTGTTATACTGTAGTTAACGAACAGAAAATAGAGGTGAAAGGGTTGATGGAATGAGTAGTTAGTTTTGATCGACAGGTCTCACTACCATCACAGCTACCATCAGCAACCCCTCCACTACCACAATACTATCACCACGCATCAACCAAAAACAGTACCATAAATCCACCACATAGAGTCCACTACTCCCCAACCCCCCAAAAAGACACCACCACAAACCCTATCATCACCATAACCAAAGTAACCAACAACGCGACCACTATCACCACAACCACAACTTCTATTACTACCACAGTCACCACTACCGTACAGCCAACACCACATTCACAAAAAATCCATCACACCCATTACCACTAACGCATCTTCACAACCACAACTACCCCCACAAACTACCACAATCACTGGTTTTACGGTGGTGGCGACCATCATCCACTCACATGTTGTTGTGCTGTCTATTTCTTCCTGCACCTTTATGATTGCATCCCTATGTCTGCTGTCCCCTCTTCCTACTTAGGCTTCTCCTTCCAATCACTTTTTGTTATTCTTCTTTCTACGTCAGGTGGCTCTACACTGTGACAAACTGAGTGGTAAAAACATTTAACTAGATAACAAGGCGATAAGCAGCCTACTATGGTATCCCTGTTAACTGGGTAGAGAGACGCTAATGCGCCGTGCATCCAGGAACCAAACCTCCACACTTTTCCCCCGCCACGCAACAGTGGGGCACCGTCAGCCGCAAGGGAACGGTTCACTGCACGGGATGGCCCAGCAGGGACAGTTGTTTGCTTACGGTTGATGGGTTTGCTGGGTCAGACAGACCAGGGTTGATCAACAACAACAACAACAACCTGGACCTAAAACTGCCATCTCTCCATCTTGAATGCTGAGCCGTAAAAACAGATTAATGTTAACCCGCGCCGTCCCGGCGACGTGAATTAATGCGGCAACATTGCAAGGTCCCTAATTTGCACAAGTTTCAATTTTCGCGAGTGATTTTTGGCACGTATACACGGGACACCTTCCTCTATTCCTCTACAAGATGCCAAGCAGGAACAATGCCTTACACGCATAACCTCTCCCCCCCCCCCTGCACGCCTTTGTCTCGGCAATTCACCTGTTACCAGTGACCTGGCCAATAAAGACATTCAGGGCCAGAGTGATTCCCCAATCGATGACAATGTGGAGGACAAAGCTTACATAGCATTAGAGGAAGAAACAGTCAGAAATGATGATCAGGTAATGTGGGAAAAAAAGGTCATGAATGGTGATGAGTTAGTGAGTGAAACAATGCTTATAATGCCTATATTACTGTTTGAAAACCAATATACTCTTGTACTACATATAAATTCGTACCAAGTGAATAAATACTGTTTATGAGTGGATAAAATAGTTACCCTCCCAAAGAACTCGTTTTCTTTGGTGCCAGCCTGTTAGAAAACCCAGTCAGGTAAGGAAGTACTCGCACCTAAATCCGGTATTTTAAACCTCAGGTAAGCGATTTCTCTATGAATTTTCGATGTTTCTCACCAAAGGCGGATGTTTGAGCCAAAAAAAAAAAAAAAAAAAAAAAGGTCCAAAAACGTCGGGATGTGATATTACGATGGCCACAAAGACGTACCATGGAAAAGATGAGTTGTTGCATTGTCTTTTTCTGCCACTGGGCAACGAGAATATGTCCGAAAGGATGAAACTCTGCTCCATGATCCAATATCATTACCAGCATCACTAATACCACTACAACAGTTATACATTACTGCAGCCACTACCACCACTGTAACTACAACAAAAACCCCACCCCTATCACAAACCCACCTCCCAAAAGCCCGGACCATCCCAGTAGCGAGGAGTGGGGCGGGACTTCCATATTCCGGTTGTCAGGTGCTTTTCCCATGCTTCACTGATTTGGACTGTTTCGTGGCGGCTGTTTCGAGCTTTGAGAGCGTCTGAATATTTGCATGTAAATATCTGCTACTACACACTTGCATGTCCCTATGTACATATACTTCAGTTTATATTCGCGAGCAAATTTTATATATGCTTCTGCTTTTAATCACATGCATGTACTGTATAATCATATTCACATGCCCTTCCGTATAGTCGACTTGTTTATAATCTTTTGTATGCAACACTGTATATATATTACGTATTTATATCAGCATCCCTGCTTGTAGGTACACTTTTGAATAATAATTTTCACATTCTAGTGTAGGTCTGTACCCTGTTTTTTATTTTCACTCATGTTTTGTATATTATTTTGTTGACATATGTGTGAATATTTGCTACAAGTGCTACGTTCTGGCGACAATAGTAATTCTCCTTACGTATTATCCCCTTTATAGTCACGTCTCCTGTATAATATGCCAACTAGCGCCAAGAAACTCATTTAACTCAACGCCTACACCAGCCTGAGGATGTTAATACTGTCACCATTAGCTCATGGTTAAGATAACAAGTACTCTATTCTAGTAAACACCAGACGCTTTTATTCAACTGAGAGTGAGTCATAGGAGCCTGAGTGTTAGTGGCTCTGTATAAACAACTCTCCATATCTTCTCTCTCAGCATCATTATCTGCCTGTGAGGAGGTATCATTAAGCCTGCGATCGCCAAAGGGATCTCAAGCCCCTTGTATTGTCGACAACTTTTAGACCAAGAGACGAAGACAGAACAAGCCTGGCCTCTATATCAGCACTGACTGCACTCTGTAATGTGGAATGCAGGGTAATAAAATACAATAATCGTGAACGATCCACAAATGTTCACCTCAAAAACTGAGAACTTGTCAAAACCTTCCCGTCATTGATTACAACATACGAGCCTCAGCACCACTGACGGCCTTTACTAAATCCCACTTCCTAAATGTAGATAAAGTGATAATCGAACTTTACCCTTTCATTCCCATGGCGTATTTTGAAGTTATTACTGCTGAAACCAGGTCATTTTACTCATATTTGGGACAATGTCCTGTAGTTAAGGGGTTAACGAAGGCTACACATAACCACGACAGTTCGAAAATTCTCTCAATCCGAATAAAATCGTCAGGTGGCAGCATGAACACACAAAAAAAAAAAGTGTCATGAAAGTGAAGAGGTTAATCTTTCCCCATGTAACTATGGATCTGAAAGGAGTGTTTACAACGAGAGAAATGCGCGTGAAAAACGACATGTTGCAGAGTCTATGTTTGTGTTTATCAGCCTGTTGCTGCCGGTAAATCACCAATATGACATGAGAAGGTAAGTTCAAAGGCTAGCATATGAAAAACCACATTGCCAGGGCTACAAAACAGAAACCAAATACGAGAATCTGAGGGCAATATTCGCATCAATGGGGCAGTGAGACAGACAAAAAATTACCCGCGGACAGAGAAACACACAGACAGATAGCAAGGCAGCTGATACTGACCGAAAGCCAGACAGACAGATAGAAGGATAGTCCGGCAGACAGAAAGTAACTTCAATGGACTGCGAATATACCCGCCTGGATGACTAAAAGTGACGCAGGACAATTACATACTATGCTGTATATACGAGTGTATATACATATACATATATATATATATATATATATATATATATATGCAGGCAGACAAATTTAAAGACAAGCAGACAGGCAAACAGCAAGAGTGCGGCAGCTGAGAGGGCCGGAGAGACTGAATGAACCATTCGAACTAGCCCTGAAGACAACAGACCCAAGTATACACAGATAACAAGATATACATACAGTACACCGACAGACAGACAGGCCAAAACACAGCCAGAGAAATGAACGGACAGACAGACAGACAGATAGACAGCAAGAATGCAGCAGCTGAGAGGGCCGGAGAGACTGAATGAACCATTCGAACCAGCCCGGAAGACAACAGACCCAAGTATACACAGATAACAAGATATATATATACCGACAGACTGACAAGCCAAAACACTGCCAGAGAAATAAACGGACAGACAGACAGATAGACAGCAAGAATGTAGCAGCTGAGAGGGCCGGTCAGACTGAAATTGCAAGAAGCACCACGAAACAGCATAAAGAAAAATGAGGCTCTCAGGTCCAGCTGTATTCACCTTATTGACTAGAGCCCCACCACACCACCAACGCTACCGCTACCATAACCATAACCATCACTGTCACTACCATCACTACCAACAACACTATCATCACCACTAACATTACCACCAACACCCACCAACACTATCATCACCATTACCATGATCACCTTCACCGTCACCAGCAATATTACTGTCACCATATACATCACCACCACCACCAACACTATTATTACTATCACCACCACCACCACCACCACACACCACCACCATCACCACCACCACACAGCACCACTAGTGGACGCAAAGAATTCTCTTGGGTAAAACCAGCCAGAGTCGCTTTAGCAACTCCATGGCCAACTAAATTTCCTGCGTTTTTTTTTTTTTTTTTTTTTTAATATTCCTTAAACAGTGTATTAGAAAAAGTTTTATTTTGGGTATAAACAAACTGTTTCATTAATATACTCGTTACTGAAACCTCTAAGTTTGCATCATCAAAAATACTTTTCATTCTTGGAGTGCTCCCAAAAGTGGCTTATTCTTCCAGTATAATCAAAACTGGTTCATTTTTAATACAATATCTAGATAGACAGATAGAGAGACAGATATAGATAAACAGATACAGATATACAGTGTTCACAAACAATGGATTATAACAGCTACATCATTTTGGGTGACATTCCAAATAATTCAGTCCACAACTACAGTACATTCAGAGCTCCCATTTTATTACTGCAAAAGACTGCATTTCTTTAGGACAAAACTGGCTCATTTTTACAACACTGCAAAACTCCTTCACTACTTAAACCACCGATTATTTTTTCTATTTTCAATACACTGTCAACGGCTTCAGTAGCGGAATAAACTCAACACAGCTTCATAGTTGCAATACACCCAAAACTTATACATCTTTGTGAAAAGAAAATGGCTTCATTTTTCCAATACACTCGTGAGCTTGAGTTTTGCTGGGCAAATCTGCTTTACCTTTTGCTATTTAAACAGACCAGATATAATTTTGCAACACATTCAAGACAACTGCATTTATGTAATTTTTTTCAATATTTGTAATAACTCATGATTACTTCATTTCTGCTACACAGTAATATTGCTTCATTTTGCAACACCCAAAACTGATTTATTTTCGTTGTCCTCACAGAACTGCTTCATGTCCTGTAGTACACTCAGCTTTTTCTCTCCCTCCCTCTCTCTCTCTCTCTCTCTCTCTCTCCAAAACCTCCATAAAATGAATAGCCTATAATCATGGGGAGGGGGGGGGGTAGCTGGAATAATATTAAAGAGACGTCACCGTACTGAAGGAGTTACGCGAGTTCGATTCCCAGGCCGGCCATAATTCCTTTAGCCTAACCTTTCCGTACCTAGGCTACAAATGAACAAGTTTCGGGACTGTAAATATGATGGCTGCGTATCGTAGTTCAGTGAAGAAAGGGCTTAGCAAGAAATGAATACCAGATATAGGCTAATCACCTTCGTACTGTCTACAGAGCTAGTCTAAGCCTTTTTCTTTGAGGGAATGTGGAGGGGTGCAGTAAGTTGGAGGACTGATGGGCCTCAGGGAACGGGCTGTGTAGTCTATGCCCAGGGTTGGACACAAAAGAATGTATTGAGATTGATTTCATGAACGTGGTGTATTAGAATTCCTAGATTTTGTTATGTTTAGAATATTTTATCCCTTCTTACCCTACACACTGCAGTCCCATCCACCCATACACTGATGACCCCACCCTTCACAGCAGTTACTTGAGTCACGAAATGCATCTGTGGCACACGTGGTTTCTGACTTGGCTATTAATATTTCTGACTGAGGGTAAAGGAAACCTAGTAGTTATTCGTGCACCAAAAACACGATTCCTACAGCTTTCAACCCTTCAAAATCTTTCACAGTAACATCTCTTAATATTCAGCAACACAATACCCAGTCCGTGGTTATCTCACTATTCTTGGGATTTATTTCTCTCCAGACCTATCAGGAAAAGATCTTCTTACCTCACTGCAAAATGTGCTTCTATGAAACTGGGAATGCAAGGACAACTGTGATTATCTTTATCCCGGCACACATGTTTAGTTTGTAACTTTATACAGGGATCCTTTTACTCCCGTGTGTGTGTGTAATTCACCTGGTCGGTCAGGATCACTTGATGGTCGTGGTGATCAGCTTTTACCCTCCCGGAAGGGAGCTGAGAGCTCATATAGTCCGATCTAAGGGCAAGGCTGTGACCTTCACACACGCACACACCCGTCCCCTTGCTCAAGGGGGACAGTAACCACCCACTTCGTCAGTGAAACTTTTCGCAACCTGAGCGAGGCGCGAATTCCCGTCCACCAGTTGGCAAGCGGGAAAGTTACCACTGCACCAGCGGGCGGTGTGTGTGTGTGTGTGTGTGTGTGTGTGTGTGTGTGTGTGTGTGTGTGTGTGTGTGTGTGTGTGTGTGTGTGTGTGTGGAGTGGCTCATCACATACCATTTTTCAAAAAATAAATAAATAAAAAATCAAGAGCTTCTCATCTCATCCCTTACTGGCTCACTTCACCTTCTCACACTCACCTGCAGCTCTGCACCTTTATCCTTCTACTAACGTTATTTCAATGGTCAATGCTCTCCTGAACCGTATACTTGCATCCTTCTATTACAGTGGGTTCGCAGTACCCGTCTGGCAACACACACACACACACACACACACACACACACACACACACACACACACACACTTTTCTGTTCAACTCTCAAATGTAAGGGTTAACCGATATTCTCTGTCCTGGAGCTGTCTCGCTCAGTCTGTATCTCCCTCTGCCTATGAGCTTCAGTCTTTTAAATGCAATGCGTCCAGGCATCTCTAAATGAGCAGATTTTGAATTTGGTTATCATCTGCTCAATTTTTCTAGGAACAAAAAAAAAAAAAAAAAAAAATCCAGACTTCTAACCAATGGTTTTTCTACTTCGTATACCGGTATGAAAAGTCCCACTCACACCATTCTCAATAAAGTCTCCCAGAATTAAACCACCTCTCTCTCTCTCTCTCTCTCTCTCTCTCTCTCTCTCTCTCTCTCTCATTTGCTTATCCTTGCTCTTCATCCCCTTCCTCTCGTTATGTCTCTAACATCACGCTCATTAGCTCACCAAACTCATTTCTGTTTTCTTTCCATTTTCCTTCCCTTCACATTTACTTCTCCATATCAATATTCCCGATGCTGTTTCTGGTAATTTCCCACACGGTTAATTCTTCGTATAGTTACTTATACAATTACTTCCCCATACACTCATCAGTACAGTTACACACAGCTACACATCTTCACTGTTACTTCCCCATACACTTACTTCTTCATACAGGTGTTTATACATTTACATCCACATACAATACCTTTCACAGCTACAAAAATACTTACATATATACAGGAATTTATCAATCAGAATGCAACAGGTCAATTCTGGAACTGTCTCCCTCTGTCTGTGTTTCCTACTGCCAGTGATCTCCAGTCTTTCAAACGCAGTGTGTCCAGGCATCTCAAAATGAAAGGATCTTGAATACGGCTCTGTTATCTTCTTTTTGTTTCTTCTTGGAGGGAACAATTTCCGGGCTTCTGGCCTTTGGTTCCTTCTTCCTTACATTAAAGAGTAAATTTTCTCCCACTTTATTTCTCGATCTTCTCCGTCTTCCCCCTCCATCTCTTAACTACACTCGTAATCGCTACACAGATGCCAACCAACAAATATTTCACGCCTCCGTTTCCGTTTCCACAGCTACCTTTGGCGGGGATGTTGGCAAGTGCACGATCCATTAACATTATTAGAAGAGTTACCATGGAATCCTCGGCGAGTTCCATATAAACCTTCTCAGTGAAGCTTATCATTCTGTTTTTTCTTTTTTTTTTAAGACGCAAATAAATCAGTAGTGGAAACCATAGAATATTATTACAAATACCGGTAGTTATTATGGAATCTTTAATGAGTTCCTTTATTCCTAGGTGATGCTTACCGTTTTGGCCAACGCTCCAACCATTAACAGGGGCAGTGTTAGATTATACTCATTTTACTCATACTTGGCCTAAAAATCCCAACTCTCCATCTTGAATGCTGAATGGTAAGAACAGACTGACACTAGATTATAATGCCTGTCACAAAGAAGCACTATGGAAAATATGCAGAGCGGTAGCATTGTCTTTCTGCCACAGGACCACGTGAAACAAGCTGCAACAGTAGGAAAATCTGGGCCAAGTTAGAGTGAAACGAGTGCAGTATAGTTACCATGACCTCCCCACTGATGCTTACCATGCTAGTGATTATTTTCACTGATGCAAAACAACAACAAGCGGAGGAGAAAGAGGAGGAGGAGGAGGAGGAGGAGATAATAATAATAATAATAATAATAATAATAATAATAATAATAATAATCCATCCATCCATCATCCAATCCTACGTTGCCCCATGAGGAGTGTAGAAACCCGGGGCTAGGCAAGATGGTCCTGACATTTATGATGAGAGTGAAATAGTAATAATAATAATAAAATAATAATAATAATAATAATAATAATAATGATGATAATAATAATAATAACATACATCATCTAATCCTCTGTTGTCCCATGAAGAGCGTAGGAGCCCGGGGATAGGCAAGTTGGTCCTGACATTAGGCTGCTTTCACACTAGGCCACCGGTGGCCGCAACTGGTGGCCCAGTGTGAAGGGGCCGGCAACTAGTGTAGCCGTATGAAAGCTCCGATTTGAAGAAATGCTTCACAGCGAGTGGCAGCAACCTCCAGTAGCGGACACTAGTTGCGCGAGCGAGCCACCTCCGGGAGCTGGTTGCCGGTCGGGCAACCGCAGTGGCCTCGTATGAAAGGCTCCATTGAAAACTATGGGAGGCAACTAATTGCGGCCACCGGTGGCAACCACCGGTGGCCTCGTGTGAAAGCGGCCTTAACGTGAGTGACAAGCCTCATTCATCCCTAAGTGGCATTACGTGAGCAACAAACCCCAACCAGCCCTTGGATATAATCCTACATGGGCTCAATCCGGCTGGAGCGCCTTAATTACCCACTAAACCACCAGACACCATAGTTTGGTTACATAGTTACCACCCAGCATAGTAAATTGTTTCATAATGTACAGGAAACCATTTGGTCTGTTACTCAGTGTAGAGTCACCCGTAGACAGAAGGAGAGAAAGAAATAAAAAAAAAAAAAAAAAAAAAAAAAAAAAAAAAAAAAAAAGAAAGGAGGGGAAGGAAGGAAAGAAAGGAGTGCAAACTGCAGTCACCCGTGAGCAGCACTACTTCGAGTGAGTGGATGGCGAGCGCCCCCACCTACCATCATAATAATAACAATAACAACTAGAATGGCACCCAGTAGAGCGCATACCTCCGCCAAGGCCCAACATGGATTATTTACGAAAATGTCGAAAAACGCCCTATTTTGCAATGTTAAAGTGAAGAAAACAAAAACATCCTGGATCCGCACCTTTATCCGGATCCGCACCAAAATTTAATGGAGTTCATTCTGGAATAAGGCCCATTCTTCTAAAAAGTTTCATGGAAAACCGTCCTGTAGTTTTTGTGTAATCTTGCTCACAAACCAACCAACCAACAAACAAACAAACGGCCAGGGATGAAAACATAACCTCCTTGGCGGAGGTAATAATCACCTTAGGCAATTACCGTCACGGCCAGTCTCTCATTACTCCACAGCATATCGGTGCTATAATAAATGCCATTAATCATCTCTATATCTCTCTCTCATCACGTTATTGTATCCTATTAATTCCACAAAAATAGCGTCTATTAAATTTCCAAATAATAAACCTGAGTAGCCAGTTTCCCTCAATTTACAGCAACTTATATGGAAAAAGCCGCAACTCCTTGGAACACACACGGTCATACGATAAGGGCCTACAATACAGGGTAACCCGAAACTCACGTGGCGTTATCTTATGTGTTGCGAGGACGGTTCAGTCGGTTAGTAGGGGCGTGGCTGTGGCTGTACGAGTAGAAAATAAATGATGCAGGGTGGACGCTGATAACAATTAGCCGTCCCCGCAACACAAGAGCAATCGCCCGGCGGAGTGGAAGTGGAGCATCATAGTATATGCGACCATCCTGCTAAATTATATACACAGAACTAATATAAGTTTGGCCACTCAAATTCGAAAGGCGTTTTTCATGCCCTTTAACCGCTCTAGCACCCAGCCGAAGGATATTATGTATTTATTTTTTTTTTCTGTTGCTTACAAGTTTATTCAGCTTAATTCTTGGTCACGGCGAGTCTGTGTCCTAAATAATATCGCCGTTTATAAGATGCAAAAAAGCGTTCTGGTCTTTATTCTCAGCCATAACATTAATTGTGATACATTTTAGTCTTTTAGTACTCAAGGTTCTTATTAAGTCTGGTAAAATTACCTGACGTTAGCCGGAAATAGAGAGTAAATTAGTAGTTGGCAGGTAAGGGTGTAAAGGTGATATGACATAGTGAAGGAGTCATCTGAGGCTCTATGTAACTCTTTAACTTTGAAAATTCTAAACCAAGGTGGGTAGATTCGTATACTGATAGATAGACTGACAGATAGATAAACAGGTAGATAGACACAGATTAGATGCATAGATACCGTACATAGAGATATAGATATTGATGGATGGATGCGTGGATAGACAGACGGACAGATGGATATACTGGCAAACAGACAGGCATAGGCAGCGAGGTAGGTAGGTAGACAGACTGATAGATATAGACAGACAGATAGATGGATACAGACAGTGACAGATATACTGTAGATAGATACACATGTAATGGACGTACAGGGCCTTGAGGGGGATGCCTACTGATCCCGTGGTCGCCATTCTCATTTTCATGTTGCCGTCTCCTAACAGTTTTATTCAGCTAAGCACAGACTTTCTAAACTGGAAGGGTCAGACATGGCTTCAGTGAGCCCCTTCCATACAACACGCCTTTCTAAAGTTTAAAAATAGGCTAGTTTGGTAGCTGTAAGAATAGGAAAAAAAAAAAGTTACCCAGATTAACAACCGTACCTGCGATATCACAACTTAAGGACATTAGGACTGTAACTAATAACACCTGAATTTTATGCATATACAAGGTCACTAAGACCCAAATTCTCCCCAGTTAAGAAGCTCCCTAACAACTCTTTCTAAGCGATTTATTCTGCTTAGTACTCCGCGGCGTCCTCTTTTGTGTTAGTTACTTAAACTCTAATGTCACTATTCGAAACTAAATCGGTGAGGAACAGGCGTTAGGGAGCTTCCTAAACCGCCGACAATACGACCCCTAAGCCTCTCATGCTGGAGTGTTGTCTGGTATTTCATTCCACACACCAGACGAGTTTAGTTTGCAGAGTGAGTCACATGGGCCTGTGAATACCACTAACCTTCTCAAGTTCGGAACAACCCTGGTATTTTTGTATAAAATCCTGATATTTTGAAAGAAATCTCTGGTATTTTGGAGAAAAGTCTGGTATATTTGTGTAAAATCCTGGTATTTTACAAGAAATCTCTGGTATTTTGGTAGAAAAGTCTGGTCTTTTAATAGAAAACTTTGGTATTTTAGTAGAAAACTTTGGTATTTAGTAGAAAACCGGTATTCTAGCAGAGGTCTGATATTTTAGTAGAAAACTGGAAGCTATTCTAGTACACGTCTGGTATTTTAGTAGAAAACTGATATTTTATTAGAAAACTGGTATTCTAACAGAAAAGTCTGGTATTTTAGAAGAAAACTGGTACTTTAGCAGAAAAGTTTGGTATTCTAGTAAAGTAATACCATATAACCTAGTCAGCTTGAAAATAATAACCGGTATTAGCAAGAATAATATACTGCTGACGTCACTGGAGTGAAGGGGTTATTCGTAACAGCTTTTCGTCTTTTAACTTTAGAATACCCCTCCACGGAAAAAAAAAAAAAAAAATCGACTTATGAAAATAGCAAATAACAACATGAATAACAAAATGCGTTCATAAAAGATGAAAGGGTTAATACTCGTGCTGTGAATAATATGAGAATTAATAACCAAACTTTGAATAACAGGAATAGCCTGGCTTACCACTGGCGTAGTTGAATACAACTCTGGCGATGGTTTGAACAGAATACTAGAATTTCCTGACCATCAGAGTCCATGCTAAAACATTTAAATATTATGAGAACCAGTCTGATCACAATGATGACGTATTTTCTATGGTTATCTTTTTTTCTTTTTTTTTGGAAATTTTAACTTACAACAAACTTTTCAAATGTTTTTTTTCTTTAATGCAAAGAAGAAGGAACCAAAGGCCAGGAGCCCGCAAATTGTTCCCTCCAAGAAAAAAAAAAAAGATAACAGTGTGAGATATGGCCTTCATTTTGCCCTTCAGTACTAGGCTTCTCTTTTAAGGCATATAAGATGGCCTTGTTGCATCAAAAATAAAATTAGAGATGACGTTCTCGTGCTGAAGGTGTTAATATCCTCGTCCCGTACACTTAGGTTCGTACTCTTGTCGGGTATGGAGGCTCCCAAGCACCTTTTCCTTAGCGATTCATTTTTGGATATGGCTGGTGGATATCCTTTTGTACGTTACTTATGCAGAGTATAGCGATGTTTGAAGGATTTAGTTACGGTAACACAAAACAGGACAGCAATATGCAGTATGCTAAATAAAACGCTCAGGAAAAGGTGTTAGGAAGGTTCCTTAACCGAAGGGAATACGAGTCTTAAAGGCTTGAGATGATGGAGCTAATAGAACCATTAAGACCCATTAGAAAAACACACCGTAAACCCAATGACAACGGCCGTCCAAATAGGCAATTAATGAAAGAGATAGTAACGCAGGCGCCAGTTATAGGACGAGGAGGGAGGGGACGTGGGGGGAGAGGGGACGAGGAGGGAGAGGGGAAGAGGAGGGAGAAGGGAAGAGGAGGGAGAAGGGAAGAGGAGGGAGAAGGGAAGAGGAGGGAGAAGGGAAGAGGAGGGAGAGGTGTGACACTTCAGCAATTTCCATGAAATTGTGAATGAAAATGAGACAGACTTTCCAACCGGAAAAGTTAGATACAACCATCATTAACACCATTTAATCCAATAACGTATATTAAATTTCAGATCCATCTAAACGAATTATTAACCCTGATAAGTGCCTTGGGAAGAGGGAAGGGTTCCGGAGGACTGGAAATCAGGTGTAATTGTTCCTTTATACAAAGGAAAAGGGAAGAGAGAAGTATGTGGTAACCATAGAGGTATTTGCCTTCTTAGTGCGACAAGAAAAATATATGTAGAATACTCACTGATAGGGTTAGGCATATGACAGAGGAGCTAGCTGGAGAAGAGCAAGGGGGATTTAGGAAGGGAAAATGGTGTGTAGATCAGATATTTGTTCTAAGATGTTTAGTGGAGAAGTATCTAAAGAAGGGAAAGAAAGTGTATGCTGCCTTCATGGACTTGGAGGAAGCTTATGACAGACTAGATAGGCAAGGTATGTGGAAGGCATTAAGAATATATGGAGTGGAAGGGTAAATGCTGAGTGCTGTGAAGAGTATGTAAGAAGGAGCTAGGGCTACAGTGCGAGTGGATGGTGAGCTGAATGAGTTCTTTGATCTCAGTGTGGGACTGAAACAGGGTTGTGTGATGTCTCCATGGCTGTTTAATATATACATGGATGGGGTTGTAAAGGAGGTGCAGGTAGGGCAGTGGATGTGTGGGTGGCTCTAATGAATGAGGGTGAGATGTGGAAGATTCCGGTGTTGCTGTTTGCTGATGATACAGTATTGTTGAGTGAAGATGAATGGGAGTTGCAAGGTTTGGTGAATGAATTTGGGAGAGTGTGTAGGAAGAGGAATCTGTAAGTTAATGTAAACATAAGTAAAGTTATGGTGTTTGAGAGGAATGAAGTCACAGAATTCACAATGAGATTGGATGGTGAGGATATGGAGAATGTGAGTGCATTCAAGTACTAGGGTAGTGTGATAAGTAAGGATGGAACTTTGGGGGATGAAGTGCTTGAGAGGATACAGCAGGGAAGGAAGGTTGTTGGTTCACTGAAAGCAGTGATGAGAAATAGGGAGGTGAGTATGGAAGTTAAGAAGTCACTGCATGATTGTATTGTGATCCGTACCCTGACGTACGGTACGGAAGCGAGGCATGGACCTCGCTAGAGGGGAACAAGTCAAGAGTGAGAGCAGTGTAGAGCAAGAGTGAGAGCTATTACTTGAGAGGAGCATGTGGAGTGACATGGAGGGAAAGGATGACGAATGAAAAAGTGAAGGAACGTTGTGGGGTGAATGTGGATGTGGTTGAGAAGATTAGGAGAAATACACTGAGGTGGTTTGGACATGTGGAGAGAATGGAGAATGAAAGACCGACTAAGAGGGTGCATGTAGGTAAGGTGGAGGGAGGGAGAGGGAGGGGAAGAAAGAGGATAAGGTGGAGGGATGGAGTTGAGAGGTATATGAGGGAGGGGGGAGTGAGTTGGAGGGAGGGTAGTCAAATGGTTGGTGACAGAACGACTTGGAGGCGTTTTGTCTGCGGCCACCCTTTGCGGGATTAGGGCGTCGGGCTATAGATAGATAGATAGATAAATGTCTGGTGCTAAAGATGGTTATTAATGCTAAACCTAACTCATCCACTCGAAAAATATCCTAGTCCTTTCTAAATCCTCAACAGATGGCAGAGAAAATAATACATAAAAAGGATGTTCTCCGTAGGAGTTAATAAAACAGCAGCTAATGAAATACCAGTAAGAGGATGAACAATTACCAGTCGAATATCATAAAATGAAATGGCAAGCAAAGCAGATATTTATAGTCTCATGTTAGAACTGGTAGGTGTTAGAAATAGAAAGAACTAGCAATGTTAGAACTGGTGGTGATAAACCTGCACATGGTGAGAATAGAACTGGTGATGCTGATGATAAAGTAGAACTGGAAGAACCATGATTTTAGAATTGGTGGCGTTAGAACTTGTGATGTTAGAACCAACCAGTGGTGTTAGAACCGGTGATGCTAGAACCGGTAATATTAAAACCGGTGATACCAGATATGAATCTTCACTAACCCTCCTCTCTTCTACGTTCTATCTTGAGCTGGAAGGTGGACCCTCTCGGTAAGAACACACAACAATACAGGATACTTTAATGAAGAACTTAGTCTTATAAATACGGGGGAATATAAGACGTACCGTACCTGGAGGTCTTACACCAAAGAGAATACGGCTGATTGAAAAGACTGAGGGACTGAAGAAATATTACTGCTATTCCTAAAACACAGTGACATGGTGCAATATCCAATTCACACTGGCCACGATGACCTCTGCGTTTCAATTTTTCATTAAAGACTTTGGCATTATTCATAACAATCCCTTCACCCCAACACCACCATTTGCCTTATTTTTGAAGCTAACTGATGATTGCTGTCAGTGGAAAATAAAAAGAAACAGAAAAAAGACGGGTACTTCACATGTGGGAGAGTGGTTTCTCGGAGGAAAAAATCGTTACCAGTAGGGATAGAAATGCTTTTTTTTTTTTTTTTTTTTTCTGGGGGGTCGAGGCTACAGCCTGGCTAGAGAGAGAGAGAGAGAGAGAGAGAGAGAGAGAGAGAGAGGGGGAGGTCATCTTGCACATGTAAGCAAGCCTATCAAATATTATTGTGTGAAGTAACCGTATGAGGAAGTAACACTATGGGAAAGTAACTGTATGGGGAAGTAACTACAGGGAAGTAACTTATGGGGAAGTACGGTAACTGTATAAAGCAACTTTATGGGGATGTGGTGCATGGGGACATAACTGTATGGGGAAGTAAATCATATGGGAAGTACCTGTGGGGAAGAATCTGTAATTGGGGAAGTAACTGGGAAAAGTAATCAGCAACGATGGAAGTAACTATGTGGAAGGTAACTGTATAAAAGTAAATCTATGGGGAGGCAAATAAAAATACGAAGAAATTTGTTAAATATTACAGAAACGAGGAAAAAGCAGATGGAAAGATAGAAAAACAAACAGAAAGACAGAGAAACAATACGTAAACTGACTGACAGACAGACAGATATACACAGGGGACAAAAAAGAAAAAGACATACTGTACTGTACATACACAAATAGATACATATAAAGTAGAAAGCTAGATAGATAGAGGGTGTGAGGATACTCTGATAGATTTAGGCTAGGTATGAAGTAGATACACAAAGATAAAGATTTGATAATAATAAAAGTAGACAAAGACAGATATAGATGTAGAGACAGACAGATAAACAGAAAACATGGATAAATATGTGTGTGTGTGTGTGTGTGTGTGTGTGTGTGTGTGTGTGTGTGTGTGTGTGTGTGTGTGTGTGTGTAGAGAGAGAGAGAGAGAGAGAGAGAGAGAGAGAGAGAGAGAGAATAGCAAGAAATAGGAAAAGACAGAAGTGACAGAACGTAAAGTTTCCTGTTTTCGCCCACTTGGCGCCAAAATTTCTCTCTCTCTCTCTCTCTCTCTCTCTCTCTCTCTCTCACCTATCTATCTGTGTCTATATTGATCATTATATGTCATACCTGTATATCTCTCACATACTGAACTTTCAGCAATTTCTTCCCAACAGATGCATATTAGATGACCCACTGTGACGAGTGGAAATGTTGGGTGGGAGACAGGGACAGGATAGAGCTTGGAATTTTTTATTTTCTCGGACGCTTATAGCTGTGATAGATAAATA
>NC_136954.1:25943063-26097611 GCF_032717465.1 Coenobita brevimanus | reverse complement strand
TTTAATTATTTTTCCTTGGCCCATGGACCAACCCTTCCACAAAATTTCATCAAAATCCGTTCATAACGTTAGCGTAATCCTGCTAACAGGCAGACAAACAAACAAACAAATGCGGGAGTAAAACATAGCTTCCTTGGCGGAGGTAACTAGAACGTGGTCGATGAGTCCTTCAGTACTAACAGAAGAACGTAAATACTGGTGTTGTCTTATTCTGCAAGAGCTTCCGTAGCATACGCCGCAAAAAGTACGAAAATCTGGACAAAGTTAAGGTGACAAGACCATAGCAGCCTAACCCCGGGCCCTTACCCTCCTTATGTGGGTAACAAATGACTGGGTGAAAGCAAGTTAGACTAAAAAGACTGGTCGATAAATGGATAGATAGACTTCAAATGTCAGCATAATTCTTCCATCTGAACAGTTCACGGCACTTTTACAGTCATACCTAGGATATAATCATATATTTCATCTACGATGGCCAAGGATACCGTAATATTTTGTTTCAAAAAAATTATAACACACACACACACACACACACACACACACACACACACATATCTCAGAGGAAATGGTAAAATGTTCAGTTACCTTCACCGACAGAGTTGCAGAGAGGAAGGCCTTAGGGAGAGAACAGTTTATACAACGGAAGGGTTAACCAAAGCATGAGATGTAAAGTGGAAAAGTTGCAAAGCCAGAGTTGCAAAGTGGAAGAGATACATAATGAGAGTTGCAAAGTGGACGAGTTACACAGTGAGAGCTGCAAAGTGGAATAGTTGCAAAATGGAGGAGATGCGAGGTGGAAGAGCTTCAAATCTGAGTTGCAAAGTAGAAGATCTGAACACAGGCAGAAATGCAAAGTGGAAGAGTTGCAAAATGGAAGCGTTAAACACAGGAAGAGATGCAAAGTGGAAGTGCTGAAGTGGAAGTGGAGGAGTAGCAAAGTGGAAGAGCTGCAGAATGAAAAAATTGAAAAGCGAAACAACTGCACAGTGAGTGTTGTAAAGTGAATGAGCTGCAAAGCGAAAACGTTGCAAAGCGGAAGTGTTGGAAGTGCCAGCTGCAAAGCAGAAGTTGCAAAGTAGAAGGGTTGCAAAGCATATGGCAGTGCACCAACCTCTCCACCAGTACGTTGGTAAATCATTTGGGATAATTAACATCAAATTGGCCATAACTCACACCACGTTAATTGTTTCACCAGTATTGTGTGTGTGTGTGTGTGTGTGTGTGTGTGTGTGTGTGTGTGTGTGTGTGTGTGTGTGTGTGTGTGTGTGTGTGAAACTGAAACAACGCCATGATGAAAAAGAAAGTGAGACGATTAAAAATGATAAAAACATATCGCTCACAGAAAATTTAGAGTAACTGATAGAGAGAGAGAGAGAGAGAATACAGCTATAAACTAAATACAATTCACCTTTAGCTTAGTACCACACGGCTTTCCTTAGCCATACAAACTCGCCACGTAAAAGCAAGAATAAACTACTAAAAAGATTACGTTAAGGCCACTGCAGAGTCTGGAGTGTCTCTGTATCTCCACAACAAGTCAGATCAATTCCCCGCCATCCTTTCAGCCAGACCGCCATTATTTGCAACATCATTGCACCAGGCTTCAGTCTCACCAGCTAAACTTTCTAAGGCTCGTATTCTCGTAGGGTAAGGAAGCTCCCTAACATCTTAGCAGTTTAGTCTTGGATATCGCTGATTACTATCCTTTTTGTACGTTATTTTGCAGAGTCTGACAATGTATGAAGGATTTACGTAACACAGAAGAGGACAGTAGGTTGTAATAAACAAAATATATCGCTTACGAAAAGGTGTAAGGGAGCTTCCTAAGTCAACTAATTGACTTATGGAGTTTCCTCAACCAACGAAAATGCGAGACTAGCTCCGGGCCCATACGCTCCTGATGGAATATTATAGAATGGGAGCGTAGATATGATGACGTCCTCGTAGAGTAACTGTTTGCTAATACCAGACACTTTACTCAGCGTGCCAAATTTTCAGCCAGTTTCAGCCAGTTAGTTTCAGCATATCAAAATTTCAGCCTATCAGTTTCAGCATAACAAAATTTCAGCCTATCAGATTCAGCATACCAGCGTTTCCTAACAGTGTAGGGGTTAAAGAGTTAGGTTAATGTTTCATCTATCCCCTTTCCGAAAATGTCCCTCAAACCTGAATTAAGTCGCCCTACGTTAGCAAGAATAAAGAAAAAAAAGGTCACTGTAAATCAAAGTTCAGATCTGGTAGATGGGTGCCGCTGTGTAAAGTTATACGTGACTTTAATCGTGTCTTGTCAGGCTTAAAACCACCTTCTTCAATATAGCGACGTCGAGCAGTTTTATTTCGGCTATTTTCTTATTTTATTAGTAACCCCTTTGATCCCATGACGTATTTATATATATTTTTAAATTCTTACTAAAATCACACGCCTATTTTTCAACTTGAGACAAACTCCTATACTCAGTCACTCTACACCTTGAAAGCCGAGCTATAGCAATAGATTATCGTTAGTATATGATGCTAGTCACTAAGAGGTGTTACAGAAAGGATGTAGAACCATAGAATTCTCTTTTTCTGTCACTGAGTTACGTGAAATAAGCTGCAAAACAATGAACCTCTTGGTCAACTTAAAGTCAATGAACTATAGCAGCGATGGGGGTTCATGAAGGGCTATCTACCACCTCCAGTCCAAGAAGTGGCTCCGGAACTGAATAAAATTACCTGGTGCTATAATACAACAGAAGACATCATAGAAGTAATTTTTAAAACAGAAAAGGAACAGAGGAAGGGAAAAAAATGAAGAAAAAAAATCCACACACCAGACTACAGGCGTCCTCCATTCATAAAATAATAATAGTAATAATATTATTATTAATCATCATCATCATCATCATCTAATTGCCAAACTCAGCAAAATAACGTACAGAATGGATAATAAGCAGCTATATGGAAGACTGAATTGCTAAGGAATAGGTGTTAGGGTCTTAAGGAGCTTCCTTACCCAATGAGAATGTGAGACTTGGAAAGTTTAGCTGGTGAGATACTGACGCCTGGTGCAATAATGGTGCAAATAATGGCGGTCTGGCTGAAAGGATGGCGGGGAGCTTATCTGACTTATTGTGGAGATACAGAGAGCCTAAAGACTTTGCAGTGGCCGTAATGAATTCTTTTTTTTAGTTTATTCTTGCTATTACCAGGCGAGTTTGTATGGCTAAGGACAGCCGTGTCGTACAAAGCTAAAGGAGAATCGTATTTATCTTCTAGATACACTCTCTCTCTCTCTCTCTCTCTCTCTCTCTCTCTCTCTCTCTCTCTCTCTCTCTCTCTCTCTCTCTCGCGGTCAATTACTCTAAAGTTTCACTGAGCGATACGTATTTATTTTTCATTTTTAATTGTCACTTTATTTCATCGTGCGTTGTTTCAGTCTCTCTCTCTCTCTCTCTCTCTCTCTCTCTCTCTCTCTCTCTCTCACACACACACACACACACACACAACAATAATGATGAAACAATTAACGTAGTGTGATTCATGGCCAGTCTGATGTTAATTATCCAGAATAAGTTACCAACCTACTGGTGGAGAGGCTGGTGCACTGCCATATGCTTTGCAGTCCTTCCACTTTGGAACTGCAACTCGTCCTCTGCAACACTTCCGGTCTACAACATTTTGCAGTTCATTCGCTTTACAACTCTCACTCTGCAATACTTTCGCTCTGCAATCTTTTCATTCTGCAACTCTTCCACTTTGCAAACCATCCACTTTGCAACACTTCCAGTTTGCAATTCTTATACTTTGCGACTCTTCCACTTTGCTACTCAACCTGTGATAAACTTCCACTTTGCAACTCTTATAATTTGAAGCTCTTTCACTTTGCGACTCAATCTGCAGCTCTCATTATGTACCGTAACTTTTCCAATTTCCATCTCTTGCTTTGCTGTATAAACTGTTCTCTCCCTAAGGCTTTCCTGTCTGCAGCTCTGTCTTCACCTTTTCCACTTTCTTTGCGATGCTTGTGTGTGTGTGTGTGTGTGTGTGTGTGTGTGTGTGTGTGTGTGTGTGTGTGTGTGTGTGTGTGTGTGTGTGTGTGTGTGTGTGTGTGTGTGTGTGTGTGTGTGTGTGTGCGTGCGTGCGTGCGTGCGTGCCCGTGCGTACGTGCGTGTGTGTGTGTGTGTGTGTGTGTGTGTGTGTGTGAAGTTCGCGAGAGAATCCTTCACCACTGGATTAAACATTTTCCTATAATGATATACGATATATTTCAATCTTGCAACATCCAGGCGATTCAGTTCAGCTCAGTTGGGACTTTCAGACCTGGAGGAGCTGCCAATACACTTTACACTCTCCGTCAGTAAAAACGATCTTATAGGAGACCAGTCGTAAAATCGTCTGGAGAAAACAAGAATAACCTAAAATACAATATCTTCAGGGATTAATACTTTGATGAGATACACTTAAAGCTGAGTGGGCAGCAAATTTTTATCAAAAGTTTTTGTGGAGTTAATGGGAAGAGTCGTTCATCACTTGGGCTGCCGACACCACCAGGGCGACACTAATCCATCACTGGCTGATAAGATTTGGCCAGATGGTCCTATTAATCTCTGAGATGTGGCTGACAGAAGGTGCAGGCAGATGTGGGTGGATGAGATGAATGAGTTGACGGAGAGGTGAGGCAGTTAGATAAGGCTGATGTGTGAGGTGGGTGAGAGAGGCGTGTGAGGTACGAATGTTGAAGTGATGTGGGTGTGAATGGTGTGTGTGGTGGGTGTGAATGGTGTGTGTGTTGGGTGAGGCAGGAGTGTGTGGTGGGAGAGGCAGGAGTGTGTGGTGGGAGAGGCAGGTGTGTGTGGTGGGAGAGGCAGGTGTGTGTGGTGGGTGAGGCAGGAGTGTGTGGTGGGTGAGGCAGGAGTGTGTGGTGGGTGAGGCAGGAGTGTGTGGTGGGTGAGGCAGGAGTGTGTGGTGAGTGAGGCAGGAGTGTGTGGTGAGTGAGGCAGGAGTGTGTAGTGAGTGAGAAAGGAGTGTGTGGTGGCAGAGCCAGGTGTGTGTGGTGGGTGAGACAGGTGTGGTGGCAGAGGCAGGTGTGCGAAGTGGACGTGGGTGAGCAGGTGTGCGAAGTGGACGTGGGTGAGGCAGGTGTGTAAGGTGGATGTGGGTGAGGCAGGTGTATAAGGTGGACGTGGGTGAGGCAGGTGGGTGAGGCAGGTGTGTAAGGTGGACGTGGGTGAGGTAGGTGTGTAAGGTGAAGGTGGGTGAGGCAGATGTGTGAGGTGGACGGGGGTGAGGCAGGTGTGTAAGGTGGACGTCGGTGCAGCAGGTGTGTAAGGTGGACGTGGGTGCGGCAGGTGTGTAAGGTGGACGTGGGTGAGGCAGGTGTGTAAGGTGGACGTGGGTGAGGTAGGTGTGTAAGGTGGACGTGGGTGAGGCAGGTGTGTAAGGTGAAGGTGGGTGAGGTAGGTGTGAAAGGTGGACGTGAGTGAGGCAGGTATGTGAGGCTGAACTGGGGTAAGGAGGGGTAGCTGAGGTAGATGAGCTGACGAGAGGTGAGGCAGGAGTGTGAGGTGGCTGAGCTGACGAAAAATGCAGTTACTTGTCATGTAAGATGGACGAGTTCATGGATACTGATTGACTGTTGACGGAAAGAGCTCTTAGTGGGATGGATAAGTTGAATTTAATGATGAGTTGATGAAGGAATAAGTGGTGGATAAGCTGAAGAAAAAGGAACAGGTACTGTTGTCAGGTGAAGCAAGCAAGTGTGGTGGAAATGTTGAAGGACAGCGTCAGAATAAAAGAAAAGAAATTGTTATACTGTAGTTAACGAACAGAAAATAGAGGTGAAAGGGTTGATGGAATGAGTAGTTAGTTTTGATCGACAGGTCTCACTACCATCACAGCTACCATCAGCAACCCCTCCACTACCACAATACTATCACCACGCATCAACCAAAAACAGTACCATAAATCCACCACATAGAGTCCACTACTCCCCAACCCCCCAAAAAGACACCACCACAAACCCTATCATCACCATAACCAAAGTAACCAACAACGCGACCACTATCACCACAACCACAACTTCTATTACTACCACAGTCACCACTACCGTACAGCCAACACCACATTCACAAAAAATCCATCACACCCATTACCACTAACGCATCTTCACAACCACAACTACCCCCACAAACTACCACAATCACTGGTTTTACGGTGGTGGCGACCATCATCCACTCACATGTTGTTGTGCTGTCTATTTCTTCCTGCACCTTTATGATTGCATCCCTATGTCTGCTGTCCCCTCTTCCTACTTAGGCTTCTCCTTCCAATCACTTTTTGTTATTCTTCTTTCTACGTCAGGTGGCTCTACACTGTGACAAACTGAGTGGTAAAAACATTTAACTAGATAACAAGGCGATAAGCAGCCTACTATGGTATCCCTGTTAACTGGGTAGAGAGACGCTAATGCGCCGTGCATCCAGGAACCAAACCTCCACACTTTTCCCCCGCCACGCAACAGTGGGGCACCGTCAGCCGCAAGGGAACGGTTCACTGCACGGGATGGCCCAGCAGGGACAGTTGTTTGCTTACGGTTGATGGGTTTGCTGGGTCAGACAGACCAGGGTTGATCAACAACAGCAACAACAACCTGGACCTAAAACTGCCATCTCTCCATCTTGAATGCTGAGCCGTAAAAACAGATTAATGTTAACCCGCGCTTGCCGTCCCGGCGACGTGAATTAATGCGGCAACATTGCAAGGTCCCTAATTTGCACAATTTTCAATTTTCGCGAGTGAATTCGCGAGTGATTTTTGGCACGTATACACGGGACACCTTCCTCTATTCATCTACAAGATGCCAAGCAGGAACAATGCCTTACACGCATAACCTCTCCCCCCCCCCGGCACGCCGGTGTCTCGGCAATTCACCTGTTACCAGTGACCTGGCCAATAAAGACATTCAGGGCCAGAGTGATTCCCCAATCGATGACAATGTGGAGGACAAAGCTTACATAGCATTAGAGGAAGAAACAGTCAGAAATGATGATCAGGTAATGTGGGAAAAAAAAGGTCATGAATGGTGATGAGTTAGTGAGTGAAACAATGCTTATAATGCCTATATTACTGTTTGAAAACCAATATACTCTTGTACTACATATAAATTCGTACCAAGTGAATAAATACTGTTTATGAGTGGATAAAATAGTTACCCTCCCAAAGAACTCGTTTTCTTTGGTGCCAGCCTGTTAGAAAACCCAGTCAGGTAAGGAAGTACTCGCACCTAAATCCGGTATTTTAAACCTCAGGTAAGCGATTTCTCTATGAATTTTCGATGTTTCTCACCAAAGGCGGATGTTTGAGCCAAAAAAAAAAAAAAAAAAAAAAGGTCCAAAAACGTCGGGATGTGATATTACGATGGCCACAAAGACGTACCATGGAAAAGATGAGTTGTTGCATTGTCTTTTTCTGCCACTGGGCAACGAGAATATGTCCGAAAGGATGAAACTCTGCTCCATGATCCAATATCATTACCAGCATCACTAATACCACTACAACAGTTATACATTACTGCAGCCACTACCACCACTGTAACTACAACAAAAACCCCACCCCTATCACAAACCCACCTCCCAAAAGCCCGGACCATCCCAGTAGCGAGGAGTGGGGCGGGACTTCCATATTCCGGTTGTCAGGTGCTTTTCCCATGCTTCACTGATTTGGACTGTTTCGTGGCGGCTGTTTCGAGCTTTGAGAGCGTCTGAATATTTGCATGTAAATATCTGCTACTACACACTTGCATGTCCCTATGTACATATACTTCAGTTTATATTCGCGAGCAAATTTTATATATGCTTCTGCTTTTAATCACATGCATGTACTGTATAATCATATTCACATGCCCTTCCGTATAGTCGACTTGTTTATAATCTTTTGTATGCAACACTGTATATATATTACGTATTTATATCAGCATCCCTGCTTGTAGGTACACTTTTGAATAATAATTTTCACATTCTAGTGTAGGTCTGTACCCTGTTTTTATTTTCACTCATGTTTTGTATATTATTTTGTTGACATATGTGTGAATATTTGCTACAAGTGCTACGTTCTGGCGACAATAGTAATTCTCCTTACGTATTATCCCCTTTATAGTCACGTCTCCTGTATAATATGCCAACTAGCGCCAAGAAACTCATTTAACTCAACGCCTACACCAGCCTGAGGATGTTAATACTGTCACCATTAGCTCATGGTTAAGATAACAAGTACTCTATTCTAGTAAACACCAGACGCTTTTATTCAACTGAGAGTGAGTCATAGGAGCCTGAGTGTTAGTGGCTCTGTATAAACAACTCTCCATATCTTCTCTCTCAGCATCATTATCTGCCTGTGAGGAGGTATCATTAAGCCTGCGATCGCCAAAGGGATCTCAAGCCCCTTGTATTGTCGACAATTTTTAGACCAAGAGACGAAGACAGAACAAGCCTGGCCTCTATATCAGCACTGACTGCACTCTGTAATGTGGCATGCAGGGTAATAAAATACAATAATCGTGAACGATCCACAAATGTTCACCTCAAAAACTGAGAACTTGTCAAAACCTTCCCGTCCTTGATTACAACATACGAGCCTCAGCACCACTGACGGCCTTTACTAAATCCCACTTCCTAAATGTAGGTAAAGTGATAATCGAACTTTACCCTTTCCTTCCCATGGCGTATTTTGAAGTTATTACTGATGAAACCAGGTCATTTTACTCATATTTGGGACAATGTCCTGTAGTTAAGGGGTTAACGAAGGCTACACATAACCACGACAGTTCGAAAATTCTCTCAATCCGAATAAAATCGTCAGGTGGCAGCATGAACACACAAAAAAAAAAAGTGTCATGAAAGTGAAGAGGTTAATCTTTCCCCATGTAACTATGGATCTGAAAGGAGTGTTTACAACGAGAGAAATGCGCGTGAAAAACGAAATGTTGCAGAGTCTATGTTTGTGTTTATCAGCCTGTTGCTGCCGGTAAATCACCAATATGACATGAGAAGGTAAGTTCAAAGGCTAGCATATGAAAAACCACATTGCCAGGGCTACAAAACAGAAACCAAATACGAGAACCTGAGGGCAATATTCGCATCAATGGGGCAGTGAAACAGACAAAAAATTACCCGCGGACAGAGAAACACACAGACATATAGCAAGGCAGCTGATACTGACCGAAAACCAGACAGACAGATAGGATAGTCCGGCAGACAGAAAGTAACTTCAATGGACTGCGAATATACCCGCCTGGATGACTAAAAGTGACGCAGGACAATTACATACTATACTGTATATATGAGTGTGTGTCTATATTTATATATATATATATATATATATATATATATATATATATATATATACATATATATATATATATATATATATATATATATATATATATATATATATATATATATATATATATATGCAGGCAGACAAATTTAAAGACAAGCAGACAGGCAGACAGCAAGAGTGCGGCAGCTGAGAGGGCCGGAGAGACTGAATGAACCATTCGAACCAGCCCTGAAGACAACAGACCCAAGTATACACAGATAACAAGATATATATACAGTACACCGACAGACAGACAGGCCAAAACACAGCCAGAAAAATGAACGGACAGACAGACAGACAGATAGACAGCAAGAATGCAGCAGCTGAGAGGGCCGGAGAGACTGAATGAACCATTCTAACCAGCCCGGAAGACAACAGACCCAAGTATACACAGATAACAAAATACATATACACCGACAGACTGACAGGCCAAAACACAGCCAGAGAAATAAACGGACAGACAGACAGATAGACAGCAAGAATGTAGCAGCTGAGAGGGCTGAAACTGCAAGAAGCTCCACGAAACAGCATAAAGGAAAATGAGGCTCTCAGGTCCAGCTGTATTCACCTTACTGACTGGAGCCCCACCACACCACCAACGCTACCGCTACCATAACCATAACCATCACTGTCACTACCATCATTACCAACAACACTATCATCACCACTAATATTACCACCAACACCCACTAACACTATCATCACCATTACCATGATCACCTTCACGGCCACCAGCAATATTACTGTCACCATATACATCACCACCACCAACAACACTATTATTACTATCACCACCACCACCACCACCACACACCACCACCATCACCACCACCACACAGCACCACTAGTGGACGCAAAGAATTCTCTTGGGTAAAACCAGCCAGAGTCGCTTTAGCAACTCCATGGCCAACTAAATTTCCTGCGTTTTTTTTTTTTTTTTTTTTTTAATATTCCTTAAACAGTGTATTAGAAAAAGTTTTATTTTGGGTATAAACAAACTGTTTCATTAATATAATCGTTACTGAAACCTCTAAGTTTGCATCATCAAAAATACTTTTCATTCTTGGAGTGCTCCCAAAAGTGGCTTATTCTTCCAGTATAATCAAAACTGGTTCATTTTTAATACAATATCTAGATAGACAGATAGAGAGACAGATATAGATAAACAGATACAGATATACAGTGTTTACAAACAATGGATTATAACAGCTACATCATTTTGGGTGACATTCCAAATAATTCAGTCCACAACTACAGTACATTCAGAGCTCCCATTTTATTACTGCAAAAGACTGCATTTCTTTAGGACAAAACTGGCTCATTTTTACAACACTGCAAAACTCCTTCACTACTTAAACCACCGATTATTTTTTCTATTTTCAATACACTGTCAACGGCTTCAGTAGCGGAATAAACTCAACACAGCTTCATAGTTGCAATACACCCAAAACTTATACATCTTTGTGAAAAGAAAATGGCTTCATTTTTCCAATACACTCGTGAGCTTGAGTTTTGCTGGGCAAATCTGCTTTACCTTTTGCTATTTAAACAGACCAGATATAATTTTGCAACACATTCAAGACAACTGCATTTATGTAATTTTTTTCAATATTTGTAATAACTCATGATTACTTCATTTCTGCTACACAGTAATATTGCTTCATTTTGCAACACCCAAAACTGATTTATTTTCGTTGTCCTCACAGAACTGCTTCATGTCCTGTAGTACACTCAGCTTTTTCTCTCCCTCCCTCTCTCTCTCTCTCTCTCTCTCTCTCTCCAAAACCTCCATAAAATGAATAGCCTATAATCATGGGGAGGGGGGGGGGTAGCTGGAATAATATTAAAGAGACGTCACCGTACTGAAGGAGTTACGCGAGTTCGATTCCCAGGCCGGCCATAATTCCTTTAGCCTAACCTTTCCGTACCTAGGCTACAAATGAACAAGTTTCGGGACTGTAAATATGATGGCTGCGTATCGTAGTTCAGTGAAGAAAGGGCTTAGCAAGAAATGAATACCAGATATAGGCTAATCACCTTCGTACTGTCTACAGAGCTAGTCTAAGCCTTTTTCTTTGAGGGAATGTGGAGGGGTGCAGTAAGTTGGAGGACTGATGGGCCTCAGGGAACGGGCTGTGTAGTCTATGCCCAGGGTTGGACACAAAAGAATGTATTGAGATTGATTTCATGAACGTGGTGTATTAGAATTCCTAGATTTTGTTATGTTTAGAATATTTCATCCCTTCTCTTCACACTGCAGTCCCATCCACCCATACACTGATGACTCCACCCTTCACAGCAGTTACTTGAGTCACGAAATGCATCTATGGCACACGTGGTTTCTAACTTGTCTATTAATATTTCTGACTGAGGGTAAAGGAAACCTAGTAGTTTTTCATGCATCAAAAACACGATTCCTACAGCTTTCAACCCTTCAAAATCTTTCACAGTAACTTCTCTTAATATTCAGCAACACAATACCCAGTCCGTGGTTATCTTACTATTCTTGGGATCTATTTCTCTCCAGAGCTACCAGGAAAAGATCTTCATATCTCACTGCAAAATGTGCTTCTATGAAACTGGGAATGCAAGGACAACTGTGATTATCTTTATCCCGGCACACATGTTTAGTTTGTAACTTTATACAGGGATCCTTTTACTCCCGTGTGTATGTGTAATTCACCGGGTCGGTCAGGATCACTTGATGGTCGTGATGATCAGCTTTTACCCTCCCGGAAGGGAGCTGAGAGCTCATATAGTCCGATCTAAGGGCAAGGCTGTGACCTTCACACACGCACACACCCGTCCCCTTGCTCAAGGGGGACAGTAACCACCCACTTCGTCAGTGAAACTTTTCGCAACCTGAGCGAGGCGCGAACTCCCGTCCACCAGTTGGCAAGCGGGAACGTTACCACTGCACCAGCGAGCGGTGTGTGTGTGTGTGTGTGTGTGTGTGTGTGTGTGTGTGTGTGTGTGTGTGTGTGTGTGTGTGTGTGTGTGTGTGTGTGTGTGTGTGTGTGTGTGTATGTGTGTGTGTGGCTCATCACATACCATTTTTCAAAAATAAATAAATAAATAAAAAATCAAGAGCTTCTCATCTCATCCCTTACTGGCTCACTTCACCTTCTCACACTCACCTGCAGCTCTGCACCTTTATCCTTCTACTAACGTTATTTCAATGGTCAATGCTCTCCTGAACCGTATACTTGCATCCTTCTATTACAGTGGGTTCGCAGTACCCGTCTGGCAACACACACACACACACACACACACACACACACACACACACACACACACACACACACACTTTTCTGTTCAACTCTCAAATGTAAGGGTTAACCGATATTCTCTGTCCTGGAGCTGTCTCGCTCAGTCTGTATTTCCCTCTGCCTATGAGCTTCAGTCTTTTAAATGCAATGCGTCCAGGCATCCCTAAATGAGCAGATTTTGAATTTGGTTATCATCTGCTCAGTTTTTCTAGGAACAAAAAAAAAATCAAGACATCTAACCAATGGTTTTTCTACTTTGTATACCGGTATGAAAAGTCCCACTCACACCATTCTCAATAAAGTCTCCCAGAATGAAACCACCTCTCTCTCTCTCTCTCTCTCTCTCTCTCTCTCTCTCTCTCTCTCTCTCTCTCATTTGCTTATCCTTGCTCTTCATCCCCTTCCTCTCGTTATTTCTCTAACATCACGCTCATTAGCTCACCAACCTCTTTCCATTTTCCTTCCCTTCACATTTACTTCTCCATATCAATGTTTTCCGATGCTGTTTCTGGTAATTTCCCACGCGGTTAATTCTTCGTATAGTTACTTATACAATTACTTCTCCATACACTCATCAATACAGTTACACACAGCTACACATCTTCACTGTTACTTCCCCATACACTTACTTCTTCATACAGGTGTTCATACATTTACATCCACATACAATTCCTTTCACAGCTACAAAAATACTTACATATATACAGGAATTTATCAATCAGAATGCAACAGGTCAATTCTGGAACTGTCTCCCTCTGTCTGTGTTTCCTACTGCCAGTGATCTCCAGTCTTTCAAACGCAGTGTGTCCAGGCATCTCAAAATGAAAGGATCTTGAATACGGCTCTGTTATCTTCTTTTTGTTTCTTCTTGGAGGGAACAATTTCCGGGCTTCTGGCCTTTGGTTCCTTCTTCCTTACATTAAAGAGTAAATTTTCTCCCACTTTATTTCTCGATCTTCTCCGTCTTCCCCCTCCATCTCTTAACTACACTCGTAATCGCTACACAGATGCCAACCAACAAATATTTCACGCCTCCGTTTCCGTTTCCACAGCTACCTTTGGCGGGGATGTTGGCAAGTGCACGATCCATTAACATTATTAGAAGAGTTACCATGGAATCCTCGGCGAGTTCCATATAAACCTTCTCAGTGAAGCTTATCATTCTGTTTTTTCTTTTTTTTTTAAGACGCAAATAAATCAGTAGTGGAAACCATAGAATATTATTACAAATACCAGTAGTTATTATGGAATCTTTAATGAGTTCCTTTATTCCTAGGTGATGCTTACCGTTTTGGCCAACGCTCCAACCATTAACAGGGGCAGTGTTAGATTATACTCATTTTACTCATACTTGGCCTAAAAATCCCAACTCTCCATCTTGAATGCTGAATGGTAAGAACAGACTGACACTAGATTATGCTGCTTGTCACAATGAAGTACTATGGAAAATATGCAGAGCGGTATCATTGTCTTTCTGCCACAGGACCACGTGAAACAAGCTGCAATAGTAGGAATATCTAGGCCAAGTTAGAGTGAAACGAGTACCGTATAGTTACCATGACCTCCCCACTGATGCTTACCATGCTACTGATTATTTTCACTGATGCAAAACAACAACATGAGGAGGAGGAGGAGGAGGAGGAGGAGGAAAAGGAGGAGGAGGAGGAAAAGGAGGAGGAGATAATAATAATAATAATAATAAATAATAATAATAATAATAATAATCCATCCATCCATCATCCAATCCTACGTTGCCCCATGAGGAGTGTAGAAACCCGGGGCTAGGCAAGATGGTCCTGACATTTATGATGAGAGTGAAATAGTAATAATAATAATAAAATAATAATAATAATAATAATAATAATAATGATGATAATAATAATAATAACATACATCATCTAATCCTCTGTTGTCCCATGAAGAGCGTAGGAGCCCGGGGATAGGCAAGTTGGTCCTGACATTAGGCCGCTTTCATACGAGGCCACCGGTGGCCGCAACTGGTGGCCCAGTGTGAAGGGGCTGGCAACTAGTGTAGCCGTATGAAAGCTCCGATTTGAAAAAATGCTTTACAGCGAGTGGCAGCAACCACCAGTGGCGGACACTAGTTGCGCGAGCGAGCCACCGACGGGAGCTGGTGGCCGGCCGGGCAACCGCAGTGGCCTCGTATGAAAGGCTCCATTGAAAACTATGGGAGGCAACTAATTGCGGCTACTGGTGGCGACCACCGGTGGCCTCGTGTGAAAGCGGCCTTAACGTGAGTGACCAGCCTCATTCATCCCTAAGTGGCATTACGTGAGCAACAAACCCCAACCATCCCTTGGATATAAACCTACATGGGCTCAATCCGGCTGGAGCGCCTTAATTACCCACTAAACCACCAGACACCATAGTTTGGTTACATAGTTACCACCCAGCATAGTAAATTGTTTCATAATGTACAGGAAACCATTTGGTCTGTTACTCAGTGTAGAGTCACCCGTAGACAGAAGGAGAGAAAGAAATAAAAAAAAAAAAAAAAAAAAAAAGAAAGGAGGGGAAGGAAGGAAAGAAAGGAGTGCAAACTGCAGTCACCCGTGAGCAGCACTACTTCGAGTGAGTGGATGGCGAGCGCCCCCACCTACCATCATAATAATAACAATAACAACTAGAATGGCACCCAGTAGAGCGCATACCTCCGCCAAGGCCCAACATGGAATATTTACGAAAATGTCGAAAAACGCCCTATTTTGCAATGTTAAAGTGAAGAAAACAAAAACATCCTGGATCCGCACCTTTATCCGGATCCGCACCAAAATTTAATGGAGTTCATTCTGGAATAAGGCCCATTCTTCTAAAAAGTTTCATGGAAAACCGTCCTGTAGTTTTTGTGTAATCTTGCTCACAAACCAACCAACCAACAAACAAACAAACGGCCAGGGATGAAAACATAACCTCCTTGGCGGAGGTAATAATCACCTTAGGCAATTACCGTCACGGCCAGTCTCTCATTACTCCACAGCATATCGGTGCTATAATAAATGCCATTAATCATCTCTATATCTCTCTCTCATCACGTTATTGTATCCTATTAATTCCACAAAAATAGCGTCTATTAAATTTCCAAATAATAAACCTGAGTAGTCAGTTTCCCTCAATTTACAGCAACTTATATGGAAAAAGCCGCAACTCCTTGGAACACACACGGTCATACGATAAGGGCCTACAATACAGGGTAACCCGAAACTCACGTGGCGTTATCTTATGTGTTGCGAGGACGGTTCAGTCGGTTAGTAGGGGCGTGGCTGTGGCTGTACGAGTAGAAAATAAATAAATGATGCAGGGTGGACGCTGGTAACAATTAGCCGTCCCCGCAACACAACAGCAATCGCCCGGCGGAGTGGAAGTGGAGCATCATAGTATATGCGACCATCCTGCTAAATTATATACACAGAACTAATATAAGTTTGGCCACTCAAATTCGAAAGGCGTTTTTCATGCCCTTTAACCGCTCTAGCACCCAGCCGAAGGATATTATGTATTTATTTTTTTTTTCTGTTGCTTACAAGTTTATTCAGCTTAATTCTTGGTCACGGCGAGTCTGTGTCCTAAATAATATCGCCGTTTATAAGATGCAAAAAAGCGTTCTGGTCTTTATTCTCAGCCATAACATTAATTGTGATACATTTTAGTCTTTTAGTACTCAAGGTTCTTATTAAGTCTGGTAAAATTACCTGACGTTAGCCGGAAATAGAGAGTAAATTAGTAGTTGGCAGGTAAGGGTGTAAAGGTGATATGACATAGTGAAGGAGTCATCTGAGGCTCTATGTAACTCTTTAACTTTGAAAATTCTAAACCAAGGTGGGTAGATTCGTATACTGATAGATAGACTGACAGATAGATAAACAGGTAGATAGACACAGATTAGATACATAGATACCGTACATAGAGATATAGATATTGATGGATGGATGCGTGGATAGACAGACGGACAGATGGATATACTGGCAAACAGACAGGCATAGGCAGCGAGGTAGGTAGGTAGACAGACTGATAGATATAGACAGACAGATAGATGGATACAGACAGTGACAGATATACTGTAGATAGATACACATGTAATGGACGTACAGGGCCTTGAGGGGGATGCCTACTGATCCCGTGGTCGCCATTCTCATTTTCATGTTGCCGTCTCCTAACAGTTTTATTCAGCTAAGCACAGACTTTCTAAACTGGAAGGGTCAGACATGGCTTCAGTGAGCCCCTTCCATACAACACGCCTTTCTAAAGTTTAAAAATAGGCTAGTTTGGTAGCTGTAAGAATAGGAAAAAAAAAGTTACCCAGATTAACAACCGTACCTGCGATATCACAACTTAAGGACATCAGGACTGTAACTAATAACACCTGAATTTTATGCATATACAAGGTCACTAAGACCCAAATTCTCCCCAGTTAAGAAGCTCCCTAACAACTCTTTCTAAGCGATTTATTCTGCTTAGTACTCCGCGGCGTCCTCTTTTGTGTTAGTTACTTAAACTCTAATGTCACTATTCGAAACTAAATCAGTGAGGAACAGGCGTTAGGGAGCTTCCTAAACCGCCGACAATACGACCCCTAAGCCTCTCATGCTGGAGTGTTGTCTGGTATTTCATTCCACACACCAGACGAGTTTAGTTTGCAGAGTGAGTCACATGGGCCTGTGAATACCACTAACCTTCTCAAGTTCGGAACAACCCTGGTATTTTTGTATAAAATCCTGATATTTTGAAAGAAATTTCTGGTATTTTGGAGAAAAGTCTGGTATATTTGTGTAAAATCCTGGTATTTTACAAGAAATCTCTGGTATTTTGGTAGAAAAGTCTGGTCTTTTAATAGAAAACTTTGGTATTTTAGTAGAAAACTTTGGTATTTAGTAGAAAACCGGTATTCTAGCAGAGGTCTGATATTTTAGTAGAAAACTGGAAGCTATTCTAGTACACGTCTGGTATTTTAGTAGAAAACTGATATTTTATTAGAAAACTGGTATTCTAACAGAAAAGTCTGGTATTTTAGAAGAAAACTGGTACTTTAGCAGAAAAGTTTGGTATTCTAGTAAAGTAATACCATATAACCTAGTCAGCTTGAAAATAATAACCGGTATTAGCAAGAATAATATACTGCTGACGTCACTGGAGTGAAGGGGTTATTCGTAACAGCTTTTCGTCTTTTAACTTTAGAATACCCCTCCACGGAAAAAAAAAAAAAAAATCGACTTATGAAAATAGCAAATAACAACATGAATAACAAAATGCGTTCATAAAAGATGAAAGGGTTAATACTCGTGCTGCGAATAATATGAGAATTAATAACCAAACTTTGAATAACAGGAATAGCCTGGCTTACCACTGGCGTAGTTGAATACAACTCTGGCGATGGTTTGAACAGAATACTAGAATTTCCTGACCATCAGAGTCCATGCTAAAACATTTAAATATTATGAGAACCAGTCTGATCACAATGATGACGTATTTTCTATGGTTATCTTTTTTTCTTTTTTTTTGGAAATTTTAACTTACAACAAACTTTTCAAATGTTTTTTTTCTTTAATGCAAAGAAGAAGGAACCAAAGGCCAGAAGCCCGCAAATTGTTCCCTCCAAGAAAAAAAAAAAAAAACAAGATAACAGTGTGAGATATGGCCTTCATTTTGCCCTTCAGTACTAGGCTTCTCTTTTAAGGCATATAAGATGGCCTTGTTGCATCAAAAATAAAATTAGAGATGACGCTCTCGTGCTGAAGGTGTTAATATCCTCGTCCCGTACACTTAGGTTCGTACTCTTGTCGGGTATGGAGGCTCCCAAGCACCTTTTCCTTAGCGATTCATTTTTGGATATGGCTGGTGGATATCCTTTTGTACGTTACTTATGCAGAGTATAGCGATGTTTGAAGGATTTAGTTACGGTAACACAAAACAGGACAGCAATATGAAGTATGCTAAATAAAACGCTCAGGAAAAGGTGTTAAGAAGGTTCCTTAACCGAAGGGAATACGAGTCTTAAAGGCTTGAGATGATGGAGCTAATAGAACCATTAAGACCCATTAGAAAAACACACCGTAAACCCAATGACAACGGCCGTCCAAATAGGCAATTAATGAAAGAGATAGTAACGCAGGCGCCAGTTATAGGACGAGGAGGGAGGGGACGAGGGGGGAGAGGGGACGAGGAGGGAGAGGGGAAGAGGAGGGAGAAGGGAAGAGGAGGGAGAAGGGAAGAGGAGGGAGAAGGGAAGAGGAGGGAGAAGGGAAGAGGAGGGAGAGGTGTGACACTTCAGCAATTTCCATGAAATTGTGAATGAAAATGAGACAGACTTTCCAACCGGAAAAGTTAGATACAACCATCATTAACACCATTTAATCCAATAACGTATATTAAATTTCAGATCCATCTAAACGAATTATTAACCCTGATAAGTGCCTTGGGAAGAGGGAAGGGTTCCGGAGGACTGGAAATCAGGTGTAATTGTTCCTTTATACAAAGGAAAAGGGAAGAGAGAAGTATGTGGTAACCATAGAGGTATTTGCCTTCTTAGTGCGACAAGAAAAATATATGTAGAATACTCACTGATAGGGTTAGGCATATGACAGAGGAGCTAGCTGGAGAAGAGCAAGGGGGATTTAGGAAGGGAAAATGGTGTGTAGATCAGATATTTGTTCTAAGATGTTTAGTGGAGAAGTATCTAAAGAAGGGAAAGAAAGTGTATGCTGCCTTCATGGACTTGGAGGAAGCTTATGACAGACTAGATAGGCAAGGTATGTGGAAGGCATTAAGAATATATGGAGTGGAAGGGTAATTGCTGAGTGCTGTGAAGAGTATGTAAGAAGGAGCTAGGGCTACAGTGCGAGTGGATGGTGAGCTGAATGAGTTCTTTGATCTCAGTGTGGGACTGAAACAGGGTTGTGTGATGTCTCCATGGCTGTTTAATATATACATGGATGGGGTTGTAAAGGAGGTGCAAGGTAGGGCAGTGGATGTGTGGGTGGCTCTAATGAATGAGGGTGAGATGTGGAAGATTCCGGTGTTGCTGTTTGCTGATGATACAGTATTGTTGAGTGAAGATGAATGGGAGTTGCAAGGTTTGGTGAATGAATTTGGGAGAGTGTGTAGGAAGAGGAATCTGTAAGTTAATGTAAACATAAGTAAAGTTATGGTGTTTGAGAGGAATGAAGTCACAGAATTCACAATGAGATTGGATGGTGAGGATATGGAGAATGTGAGTGCATTCAAGTACTAGGGTAGTGTGATAAGTAAGGATGGAACTTTGGGGGATGAAGTGCTTGAGAGGATACAGCAGGGAAGGAAGGTTGTTGGTTCACTGAAAGCAGTGATGAGAAATAGGGAGGTGAGTATGGAAGTTAAGAAGTCACTGCATGATTGTATTGTGATCCGTACCCTGACGTACGGTACGGAAGCGAGGCATGGACCTCGCTAGAGGGGAACAAGTCAAGAGTGAGAGCAGTGTAGAGCAAGAGTGAGAGCTATTACTTGAGAGGAGCATGTGGAGTGACATGGAGGGAAAGGATGACGAATGAAGAAGTGAAGGAACGTTGTGGGGTGAATGTGGATGTGGTTGAGAAGATTAGGAGAAATACACTGAGGTGGTTTGGACATGTGGAGAGAATGGAGAATGAAAGACCGACTAAGAGGGTGCATGTAGGTAAGGTGGAGGGAGGGAGAGGGAGGGGAAGAAAGAGGATAAGGTGGAGGGATGGAGTTGAGAGGTATATGAGGGAGGGGGGAGTGAGTTGGAGGGAGGGTAGTCAAATGGTTGGTGACAGAACGACTTGGAGGCGTTTTGTCTGCGGCCACCCTTTGCGGGATTAGGGCGTCGGGCTATAGATAGATAGATAGATAAATGTCTGGTGCTAAAGATGGTTATTAATGCTAAACCTAACTCATCCACTCGAAAAATATCCTAGTCCTTCTAAAATCCTCAACAGATGGCAGGAATAATACGGTACATAAAAAGATGTTCTCCGTAGGAGTTAATAAGGCAGCAGCCACTGAAATACCAGTAAGAGTGGACAAATACCAGAGCCAATATCATAAAGTGAAATGGCAAACAAAGAGATATTTATAGCTCATGTTAGAACTGGTGGTGTTAGAAATGGTGGTGTTAGAACTAGCAATGTTAGAACTGGTGGTATTAGAACTGGTGATGGTGATGTTAGAACTGGTGATGCTGATGATGTTAGAACTGGTGGTTAGAACCGGCGATTTTAGAATTGGTGGCGTTAGAACTTGTGATGTTAGAACTAAACCAGTGGTGTTAGAACCGGTGATGCTAGAACCGGTAATATTAAAACCGGTGATACTAGATACAATCTTCACTAACCTCCTCTCTTCTACGTTCTATCTTGAGCTGGAAGGTGGACCTCTGTAGTAAGAACACACAACAATACAGGATACTTTAATGAAGAACTTAGTCGTATAAATACGGGGGAATATAAGACGTACCGTACCTGGAGGTCTTACACCAAAGAGAATACGGCTGATTGAAAAGACTGAGGGACTGAAGAAATATTACTGCTATTCCTAAAACACAGTGACATGGTAATATCCAATTCACACTGGCCACGATGACTCTGCGTTTCAATTTTTCATTAAAGACTTTGGCATTATTCATAACAATCCCTTCACCCCAACACCACCATTTGCCTTATTTTTGAAGCTAACTGATGATTGCTGTCAGAAAAAGAAAATAAAAGAAACAGAAAAAAGACGGGTACTTCACATGTGGGAGAGTGGTTTCTCGAGGAAAAAATCGTTACCAGTAGGGATAGAAATGCTTTTTTTTTTTTTTTTTTTCTGGGGGGGGTCGAGGCTACAGCTCACGAGAGAGAGAGAGAGAGAGAGAGAGAGAGAGGGGGGAGTGCCTATCGGTATATAAACAAGCCTATCAAATATTATTGTGTGAAGTAACCGTATGAGGAAGTAACACTATGGGAAAGTAACTGTATGGGGAAGTAACTACAGGGAAGTAACTTATGGGGAAGTACGGTAACTGTATGGGGAAGTAACTTTATGGGGATGTAAGTGTATGGGGATATAACTGTATGGGGAAGTAACTGTATGGGAAGTAACTGTGGGGAAGTAACTGTATGGGGAAGTAACTGGGGAAGTAACTGTGGGAAGTAACGATGGGGAAGTAACTATGGGGAAGTAACTGTATGGGGAAGTAACTATGGGGAGGTAAAAATAAAAATACTAAGAAATTTGTTAATATTACAGAAACGAGGAAAAGTGATGGAAAGATAGAAAAACAAACAGAAAGACAGAGAAACAATACGTAAACTGACTGACAGACAGACAGACATACACAGGGACAAAAAAAAAAAAAGACATACTGTACTGTACATACACAAATAGATACATATAAATAGAAAGCTAGATAGATAGAGGGGCAGATGATACTCTGATAGATTTAGGCTAGGTATGAAGTAGATACACAAAGACAAAGACTTGACAATAAACAGACAAAGACAAAGACAGACAGAGAGACAGACAGATAAACAGAAACATGGACAAACATGTGTGTGTGTGTGTGTGTGTGTGTGTGTGTGTGTGTGTGTGTGTGTGTGTGTGTGTGTGTGTGTGTGTGTGTGTGTGTGTGTGTGTGTGTGTGTGTGTGTGTGTGTGTGTGAGAGCGAGAGAGAGAGAGAGAGAGAGAGAGAGAGAGAGAGAGAGAGAGAGAGAGAGAGAGAATATAAGAAACAGGAAAAGACAGAAGTGACAGAACGTAAAGTTTCCGTTTTCGCTTCACTTGGCGCCAAAATTCTCTCTCTCTCTCTCTCTCTCTCTCTCTCTCTCTCTCTCTCTCCACCTATCTATCTGTATCTATATTTATCTATATATGTCTACCTGTATATCTCTCACACACTAACTTCAGTAATTTCTTCCCAACAGATGCATATTAGATGACCCACTGTGACGAGTGGAAATGTTGGGTGGGAGACAGGGACAGGATAGAGCTGGAATTCTTTATTTTCTCGGACGTTTATAGCTGTGATAGATAAATAAACTGAGAGAGAGAGAGAGAGAGAAAATCCAATTCGTTCTTACATCCTGACTTACAATTATTTTCTTTCCATCTTAGGTCAGGTTCTGTGTACCCTAAAACATGAGAAAATACAGAACTCAATCTCTACCCTGTCTCTCTCTCCCACCCAACATTTCCAGGCGCATATTAACACATACCTCTAACTGCTCCATTATCTCTCTCTTATTTCCATTTCTAAATCGTAGTTACAGGTTTATTATTGGGAAAAACAATGACGACGACGACGACGACGACGACGACGACGACGACGACTACGACGACGACGACGACGACGATGATGATGGTGATGATGTTATAAAGATGTTAATTAAAGACTACCAACATTCTTTCAATTCACCAGCCAATCAATCATTTTATTCCATCGTCCAATGATTTGTGGACACGCGAATGAGAAAAAGTATAACAAACAATTACCAACTGCAACACACACACACACACACACACACACACACACACACACACACAAAGTTACATGTCCCCTTTCTTTCAATCACCTTATTGGAATATTTGCATTATAAAGAAGAGAGGCAATACTAAAGACTACAAAATTCCACGCTATAAATGTTGACACTGATGATGCTCGTCGGTAAAAACATCGCCGGAAGTTTAATATCAGAATTTATGAAGATATCTGGACTATGACTGAACTAAGAAAAAAAATCGACGAAAGCAAATAAATATGGAACGAATTTTAGTGTCTTTAGTAAATTCTTGAGAGAGAGAGACAGACAGACAGACAAACAGACAGAAAAGAGACAAACAAATGGTCAGACAGATACACAGAAAGCCAGACACAGAGAAAAAGCCATACACACACAGAACGACCAACAGAAAGAGAGAGAGAGAGAGAAACCCTGAATCCTTCTTAGGGCCTAAAGGCACGGTCACACAAAAGCGACTCAAGGTCCGACCGAAGCGTGAGTCACGGTCGTAATGCATTTTTTCATTGATCGTCCCTTGATTTGCCGGCAAAGCCCGGACTCTTTCGGGCGCTCGTGAGCCGCTGGGACGACTCGTCTGGCCTCACAACTTGCCAAAAGTCGTGTCACAGTTGCGTCGCAGTCGGGAGTGTCGTACGTCGGTCGTGAAGCAGTCTTAGCTCAATCAGATGCATTGTGATGCGGTCGTTCCGTGTCGTGATGCTGTAGCTAAAAAAAAAAAAAAAGTTACGACTGCATGTCGTGAGAAATCTCTTGTCTCTGACAGTGGGTGGGACACAGGCGAGGTCCATGGTGATGTGCTGGGTGTCACTAGTGGTCCAGGTGTGATGCCCTGTCCCACGCTGGGTGTCATTGGTGGTCCAGGTGTGATGCTCCGCCTCATGGGTTGGTCGTGGAGGGGTCGTGGGTGTGTCGTGGGAGGGTCGGGGTGCATTCCCCAAATGCGTCATGCTGTCGTCTTGCGTTCGTGGGCGATCGTGTCACGGTCGTGGCTGACAAAAATTCGTTAAATATCAAATCTGAAGACTCGTAGCTCTTGCCACACGGTCGCCTAGTGATCTTGTTGCATTCTTGAGGACGTCACGACCGATCGTTAGGCAGTCGTGAGCAGAGCAGATTCGGGGCCAGCTGGGAGGCGTGGGAGCCAACTTAGACAAGACCTTGAGTCGCTTATGTATGGCCGGGCCTAACTCATAATTGTTTTCACCTTTCCAGTCTGTTTTTTTCATTATTGTCATTTCCATCCAATTCTACTTCACCTCAGAGCCCTCATTTCCAACCAATATCCTCCCTCTCTCTCTCTCTCTCTCTCTCTCTCTCTCTCTCTCTCTCCTATTCTTGAATTTCTCCAAGTAGTATTGGCCTGTCTACTGTTAATAATGCCGAACCACCGAGCTAAGATCGTAGAGAGAGAGAGAGAGAGAGAGAATGGGAAGGCGGAGGAAGAATGACTGTAGGGAAAGGGCGGAATTTTGCCCACTAACTAACAATGGCTCTGATTCTCCCTTACTTTGTACCAATTTACATCAGACGATTTTATTCAGCTGGGAGTGTGTCAGAGCCTGACAGTGTTCATACCTTCTCCATTAACTCTCAAAGACTTCTAACCACAATGGCTAAAGACGATTTATTTAGTTTCACGTGAATCATTGGAGCCTGAAAGAGTTAAGAATTGAGACAGACTAAAAGGGAGATTTTGAAAAATATATTCGCTGATATGAAACAGATTATTATTTTATCAGATTTATTTCCACAGATACAAGACTGTCACTACGATATTCACGAAGATAAACGCTTACCACCATCATATTCACAACAATACTCCCATCACCATAATATTTACAAAGGGAAAACTCCTATAACTTTTATATTTGGGATGAAGTCCTATCACCACAACACTTACAAAGGGAAAATCTATCACCATATCATATATTTGGAAAAAGTCGCCGAAGAAAAAAGTTTATCACCATATAATTTACGAGGGACAAATTTCTTGGACGGCTGCTTCTTCGAGTCAACCTCGCAATACTTATAAAACTATAGAGAATAAAAATGAGAGTTGGCACATACCTGAGCGACGCCCGGTGCCAGGTAGACTATAGACAAAACTCACCTGGAGGAAGAAAGGAGTTTTAGAAGTTACATTTAGTGATTCTCTCTCTCTCTCTCTCTCTCTCTCTTGTTATCTCCCAATCCCCTCCTTCCTTCTTACTCTCCTTTCCTCTCTCCCTCCAACGTTCCCCTACGTTCTCCATTCCCTCTCCTTCCTCTCGCATTCTCTCCCTTCCATTCCTACCGCCTTCTATACTATCATGCTTGCCCTTCTCTTCCCTCCCTCTCCTTAGTCAGTCCTTCTGCTCTTCCTCATTTCCGTCTCCTCTCACTGTAACGGCGCAGCGAGCGAGAATGCTGTTAGTTCACCTTTACCCTATACCAAGCACGGCACCGAATTTTTTTCGGAGACTGATGATGCAAGAGAATATCTACACACATCGTTGGAAAATTATGAAAAAGTTACAAGTGTGACTTAAATGACCTTCTTTAAATTCGCTTCTACATATCGATTAAAAAGAAAAAAAAAAACTATATACAAAAAAAAGTCCAATTGAGCACCAGGCAGTACTAAAACTGTTATTTCCGAGACTATCAAAGCTATAACGGATCAACGTACATAGTTTGAAAGCTTATTAAAATATGTACCGGTATAAGGGATTTAATCCCCGGGCTAGGCAACTATGGCCATACAGCCCCGCTAGGTTACAGGAGCGCTCTACCACTCCCGGCACGGCAGTCCCGGGCGAGGCTCGAACTCGCAATCCCCCGATTACGAGCTTGATGCTCTACCACTGAGCCACCGTGCCTCCAGACTACGTACCGGTATATAATGTGTTATTTGTGTCCTCAAAATTCGCCGCCATATTGCCCCCCCCCCCAAAAAAAAGGCAAAAATGCGTAAATTCACCTTCAACAGTAGCTACTAAAACTAACATCATTTGCAAACAATTAAACCTACAGCGAATTTCCATACATCATTACAAAGCTTTAGAAAATATAATAGATGATACTTAGGCCTATGTTGTTTTTCTCTAAATTATCCACCATATCGTAAAAAAAAAAAAAAAAAAACGCTAAATTGAGCACCACTTAGATTTTTTTTTTTTTTTTTTTTTAGACTATTCACCCTACAGCGGACATAAATACATCGATAGAAAACTTAGGAAAAGGTAATACGGTACCGGTAGTTGTTAAGTGACTTTCTAAAAATTCGCCACAACACTAAAAAAAAAAAAAAAAAAAAAAAAAACACCATACCTGTGATATCTCGAAAACTATGAACATAAAATCGCACCCACACATATCATTTCAAAATTTCTGTTACTGTATTAAAAATGTTACCATACGTGGCTTTTCTCAAAATTTGTTTCCGTATCGCCAAACAAGGTCTATTCCTAAGGTAACTGATAAGGAAATTTAGTTCTATTATAATTTCTCCATCTAAACATGCACAGAATACTATTGTCACGAGTCGGCTAGTGACATTGGCTTTTGTGGGAAACCGCGAACTCTAGTGGAATCCCAGTTTATCGTTCAATTAACCGCTCATTCGGTCGGGAGTCCTTTCAAATCTATTTTTCAGTGTCATAAGTGATCGTCTTTGTGTGAGACATTAGCGCTTCCGCTGAGCAATTTGTTTTGGGCGCGTTTCGCTCACTCTCGACTGTTAAAAAAAATGCGGCCATAGCGCTCCCTTTCTTTCCCACGAGTTAGTCAGTCAAGTGTCTGTCGTGACGGAGTGAGGTTCTGTGCTCCAGCAGTGAGAGAGGTCAGCTAGCACCCAGACTCCACTAGACTACAGTTCTCCAGGCTCCCACCCTTCTTGGTGATACACCACATTCAGTGACCAGTATTTCCTTTTCGTTTTCCTAGACTTAAGAGTTTAGTTAAGTGTGCTGTTTCTTCACATGCTAGCCGGCTGCGCCGCATGTTTTTTTCTAGGCGTAAGAATTTAGCTAATGAGTGAGTGAGTGAGTACGATCTCTTTATTTGAATTCATTTTGAGATGTAACGTTAAACCTATTTTTGTAATCAATAAATTTAACAGTTCTTTTTCTTGAGCTTAATGTAATGTAAACTCGTGTTTCATTTCTCCACAGTTAAGCTTATTTCCCTCATAGCTCCTAGCTTGCATAAACGTTTGCTATTCATAAATGGTACTTAGGCCAGTTTTGTTGTATTAAACTTAGAATCTATTGTGCCTCCTAGGAGTTAAGCATCAGCAAGAACTTGATATTATTAATAGTATTAGTTATATATTGTCAGGGGTGAAGTAACTCTCTCCAGAGGCTAACAGTACTAATAAACAGCGATTTGAGTAATTAGTCTCTGCTGTGTACTGTTGAGAAAGTTTATAAATTCTCGTTCTGAGAGAGTCGACGAAGCGGACCGGCTTAAAGTAATCATTGCTTGATTTAGCAAGACAATTTTTTGTTCCTGCTGTTCAGAATTATTGAGCATTATCATTTTAATATTTGCATTTATTTTAAAAACCCCGTGACAATTGGCGACCTCATTCCTGGATATTAACTCCTAGCTCTAAAGCTATTCACGAGATAATACTCACTCGTTCATATTTAGGTATTTATCATTAAAATTTATAGGCACAAGCTTACTGGTGTTTACCGTTAGTTTAGCAAGTGAATCTCTGCTTTATTAATCCATAGAGTACTTAACTCTTTTTAGTACTTTATTTTTGGTAACGCCTGACGATTTTATTCGCTCCTGGGATGTCGGCGTGTCACATTGTGTTAATTATTGAGTCTTCCCAGTCATTTGCATTTTTGCTTTATTCTTTTCCAGTTAACTAGATAAGACTGGTCACCACTAGCTTGTGTCTGTATTCTTTACTTGTGTTATTAGCATTCATTTGCGAAGCAGCAGTCAGTACTCAGTTTCGGCTTGGTTAGTAAATTAACGTCATGGCTACCACTGTATTTTTACAGGAAGCCAAAGAAATGGGTCTTACGGACCCAACCGAAATTAAAGAGTATATACTCTCACGGCATAATCAGGAGCAGCGTGAGAAAGAGCACGAATATGAGCGCGAACAACATGAACGTGAGCGAGAACAGCTCAAATACGAGCGCAAACAACATGAACCTGAGCGAGAACAGCGCGAATACGAGCGCAAACAACATGAACCAGCAAGAACAGCGCGAACACGTGCAGAAACAGTGCGAGCTCGAGTTAGAACACGAGCAAAAGCAACGCGAACTCGAGCTAGTACAAGAGCGAGAACAACGCGAATACGAGCATGAACAACGAGACAGAGAACGAAACACGAACGTGCCGAGCGAGAAGCACGCAAAAAACATGAACTTGAAGTGCTGAAGCTCAAGCGAGATTCCTTGGCTTCAGACACATCTGGTGCAGTTAACCCAAGCTCCACTAGCGCTCTTCCTACACATGTCCTGGCAACCCCACGCATCAAGCTTCCTTCATACAAGGCGAGCTAAACGAGCCGTACATAGCTCGTTTTGAGGACATGGCAGACATGTATCAACTGGATGAGGCAGCTAAGTGGCTTCAATTTCTTAGTTTATTTGAGGGCCCTGTCCTCGATATTCTCCACAGAATTCGTGGAGACAATCTCACGTATGAGATGATGAAAGCTGCACTCAGTAAGGCGTATGGTCTCACAGTAGACGACACCAAAGTTCAGTTCATGCGAGCTCGTCTCCAAGACAAGGAGACAGCTGTTCAGTTCCTCGACCGTCTCACTGCTTACTTAGGTGAGTGGATGAAGAAAGTTGAAACTCCTTCCACGCGTGAGGGGATAATTGACCTTATGCTGCGTACACAGCTAGAGAGGTCGTGGCCTGCTGAGCTCATAGCACAGCTTAAGATCTGCCAGGTGAAAGATGCCAGCCAAATGGCAGAAAAGGCTGACGCATTCTTTACTGCATACGGGTATCAAACTCGCAAGCAAAACACCTGGAACAGCAGAAAAGATACTGCCAAGTCTGGGAAGCCATCTCAGACTGAATCCCAGCACCAAGGCCGTTCTCAGAGTAATGGCCAAGGTCCAAAACCGCAGTGGAAGGACCAGGGGCAAAACACTCAGAAACCTGAGTGGAAGAGGTACAACAGGTACCCTAACCAGCAGCAGTATCAGCCACGCAACCGACCATCGGGACCGTCCTTTTCACCCCCAGCTCAAGTGAATAGGAGGCAGGAAGCAAACGCAGCCTTCATTCCTCAGCAGCAGCACGGTGGTCACGTCCCTACCAGTAAGGGTACTCACCCACAGTTCACTAGTCCCACAGCGACAGTGAACACCCCTCCACAGATGGCCAATGTTCCATCTCCACAGGCAGTGAGTACGACCCCTCAAGTTTCTAGGTCTCAAGGCACCATGTTTGCCGCATCAGTTATTCAGCAGCCTCATGAGTGGCTAGCTGCTTCCTCCACAGGCCCTCCCACAGGTGACAGTACCTTCCTTGTTCAGCCAGGGTTTGTGGGAGGCATCCCTGTGAAGGTCCTGAGAGATAATGGTTCCTCAGGTTGCTCTGTTAAGCAGAGTTTAGTTCGGCCTGAGCAGTACACAGGTCGACAGATCCATGCAAACCTTATTGATGGATCAGTGAGATTGTTCCCTGAGGCATGTATCCAGGTGGCATCTCCATTTTATACTGGTATGACACTTGCAGTTGTCATGCCAGAACCCTTATTTGACCTAATAATAGGCAATATTTCCGGTGTCAAGGATATTTGCACCGAAGAAGACGCTACTCAGACTTCGGCTATAGTAACACGAGCCATGGCTGAGGCTCCAGACTGTGTCACCCCAGTGACCATTGACTCGCCGCAAGATCTGATGTGTAGCCAACTTGTTGTTCAAGAACAACATTCTGACCCGACACTTGCTGCCGTACGGAACAAACAAAAGGGTAGAGTGATAAAGTATTCACGGGGAGGTCGAGCCAAGTTCCTTCGTAAACAAGGACGGCTCTACCGTGAGTCACGAACACCCAAGGGCGAGGTTCGTCTGCAGTTTGTCGTTCCCACCAAGTACCGCCTAGCAGTGTTACAATGGGGTCATTGTTCAGCCTCAGGAGGTCACATGGGCAAAAGGAAGACCCAGGGCCATATCCGAGCTGACCTTTTCTGGCCAGGGATGAGACGAGACATAAATAGTTTTGTGCGTTCCTGCAGTGTGTGTCCACATACCACTAATCAGGGACATGTCCTTCCTGTGCCGTTTGAAACCACACCCATAATCTCTGAGTCAGTTGAGAGACAGGGCAGTGGTAATGTGGGTGTAGACCTGATGTCTCACCTACTTACTGCTTACTAACTAGCAACTGTTGTATGCTGGGTTCCGTAACAAAGGCGGCCTCAGAGATTTGAGTAATCCAAGGACCAGCCTGGTTCCCAGTCAGAAGTGTAGACCTGACATCTCACTTGTTGGCCCCACAGGACACAGTATGTCCAGGGTCTGTACATACACGTGTTCCATAGTTTAAGGGGGGAAGTTTGAGAACTCCGCAGAGGCAACTCGAGGCTACGTGAGCCCGAGTTTGCACAAGGATTCTCAGCTCCCCGATATTAATATAAGTACTGTAGGTAAAGGGGGAAGTTCAAGAGAGAACTCCGCAGAGGCGACTCGAGGCTACGTGAGCCCAAGTTTGCACAAGGATTCTCAGCTCCCCGATATTAATATAAGTACTGTAGGTTAAGGGGGAAGTTCGAGAGAGAACTCCACAGAGGCGACTCGAGGCTACGTGAGCCCAAGTTTGCACAAGGATTCTCAGCTCCCCGATATTAATATAAGTACGGTAGGTTAAGGGGGGAAGTTTGAGAACTCTGCAGAGGCGACTCGAGGCTACTTGAGCCCGAGTTTGCACAAGGATTCTCAGCTCCCCGATATTAATATAAGTACCGGTACTGTAGGTTAAGGGGGAATGGAGAGAACACTGCAGAGGCGACTCGAGGCTGTGTCTGCGGACACACGAGCCCGAGTTTGCACAAGGATTCTCAGCTCCCCGATATTAATATAGGCACTAGGTTAAGGCACAGGTTGAGGACCCGTGTGCAGTTCGAGGCTACGTGAGCCCGAGTTTGCATAAGGATTCTCAACTTGCCAACACTAATCGTAAGTGTAGAGTTAAGTTTAACCAGTAAACTACACGAGTCCTCGAGACAACGGCATCCAGGGACTACATTTCCTGGTTAATAATCTACCTAATAAATTAATGGCGACTTCGAATGTACGAAGCTTAGGCTGTCACTCGTATTTTTCAGCTAGAGCGTACCTTTCGTAGCATGTACTGACTGCTAGGCAGAGAGAGAGTAATTGTAACGTAATAAGAATTTTTGTCTCATTGACACTTTTGATGATCCACCTTAACTGATTTTGCAGGTACAGCAATGGGTGTAGCAGTTTCGCTGTGCGGGCCAGCTGATCGTCTGCCGCACGCTGCCGCCTCTTCTCCTCTGCCTTCGTCGTTGCCATATTATTAATATTTGCTGAGTCGTTTTACACGTAGGTACAGTTACACTACAAGTGTCACACCTACACCGTGTATCACATACACCACGCTACACAACAATTAGTTGTCAGTGTAAGTGTAGCGAACTTTCGCTCAGTTTGACCTGAGTACAGGATTTTCACCGTCGTCACGGAGTTTTTTCCCTCAAGCATGCCTCTATTAACGTAAATACGAGGTTTTTTCGCTCATTGGCGATAGTGATTTTCTCCTGTAGCAGGATAGCACACACACCACAGTGTGAATCTTGTGTGACTGAGTTAGGATTTATATGTATGCATAATGAAATCTTTTTTCTGAAGAAAGAATTGATTTTCATGGGGCGAAATGTCACGAGTCGGTTAGTGACATTGGCTTTTGTGGGAAACGGCGAACTCTAGTGGAATCCCAGTTTGTCGTTCAGTTAACCGCTCATTCGGTTGGGAGTCCTTTCAAATCAATTTTTCAGTGTCATAAGTGATCGTCTTTGTGTGAGACATTAGCGCTTCCGCTGAGCAATTTGTTTTGGGCGCGTTTCACTCACTCTCGACTGTTAAAAATATGCGGCCATAGCGCTCCCTTTCTTTCCCACGAGTTAGTCAGTCAAGTGTCTGTCGTGACGGAGTGAGGTTCTGTGCTCCAGCAGTGAGAGAGGTCAGCTAGCACCCAAACTCCACCAGACTACAGTTCTCCAGGCTCCCACCCTTCTTGGTGATACACCACATTCAGTGACCAGTATTTCCTTTTCGTTTTCCTAGACTTAAGAGTTTAGTTAAGTGTGCTGTTTCTTCACATGCTAGCCGGCTGCGCCGCATGTTGTTTTTTTCTAGGCGCAAGAATTTAGCTATTGAGTGAGTGAATACGATCTCTTTATTTTCATTCATTTTGAGATGTAACGTTAAACCTATTTTTGTAATCAATAAATTTAACAGTTCTTTTTCTTGAGCTTAATATAATGTAAACTCGTGTTTCATTTCTCCACAATTAAGCTTATTTCCCTTATAGATCCTAGCTTGCATAAACGTTTGCTATTCATAAATGGTACTTAGGCCAGTCTTGTTGTATTAAACTTAGAATCCGTTGTGCCTCCTAGGAGTTAAGCATCAGCAAGAACCTGATATTATTCATAGTATTAGTTATATATTGTCAGGGGTGAAGTAACTCTCTCCAGAGGCTAACAGTACTAATAAACAGCGATTTGAGTAATTAGTCTCTGCTGTGTACTGTTGAGAAAGTTTATAAATTCTCGTTCTGAGAGAGTCGACGAAGCGGACCGGCTTAAAGTAATCATTACTTGATTTAGCAAGACAATTTTTTGTTCCTGCTGTTCAGAATTATTGAACATTATCATTTTAATATTTGCATTTATTTTAAAAACCCCGTGACAACTATCAACAGGGAAATGTCTGTATTAACCTATGGATGTTGCAACCCTACCGCCCTGCACTTGTGTCGGAAACCTGTGTCATACTTCCCACAAACTAGGAAGGGGGGATACCTTACTACTTTTATCTTCCTTAATCGTTTCAACCTTATTACTTACAGCTTCCTTAATCTTCAATCTTATTACTTTTAGCTGCCTTAATCTTTTCAACCTTATTACTTTTAGTTTCCTAAATCTTTTCAACATTATTATTGAGCTTCCTTAATCTTTTCAATTAGGCCCGTAAAGAAACGAAAGATCCTTGTTCCGGGTTCTCCCTCCCCATGTAAATATGGAAAAGTAGGTCAGACTACAGTGAAGATTGTGGTGATATTATTTTCCTGGCCATTACCCCAAAGAAACTCAGAATTACCCTACTGGTAATGTATGCCACGCTGCAAATCTTTGGTCTAGGCCTAAGCTATAAAAGTTTCCTGGAGTATTTTCCTTGGCAGAGAGAGAGAGAGAGAGAGAGAGAGAGAGAGAGAGAGACTTCACTATTCTTTGGTTACTGTTGCTACATCTAGATATTTTTATTCAGCCCATACGAGCCCCCTCGTAGCCCTGTAGTAAAGGGTTTAATATGCTGTATACTCTATACTTACTCCGTATTGTTCAGAATGTCTCCTAAATTTGATAAAACTGCTGGAGACACCTGACTGGGATAAAATAACAGTGGCGCCATTATGTTGAAAGGATTAAGCAAATTCCATACGTCTGTTACAAGGCGCCTGGGAATCTGATGGTTACTGTCTCAGCTTGATTGGCGGCCTTGGGTGGTTGCGATCCGCGAGGGGCGACTGGGAGAATTATCGATCGCATCAAGACATCAGCGAATAAAACTTTTTTTTTTCCTTAAACGTTCACGACTACGACAGCCTCGAGGTGGGCCGTACACCTCAAAGGGGTTAATATGGGACTGTGTTGATACCGTTAATCAGAGACCAAGGTAGAAATTTCTCATACCTTTATGAACGATTTTCGAGCACATTTACAGAAAACTGACTGGTATATCTATGGGGATTTTAACCTTGTTCCAGATGTATCATTTAGGGAAAAAACGTGACACCTACACAGTACATAGGTACAAAGTTTTCATGCCTATCAAAAGCTTCGTAAACATGAGATCAATGAGCTAAGATTCATAAAAAAAAAAAAAAAAAAAAATCCCAGTCAACTTTTTTTTTTTTTTTCTTTCTTTTTTTTTATGGAGGGCAAGGGCTGGACACGAAAGATCTTTCTTTAACCCTCGTTTTTCCTGCAAGAGAATAGCCTATTTACGACGCTGAACTAGCTTTAAGTAGGTATATTTTTGTAAGGAGGAGGAAAATTGAGTGCCGAATCTTGTCACCGCTGTTGTTCTCCCTGCAGAAAAAAGTAGTTGCGACATGGATTTGGCCATAAAATAGCAAATCTAAACCCACGACCATAGGAAAAATTTCGTGGTAGTGACTGGAGGCTGCACCGTAGAAGGGGAGCGCCAGGGTCATGAGGAACGACGATATAAGCCAAAATAAATCACTGGGGTTGGGACATGAGGAACCACCATGAACCAAATGAATCATTTGGGCAGGGGCATGAGCAACCATGCATCAAAATAAACCAACCAAAATAAACCAACCAAAATAAACCAATTGGGTAGGGCATGAGCTGCAACCATGAACCAAAATAAACCAATTAGGTAAGTAATATGAAGAACCACCAGGTCTATCTATCTATCTATCTATAGCCCGACGCCCTAATCCCGCAAAGGGTGGCCGCAGACAAAACGCCTCCAAGTCACTCTGTCACCCACCATTTGACTCCCCTCCCCCCAACTCACCCCCCCCTCCCTCATATACCTCTCAACTCCATCCCTCCACCTCATCCTCGGTCTACCCCTCCCTCTCCCTCCCTCCACCTCACCTACATACACCCTCTTAGTCAGTCTTTCATTCTCCATCCTCTCCACATGTCCAAACCACCTCAGTGTATTTCTCCTAATCTTTTCAACCACATCCACATCTACCCCACAACGTTCCTTCACTTCTTCATTCGTCAACCTGTCCCTCCATGTCACTCCACATGCTCCTCTCAAGTAACTCATTTCCACTGCTCTCACTCTTGACTTGTTCCCCTCTTGCAAGGTCCACGCCTCGCTTCCATACGTCAGGGTAGGGATCACAATACCATCATGCAGTGACTTCTTAACTTCCATACTCACCTCCCTATTTCTCATCACTGCTTTCAGTGTGCCAACAACCTTCCTTCCCTGCTGTACCCTTTCACGTACTTCATCCCCCAAAGTTCCATCCTTACTCATCACACTACCCAAGTACTTGAATGCACTCACATTCTCCATATCCTCACCATCCAACCTCACTGCACACTCTGTGACTTCATTCCTCTCAAACACCATAACTTTACTTTTGTTTACATTAACTTTCAGCTTCCTCCTCCTACACACTGTCCCAAATTCATTCACCAAACCTTGCAACTCCCATTCATCTTCACTCAACAATACTGTATCATCAGCAAACAGCAACACCGGAAGCTTCCAAATCTCACCCTCATTCATTAAGGCCACCCCACATCCACTGCCCTACCTTGTACCTCCTTTACGACCCCATCCATATATATATTAAACAGCCAAGGAGACATTACACACCCCTGTTTCAGTCCCACATTGAGATCAAAGAACTCACTCAGCTCACCATCCACTCGCACCGTAGCCCTAGCTCCCTCGTACATACTCTTCACAGCACTCAACAATTTCCCCTCCACTCCATATATTCTTAATACCTTCCACATACCTTTCCTATCTATTCTGTCATAAGCTTTCTCCAAGTCCATGAAGGCAGCGTACACTTTCCTTCCCTTCTCTAGATACTTCTCCACTAAACATCTTAGAACAAATATCTGATCTACACACCCTTTTCCCTTCCTAAATCCCCCTTGTTCTTCTCCAACTAGCTCCTCTGTCATATGCCTAACCCTATCAATGAGTATTCTACCATATATTTTACCAGTCACACTAAGAAGGCAAATACCCCTATGGTTACCACATACTTCTCTCTCCCCCTTTCCTTTGTACAGAGGAACAATTATACCTGATTTCCAGTCCTCTGGAACCAGGTGCCAAAGCAATTAATGGGGGTTTCGAAATGGCGATCTCATAGAGGAGTATTTCACGAGAAGCTAGTCAAAGAAAATAGGCGAGAAACTGCTGCCTGTTTACTCTAACCTGACGTAGATCTCTAGTCCCTTTCGGCATAGTTGTTGGCCAAGTGTAATTTAGGTAAATTAGACCAGTTATCAAGGACTCTCACTCTTACTTTATAACTAAGGCTCACTAAATATCATGCAGCCACGACTTTATATTCAAGTTGTGGGAGTGGCCCAGTTCTATCAGGTGAAAACAAACCGACTCCTTGGGGGAATCATGAGAACTATAGTGAAGCGGGTTCATGATGATCCAGTCCATTCACTTTTCATTTTAATATGGCCCAGATTTTCTTCGTTTTACATCTGATTTCACGTTCTTCATTTTGCATCTAATTTCACGTAGCAGAGAAAAATAGCATACAGTTCTATAACTTTCCATAGGACCTCTTCATGGCTCTCACCATATTTTAGTGTTAATCTATTGACATAAACACTGAGTCAAGACGCAGAGATGGCAATTTTATGTCAAGCCAGAGTAAACGGAGGAATAACTCTCATTCTTTACAACTTACCGAGAGGAATGGTCTCCGCCAAGACCGAAGTTGGGAAGACCGAGCTCCACCCCAACATCAGCATGCCCATGGCCACCCACAGCTGCCCACGCGACGCCCTCATCACTCCCATGGTTGGAGGGTCAGTGTCTGTGGAACGAGTTAAGGACACAGTGGAGACACCATATGACTTCGCCAGTCGATTTCTTAACAGCGACGTTGCCGGCGCAATTTATATACAATGATGGAACTCTTAAAACTTTGCCATGAGGTGTCTTGAAAGTCTGTTTCAAGACTGCTTACGGTTTCTTAAAACTTTTTACAATACTTTGCTGTAGTTTCATTTTTTCTTATTCGATACTCATTCTTCTTTAAGATTTCTGTATGCGATTTTCTTCAAAGTTTGATCCAGTTTTTAACACGATTTTCTTAAAGCCTATTTCAAGATTTTTGGTAGGCTATATATTTTTCAATATTTTCAAAAACTTTTCCGAGTCTATTTCAAGATTTTTATGTTGACATACGATTTTCTTAAATCCCGTCTCAAGGTTCTGCTTGCAGATTTCTAATTAAGGTTCAAGTCGTTGTTATTGGACTTTCTGATAACTTGTTCCAAGAGTTAGATATGTCGTACTTAGTGTATGATTTCTATGCCTGTTTTCAGAGTCTGGTGTATTATTCTCTTAGAGCTGCATCAAAAGTTGGAATGTGTTATTCTAATCCAGTTTAAAGATTTTGGTATACGGCTTTCGTGGTGTGTTTCAAGACTACGATAGTTTTCTTTGTTCACTTTTACGATTTTTCGATACTGTTTTCTTAGTCTGCGCGGACAGCTTGATTATTAGATACGATTTTCTTGGTCTGTTTTGAATCGCTGTATTTTTTTGGTTTATTTGTCATGTAATTTTCTTAGTAAGTGTATAAATTTTATGATTTACTCTATCACTTAAGCTTTTGCCACGAAATGTTTTTTGTCTAGTTTCGACTTTGCTAAACAATTTCCTTTATATATTCTTAAGATGCCATAAACATTATCTTTTACTAGTTTAACAGTCTGCCTTACAATTTCCCTTGTCAGACCTCACCCGAGTGGAGCACTTCGTCAGACCATGAAGGTCACTAAAAGCGTCTCTATAATTACTTCGCGGGGCTCAAAAGTTAATTGTGGTTGTGGTAAAGCCTTAAAGCATAACACATGAAATTTTACAGAAGAATTCTGTCTAATAAAAACACTATATATACAACATATACCTGGCTGAATGGCTGGTTTGTGTTTAGGTTTTCAGTTACTCGTACATCACAATAAATGTTTGTACTGTTGTGTTAACGCTTTAGAAGATCGAAAAGGATTTGACTGTAGCCGTTCGTAAATAATTCTGGTTCATTTCGTTGTAACTCTTCATTAAGCTTTACTGGATTTTAGAGTCAATTATTTATCTGTAACTTTTCATACTTAACCTTACAGATTTCATTTTCTTTTTTTTACTTGAACTTTAAAAAAAAAATTCACACTTCGTCCTTAATTAAGCCCCGGATATCACAGGACTTTCTAATATAAAAATATATTTGTATCAGTCACATATGAAAACCTACAAGAGTTTTTGTGTCTGTACTACTGGATTTCCCTGTAGGCTAAATGTTTGCACTTAAGCCTTACAACATTTAACATCTTTCCTTTTTTAAACATTACACGACGACTTCAATTTAAGGGTTCACGGCACTTACTAGTACTAAGGCCTCCAAGCATTTTACAGTAATTTCCCATGACGAATTACACTCATAGGGCCATTAAAATCAATATTTTCCAAGCTTTCACCGGACCAGCATCTAACACACCCGCGGTCACACGAACTTGACACCTAAGCCTTGCTGCCCCATGCACCTTTAATTCGTCCAGAACTCAAAATTTCGTGACGTAGCTTTAGACGTCAGGATGCGTTGTCAGGTGAAAAGTTTTTATTATACATTGGCATACTTTACCTTTCATGGGGCTCACAACTTTTATATTTCCTTTAGTGTAAAATGTTGGATAATTCGCTTGATTAACTTTCGAATCACGTTAATAATCACTTCACTTAAGAAATAAACACGGTAAATGCCGAACAAGAGATACACAATAGATGGCGAATAATTATTAAGCCAACTGACACGATCATCATGTTATCGCCATGGTTTTTGTTTTGGGGGGCGAAATTAATTACTCATAAATGCGCTGCGTCATGCTTTACACGCAGCGATTCGAACGCGCTGGTCCTGTAATACTTTTTTTTTTTTTTTTTTTAATGTAGGCGATGAAACAGGGTATATTTTCGCGCGTTCTGGTACGAGAGCAACCTTATCAGTGTTTTTACTCGCCAGCTGATAGTATGGGACAAAAAATTACGTGTATTTTTTTCACACAGGAAAGGGAGCAAACTTATCAGTGATTTCCCTGCCAGATGTGACTAGGCAGAAGTATAAATATAATTTCGTACGTTAGAAAAAGGAAGCACGCTGTTATTTCTTTGCCAGATGATATAGGCGTACTAAATTACATACATCTTTGTTTACGTGTGGGAGAAACTGTACCGTTCCGTGCAAGACAATTAGTAAGCGACAATATTCACACATTTATGTATCAGACAACGTTATCAACATTTTTTATCTGTTTTGTTTACCAGTTTGCAGTAGACGGTATAACTGCATATTTGTCCACACGTCCAGGTATTGCGTTTTTTTTTTTTTTTTTTTTTCGCCAGAGGAGAGAGCGAAAGTAAATTTCTTTCCTAATGAACACAAGACTTTAAAATATATACACTTTTAGGTCACTTGGTTATACGGAAAGAAGTGCATGTATTTCAGTGTATGTTCGCGGCTGGTAAGTCATGACAATATACATAACATGACCACATAAACTCACAGTTACGGGTGAGTATATGGATGGGAGATGTAAATGTGAATAGATTTTTAGCACTTTCAGAGAGAAAATCAAGCTATAGCTCTTTTTCCTTGCCAATTAATTATAGACGATGACGGTATAACTCCACTCGTCCATATAGTTTCCATACAGTTCCCTGCGACTGACGAGGTTACTGCAAAATCGTATATATTTCAGCACAAGGTATAGGAGCGCCGTTCCAAAAATTTCTCGGTGAAGACAATACTCCAAGCAGTTTCGCACAACCAGGTATAATTCCCATTAAAGGTGTGGGTTTGAGGACGAGAAAGACCCGTCCACGTGGATGATTAGAGACGGGGGCAACATGCACCCGAACGCACATCCGAGGTGATACTGGTTCTCCTCCCTTCAGTCCAGAGCCTCGCTGGTAGGTTCCCCGCCATGTTTCCCTGCCCCACTCCCTCGTCCCCCGAAACACCCAGACCCGACGGCCAGCCTGTCCGTCCTCCTTGGCAGCCGTACGACACACAAAATATTAGTCCCTTTACCCTTCCCGTAACTTCTTCACGTCATTACAAAAAGTATCACAGGAGGCTTCGTTGCACCTTTTCCTCAATGACTCATTTTAAGCATTACACATCACTATCAACTCCAACGCTATCCATGAACACAACGTCGATATTAAAACGATATGATTAAGAAACTGTTAAGATGTTATATGCAAAATATATCGCTATGGCAAATGAAAAAAAATATTATGCCACCTCTGACTGCTAGATTTTTTTTTTTTTTTGGGGGGGGGGAACTTCACTATTGCTACGTCGTCTTATCCTCACCCTAACTTCCTCGTCAAAGAGGCGTAGGGTCTTAGTACTTCATCCTTAGCAACTCATTTTCCATATTTCATGTAATTCCTTAGCGATTAATTTTGCATATTTTACGATACCATTGTCTTGTGTGCTATTTCCAGGGTCTTAAAATCGACACTGTTTGCACCATAACATACAAGAGGAAACTGGTGTGCAGAATAACTCGCTATAGAGGAAACAGTACAATACCTCCAAAGCCTGTTGGAATACGCCCCAGCCAAAAATAAGGGCAAGATCCTTTATCCTTATTTTTTAATGATGCCATTACGTATCGCTGTCTACTGAACACACTGATTTTTTTTAATTTTTGCACTGAAAGGAGTATATACCTCATAGGCTGCGAACTGCCAGCATTGCATTTTGTTAGATACTGTCAGAGAGAGAGAGAGAGAGAGAGAGAGAGAGAGAGACGGGGTACGCACTACAAGAAAAAAGTTTGTTTCGACCGAGAATAAAGAAGATTCAGTCCGAAGATGCTATTCACCTCTCTCTCTCTCTCTCTCTCTCTCTCTCTCTCTCTCTCTCTCTCTCTCTCTCTCTCTCCACAGTTCGGACTATCGACTCAAGCAGGGGTATACTCTGTTCGCTTTAACTTGGCCTTAAATTGTTCTCTCTCCACCTTGAATGCTAAGTTGGGGCAAGAGATTAACACTAGAATATGACGCTAGTCATAAGTGCTGTGGGTACTGTCTTTCTCTACCATTCAGCTCCCTGAAATTAGCTGCAAAAGGACATCAGATTGGGCCAAGTTATGATGAATGAACTCGTGCTGGTGGTGGTAGGATGCTGCTGTGATATACTATGAGGCGTTTTTTGGTGAAATGAAGCAAAAGCAGTTGGGGGCCGAATGCTAATTGCTCGCCAAAATGTGTTGTTGAAAGTGCCAAAAATTACCTACATATCAAAGAAAATTGGCAAAACTCTACGGATAACAGTCGCCGAGTTTCCCCCCAAATGACAGTCTATATTATAAAAAATATATGGCGGCTGGCACTCGGCTGTCTTTGATCAAATCCTCACCAAAAGTAAGAGGCCTCTGCATATCTACATGGTTGCTATTTCCTGAAGGTTTGGTGAAAATTCGTCCACAACTTTTTTTTTTGCACACACACACACACACACACACACACACACTCACACAGTAATTAAATCAAGGTATGAAACTGTCATGTCGCTCCATTGCAAACATCAAACGTTTTGCATTATTTGCCAATATTCTTCATTATTTGCTGCTATTATTATCAGCCATCATTGTTATTAACTCTGTCAAAATTATTGCTACAAACATCATCATATTATTATTATTATTAATATTATTGATGATGATGATCATCATCATTATATTATTATTAATATTATTATTATTATAGTGGTAGGTGGTGGCGACCATCATCCACTCACTTGATGTAGTGCTGCCTACTTCTTCCTTAGCCTTTATCATTCTTTTTCTGTGCCTGCCCTCCTCTCTTCCTATTTCTCCCATCTTTCCTGTCACTTCCTATTGCTTTTCTTTCCATTACAGGTGGCTTTACGTGAGTGACAAGCCAAATGGCTTCCTGTAAGCCAAGAAACCATTTACAACGCTGGGTGGTACCCATATAATCAAACCATACGTGTTCCCTACGTGTCAACAAGTGGGTTGGTGGAGGGTTAGTGTCCCTCCCTGTGAAACAAATAACTCAGAGTCAAATGGCCACCCCTTACGGGATTATGGCATCTGTCAATAAATAGAAAGATAGAATTAATTATTATTATTATTATTATTATTATTATCATCATTATTAATATTAACTTCATTATCATTATTTTTATTATTATTATCTATTATTATTATTATTATTATTATTATTATTATTATTAACAGCACCAGCAACATCGTCATTATTATTTTTATTTTTTTTTATTATCATTAGTAACGTAGCACTAGGCATATATTAAATTTTACTGATCATCTTTTTCATCATCACTATCGTTAAAAAAAAAAAAAATACAGTAGCAGCCAATTCCGTACTTTCCCCGGTAAAGTGTAGGGGCCTGAGGCTAGGTTCACGTGGCCTTCGGATGGACGAATTAACATTTTTCATTTAATCAAGTTTCCTGCACATTTATTCAACTCAGGAAAGATGTTTTATACTGAAGAGATAACGAAGACTCCTTAACCCCTCCTGGCGAAATGTTTTAAGCAGAATGAAATCGTGTGGGAATAAATAAATTGATAAATATGGATAAATAGATTAATATCAAAACCCGCCATGGGAATGAAAGGAATGAACTTAATGAACCGCTAACGCGCGTGGTGATGGTAATTACATGACCGATAACCTCCACTCGCCTCTTGACGCTTTGAACGAATGTGGCCACAGCAGATCACCGCCAGCCTGACTACAGTATAATTACCCGCCCCCGTCCCGGAGTGGCTCGGGGACGGGGATTCTTTTCACTCGATTTGTCTGTCTGTCTGTGTCTTTCACCAATTTTATGTGAAAACTACCAGTGCGATTTTGACTAAAATTACAGGGATGGTGGGCTATGACCCTCTGGTCCCCTGATTAAATTTTGGGCAAAATTGGGCCAAGGCCCAGGCTGTAGGTCCAAAAAAATGTTTTCAAAAAGTTTTTTCGCCATATCTCCTTTCAAATTCGTCATATCGACAAGAAACCAAAACCTAAGGGTGCATCTTTCAAATCTGCATCCTATAGCATGGTTCATTACATCGGGGAGGAGGTCACCACCCAGTTAGCGGTAGGGGGGGGGATCAACGTCATGTGGGTCGTCAAATGGGCATAAAATCGTCAGTTTTCACCCGATTTGCTCCAAATTTGTTGTGTGACATCTTGGACTAGGTATCCTGTTGTGTTAATACGCCAGCACTAACTTGACTGCCAGGGACGGGTTTGCTGGGCCTTGGCACCGCTTCTTCTATCATCTGCTATAATTCTTCTTTCCTACCAGACGACTGTTTTTACCGCCTTGTTACACAATCTCAGAGAGTGCATACCTCCGCTAACGCCAATAAAATTTATAATTTATTCCTATATTCTAATCTGAGTCCACCTCAGATCTAATCAACTTTTCCCTCACCCACTGTCCACCTGTCCACCTGATCTCACTGACATCCAATAACATTTTCTTGAGATGCCTTGTACACAGACACACAAACAGCCCCGGTGAAGATATAAACTCCCTTTAGCTTAGCTGGCGGAGGTCATTCATGAATAATAATAATAATAATAATACTGTAATAATAATAATAACGATAATAATAATAATATCAACAGCAATGAAATTAAATAATAATAATAATAATAATAATAATAATAATAATAAAGATAATAACAATAATAATAATAATAATAATAATATTAATAATAATAATAATAATAATAGAAAGAAGAAGTAGTAGTAGTAGTAGTAACAGTAGAAGAAGAAGAAGAAGAAGAAGATGGAGGAGGAGGAGGGGAAGGAGAAGGAAAAAGATGATGAGGAAGAAGAGGAGGAAGATGAGGAAGAAGGAGAGGAACAAGAACAACAACAACAAAATCATCATCATCATCATCATCCACTGGCTCCTCTGTTTTTTTTTTTGTTCAACTGTGCAATATTCTCTTGTAAGCTTGGGAAATTAAATGCCTGGAGAGAGAGAGAGAGAGAGAGAGAGAGAGAGAGAGAGCGACCCAAACTCATTGCCACTCATACTGAATTTCTTTGACCTATTGCGGGGTGTGCTTTTTCTTTATTTTTTTCTTTGCTTTTATATTGTTTTTCTGTCCTGCCTGGACCCCAGAGGAATACTTTCAGCGTCATATTGTAGCGAGGACGACACAACAAAATATATGGCTTTTGACTGTAGCTGAATTCACGGTCTGGTCGCCACGTGAAAAAATTTGCTTGTTGTGTTGCGTTGTGTGTGTGTGTGTGTGTGTGTGTGTGTGTGTGTGTGTGTGTGTGTGTGTGTGAGGGGGAAGGGTATTGGGTCATTGTGGGGCCTAAGGGGAGATCACGGAGATGACACTGTTGCCTTCTCTGATCTGTCTGGCCATGTAGACCCGTCAACCACAGGTAAGCAACTGCCTCTGTGGAGCCGTCCTACAGGTACAGTACAGTATCTACACAACACTCTGAGCCGGCACCCCCTGTGGTAGACAGCGCCTCACCAGGGTCGGATCAGGGTCCTTCCCAGTGCGAGATTCAGGGAAACATGAGGAGGTTTGGCTCCGGGGTGGACGCCGTAGCTGCTTTTCTCCACTCAGGGTATACAACGTCACCACGTGTTGGCACCTTTACATGACAAACGATTTAAAGATTAATTGTATTTTTTTATTATTTATGATACATTTATTCACTTTGATGGGCTATTTACATGAATTTCATATTCTATTCTCAGTACATGTCAGGTTATTTTATGGCATGTTTTTAATATTAGTTATATGTATAGAATTCTGACCTGTGCCCCACCAAAGAATGGGGATGATGCAGAGTTCGGCAAACAAGGAAGGAGATAACATGAAAAAATTATATATATAGTACAGTATTATGGTATTAAGTTTCAATATTTTCGATGCATCCATGTGTACAAATACTGTTTAACGTGAAGACATCAGTATATTTTACTTTTTCAAGCACTTCACTCCAATGACTTTTCTCTGGATTTGTTGTTAATATTACCAGAAGAGTCTCTCTCTCTCTCTCTCTCTCTCTCTCTCTCCGAACTGGATATCTCAAACATTTTTCACACAGTCGTTTCGTGGTAGCATGAATCAAGTACAGTACATAGTACGTCGCCGGACTGAAGGGGTTAGGTTAGTTATATAATATTTCGTGTTCATTATTCTGGAGATATCATCATCATATCACCATCACCATTACCATCATTATCATCATCATCATCGCCATTCCCACAACCATCACCATCATAATCATCATCATCATCAAAATTACTACCACCACCACCATCACCATGATCATCATCATAGCACCATCACCAATACCATCATTATCATCATCATGATCATCACTATTACCACCACCACCACCACCATCACCATCATAATCATCATCATCATCACCATTACCACCACCATCACCATCATAAACATCATCATCATCATCATCATCATCACCACCATTACCATCATCATCAATCATCTATACCATCATCCACATCATTATTCCACCACCACCACCACCATCACCATCAACACCACCATCACCATCATCACCATCATCATCATCTTAACCTCCTGTTGGACTCTGGTAATGTGGAATGAATCAACGTCCTATTTTATTTTGAAGATACCTCTGTGTAGATCTATATAAAGCTTAAAGGGATTAGAGTAAATTTAAACCTGCAGTCTACAGAGCTGACACATCTGACAAACCTAGATGTACAACAGCAGCTCAGCTCTTGGATGTATACCTACATAGTAATATTGCTTTAATGGTGAGGAAAACATTTGCTACGTTGGGTGGTAACCATACAAACATACAGAAGTCTGGTGGGTTGGGAGGCACCAACTGGATGTGGACTACAAGGGTTTGCATCCGAGGGTGGCAAAGTGCTCTCATTAAGGCAGGTAGGGGTGGCATCACGTTACTTTCTCCTTCAATATTGGGCTCAAGTAGCCTAGCCCAGGACCCCTACGCTTCTGATGGGGCAAGAAATGAAAGGAGGTTGAGGATTGATAATACTGACTGATGACGTTTGACTGACTGACTGACTGGCGATGACGATGTTGATGGTGATGATGATGGTAATGATGACGAGGAGGAGGAGATCACATACCTGGAAGCCCCCAATTGAAATGCACGCCGAGGCCTAGTGTTTGAACCCCGCAATCTTAAAATAACGCCGATCACGTTACCAACGCCGTACCAACGAGTTAGCTGGGTTTGGCCACGTAATTCAGCCTAACACCTGATGATTTTCAACTGTGAAATCGAAGCGGCCACAGGCTTAATAGCCTGTCTTTATTAACTTCACTCCTAGCGTTTGTTATTCTGAGTACCAAAAAAAAAATGCATAGATGAGAAATAATAGTTCGAGCGTCAAAAATTATCACTAATTTCATTTTATTTTGTATTATTATTATTGTTATTATTATTATTATTATTATTGTCATCATCATTATTTACTATTATTATTGTTATTATTATTATTATTATTATTATTGTCATCATCATTATTTACTATTATTAGTTATTATTATTATTATTATTATCATTATTATTATTATTATTATTATTATTATTATTATTACTTATTGGAAGGATGGAGAGGGGCAGAGGAAGAACTTAATGGTATGAAAGTTCACCCATTCACTCCAGTAACGTATATTTCACTTTATTCATGATCCTTCTTCAGACGACTGTAGCCTACATTAACTTAGTAAAGACCTTTATTGATAAAGTGGTTGAAGGATTTACTTACATGCACCTGAAGTCAATAAATATAAAGCAAAAAATACATCATCGGATTAATGGTCGTAAATTAAGTGGCATATGAGACTCCGTTGCACCTTCTCTTAAGCGATTTATTTTGCATCGTGCACCTTAATATTCTCCTGATTCAGTGTGCATTGGTAACAAACAAGAGGATAATGAAGTGTTAATGTGCAGAATAAATCGCTCAGGAAATGATGTTACGAAGATCTCAAAGTTACTTATAATACGTCGGAAAGAGATTCATTTCAAGGGAAGAAAAAACTGCCGGGAATGAACTCGGTGTGATGGATGTAGGGTTGGATATGGACTGACAGGTAAGATGGAAGGTAAGTAGACAGGTAAACAGCAAAGATGATTGGTTGATCCGTCCGTGTGCCTGTTATCACCTATAATAGCCTCGATCATGGTAGGTAGGTCGGTAGGCCAGTTGGTTAGTTAGCATCACGTGCTTGGTATCGCCTCAAACAAAATCTTGACTGTAAAGTGGTAGGTAGGTGGGTTGGATGGTCAGTTCCTGTGCCTGGTATTGTCTCAAATAAAGTCTTGACTGTGACGTGGAAGGTAAGTAGGTAGGAAGAAAGGTAGGTGATAGATAGGTAGGTAGGTAGGTAGGTAGGTTGGTAGGTATATGGTTGATAGGTAGGCAGGCAAATTGGTAGGTCAGTTAATGTGCCCGGTATCGCCCCAAAGCCTTGACTGTGGTCCCTCTCGCTGTGACAGTCTCCATTAATCAACACAGACGTTCAGCACAGCCACCCCAGTGTTAATGAAACTTTCCCGTGTATAGTAGAAGGTGTGGCAGAGGGTGTAGGGAAGGGGAGAGGGCGTACGGGTGTACTGCACGGGTAGATGAAGTTTGTGTGTGTGTGTGTGTGTGTGTGTGTGTGTGTGTGTGTGTGTGTGTGTGTGTGTGTGTGTGTGTGTGTGTGTGTGTGTGTGTGTGTGTGTGTGTGTGTGTGTGTGTGTGTGTGTGTGTGTGTGTGTGTGTGTGTGTGTGTGTGTGTGTGTGTGTGTGTGTGTGTGTGTGTGTGTGTGTGTGTGTGTGTGTGTGTGTGTGTGTGTGTGTGTGTGTGTGTGTGTGTGTGTGTGTGTGTGTGTGTGTGTGTGTGTGTGTGTGTGTGTGTGTGTGTGTGTGTGTGTGTGTGTGTGTGTGTGTGTGTGTGTGTGTGTGTGTGTGTGTGTGTGTGTGTGTGTGTGTGTGTGTGTGTGTGTGTGTGTGTGTGTGTGTGTGTGTGTGTGTGTGTGTGTGTGTGTGTGTGTGTGTGTGTGTGTGTGTGTGTGTGTGTGTGTGTGTGTGTGTGTGTGTGTGTGTGTGTGTGTGTGTGTGTGTGTGTGTGTGTGTGTGTGTGTGTGTGTGTGTGTGTGTGTGTGTGTGTGTGTGTGTGTGTGTGTGTGTGTGTGTGTGTGTGTGTGTGTGTGTGTGTGTGTGTGTGTGTGTGTGTGTGTGTGTGTGTGTGTGTGTGTGTGTGTGTGTGTGTGTGTGTGTGTGTGTGTGTGTGTGTGTGTGTGTGTGTGTGTGTGTGTGTGTGTGTGTGTGTGTGTGTGTGTGTGTGTGTGTGTGTGTGTGTGTAACTTTATGTAAATTAGAGGCAGTACTCACACAGATGTCCATGTAGAGATGGTGATGATGAGGCAGCGATGGGTGGGAGTGTAGGGAGTTTCGGCGAGGCAGGATTCTGGGTGAGGCAGGGAGTGCGTGGGCGAGGCAGGGATTGAGGGTGAGGCAGGTTTGTTATTGAGGCAGCAGATGAGTGAGGCAGGTTTATTACTGAGAAAGGTCTGTTACTAAAGCAAGGGATTGGGTGAGACAGGGATGTGGGTGAGGCAGGGGTGTGGGTAAGGCAGGACTGTGGGTGAGGCAGGTTTGTGGTTGAGGCAGGAGTGGGTGGTTGAGGCAAGGATGTGGTTCAGGTAGGGATGGGTGGGTGGGTGAGGCAAGGATGTGGGTGAGGCAGGAAAGACGGCAGACCACCCAGCCCAACCCACACCACCCACCTGGAGGCTGGTCGTCCATCACATCATCCCTTTTCTCCACTGTATTCATTTTATATCCCATCCACGCACATCACACTGCTTCTTTGGTTTACTGAATATCCTGTATTTGTTCCATATAACTTATCACATCTGTCCAGTAACGTTTGTCCACTGCTTTAATTGTCCGCTTCTCCAGTTGTCCACCACACCAACTGTCCACCATACCAACTGTTCCCCATACCAACTGTCCATCGCACCAATTGTCCATCACACTAACTGTCCCTATCAAAACTCTCCACTATAAACTGCCCTCAGCATTCCTTGTCAACTACACTACTGACTGCATAATTTGTGAGCAGCGATATGCCCTAGACAGAATCACAAGCAACAGCACCAAACACTGTGTCCTGAAGTTAACGCATGTCGCTTCACTGTGAGAGATTAACGCCAAAGCCTTTCCATGGACCTCCATTACTTGAGGAGCTGACATGATAAAGATCTCAGTAGATTTAGGTCACGGGTAAATCGCTACACGGTTAGATATGATCCGTTAGCTTAGGTCCGAGTTGCTGATACGTTAATAGATACAGAACTTTTCACTGTAATCCGGTTCATAAAAATCTGCACAGAACAAGTACAAAGTAAATAATTTGTCACTATTCACATTAACACTTGTCACTGTAACGCAACGCAACTCCGAAAGCACGTGCACTCAAACCCAAAGACGCACAAACAGATGCAAGCAGAGAAGGTGGCACTCAGAGGCCATGAAGTGAAGACTTATAAAGACTGTTATCCGTGACGAAAATACGCATAGCTATACACAAACATGCTGGTTAATGCCTCACACAAACAACAGACGGCGCTGTGCTGGGAGGGAGGCTTAGCTGTGGGGAAGTAGCTTTAAGACCAGCTTTACGGTTAATATTTAATGCTGCTCTAAAGCTACCCACATCCGTCAGGCCGATTCAGGACGACCGCTAGAGAGATCAAAGAACTGTTTCAAGTTTACCCCGCCGCCCCTCGACAAGGCAAGTCTTAGGCGAAGAGAACTTAGTGGGGGGGGAGGGGGGATATCTCTCGACCAGTCAGAATACAAAACACGTAAACGTAGGACCAGTTACACTGTTTGAAATTATTATTTAAAATCTGGCCGACTTCGACTGACTGTCATGTTGACATGACTGAAATGATATGACATGGCATGACAAGTGACATGAAAACAACACTAATTTGACGTGACGACAGTTATGGCATGACATAACAGGTTAACAATTTGCCATGACATGGCAGCACTGGTATGATATACGAGATGACATGACATGACATGGCAGCACTGATACGACATATGAGATGACATGACATGACATGGCAGCACTGACATGACATATGGGATGACATGACATGACATTGCAGAACTGATATGACATACGAGATGACATGACATAACATTTTAAAAACTGATGACAGCACAGACATGTCATACGTGACATGAAAACAATGACATGACAGGACCAAAGTATGACTCGTCACCGTAGTACTGACATGAGAACGAATGACAGAAATGGCATGGCGTGACAGTACAACATTAACATGCCCGCAATGACATGTCATGACACAACGACATAGTGAGATGACGTTACATAGCAGCAGTGACTTGACATGTGAATACAAGACATGACAGCACTGACATGACGTACATGACATTACAGCACTGATATGACATACCATAACACCACGTGACAGGACAGGCCTGACATGGCAAAGGATAACACTGGCATGAGATGATATGACAGGACTGACATGACATAAGACAACACTGACATGAGATGACATGACAGGACTGACATGACACAAGACAACACTGACATGAGATGACATGACAGGACTGATATGGCGTAAGACAACACTGGCATGAGACAGTAATATTGACATGACATTAAGACAGCACTGACATATTATGACATGATACCACTGGCTTGACATACATGACATGACATGGCATGGCAATTAACATGACATGACAGTACTAACATGAAATGAAATGAAATGAAATGACAACACTGATATGAGTTGATGACAGGAAACTACAACTGTGACATGACATGACAGCACTGCCACGACATACGTGACATGACACATGACTGTGCAGCAATGATACTACTTGGCAAGGCTGAATTGACAGGACATGGCATGACAAAACAGCACTGACATAAGATACCGCAACATGACACCACTAGTATGACATGACATGACAGGCCTGACATGACGTGACTTGATAGCAATGAAACAACAAATGACATGACATGACATGAAATGACATGCTATTAAATTATTTACTTGACATGGTCACAGAAGCAGCATGCACGAAATATTGTGACAAGACTAATGACATGACATGCACGAAATTACGCAAGACAGCATTGATGTGGCATGAAATAACATGACAGTCTTTGTAATAAGTTGTATCAAGACGGCATCGGCACGACATCACTGACAGACGTAACATTTCACTAACATGAAACACAATAATACTGACACAATGCACGTGATGATTTAGCATGGCAGCAGTGACACGACATGACAGCACTGACACGACATCACTGACACTGACATGACATGACACTGAGGTCATCCACGACAACACTGACAGAGCATACGACTTAGCATGACAGCACTAGTATGACATGACAGCACATACATAACCACTAACATAAGAACGACATGAAGTCTTGTACGCTTCGTGCAGCGGACAAAATACAACTGATTTTTATATTTATTTATTTATTTATTTACTTATTGCGTGTCACAGTAGGTTTGGTCAGAGTTAAGGCAGCTCCGGACTTGCCTAAGAAGTCCAGCCTCTGTTGTCCCAGCCGCGACAGTGGGTCTTAACGACGTAGGGACTCAAACCGACCCACATAAGTCCAGTAACCTGAATACCGTGCTTAGGAACCCTTGAGCATTGCCAATCTCTGTACACACTATCTAAGTATCTATCCGTTTATCTTTCTATATATCTCTATGTATCTATCTATATGTCTAGCTATGTACTTATCTATATATCTATACAGCTCAGTCTGTCTAACCAACTATCTATTAACCTACATACCTATCCATCTCTACAGTACATCTGTCTACCCCAGCGGTTCTCAACCTTTTTCAGGTCGCGCCCCCATTATCCTTGGTTCGCATATTCACGAGCCTCCCTAGCCCTGATCAACATATCCAGCCCCACCCCCACACACACACACTTCGTGCCATCATCTGACTCCATCAATTTATTCCAGAATTATTATTATTTTTGCCGCAGGTTCAAGTGGACATTAACCCAAATGAATACAGGCTGCATTAGCCCTTCTCCTGCGATTCATTATTCCCTTTTTCGAGAGATAGGGGGGAAGTTGAGGGACATGTATGTTTTAACTGAGTCTGGTCTATCTTGCAGTATGTGATTTATTGGTATCTTTAATTTTCTCTCCAAATGACCAAACTAGAGAAAAAAGCAATCAAGAAGGCAACCAAGTGACAGGCATGAAGGGCAGAAACCAACTTCAAAGTATCAACTAAAATGTGCTTTGAAGATTGAAACAGAGGCAGAATGTGAATAATGAATATTAATCAATAGTTCGGTGTGACACACACACACACACACACACACACACACACACACACACACATTGTTCATGGCACTCACTAACTTTTTTCTGTGTCCTCATACCCCCCTTGGAAATTGCTCACGGCCTCCCTCAGGAGGTGTGACCCCCAGGTTGGGAACCACTGGTCTATCCATGTGTCTACGAGTAACTATTCATCTATCTCTAAATCTATCTACTGATCTATTTATCAATTTGTATATCTTTCTATATATCTATATCTACCTACAGTATGTGTCTATCTATATCTATATACCTACATGTATATTTATCTATCTATATTATGTAGCTCTATCTATCTGTCTGTCTACCGACATATCTATCTAAATTTGTCTCTTTCCATATCTATCTATCTATCTATCTATTCATCTATCCCTATATATATTCATCCATCCATCAATCTATATCTATTTATCTGTTTTCATTTGTCTGTCTGTCTGTTTGTCTGTCCAGGATTCAGGCAACCGCATCATGATGCAAACAGACTATCGGAATATGGCAAATATTATCTAACAAACAGTGAATACAATTACAGTATGTAGTGCAAATACAAACAGGTCAAACGCATACGAACAGGTCAGTCATACGAGTATATTACCTCACCCTAAAGCTTCACCCTCGACCCGTCACTCAACGCTCACCCTTGTTAACTCAGCCTCATCCCTTCTTAACTCAGCCCCATCCCTTCTTAACTCAGCCCCATCCCTTCTTAATTCACCCCCATCCCTTCTTAACACAGCCCCATCCTTTATTCACTCAGCACCACCCATTCTTCACTCAGCATCACCCCTTCTTAATTCAGTGGTTGTTTCTTGTGAGAGAGAGAGAGAGAGAGAGAGAGAGAGCACAGCAGTTTTTAGAGCGCAGTTAGTTATCATCATTATCATATTCATAACAATCAAGTTAGTGCTATGGTTACCACCCACCGCCGTAAGAAGTCCTTTTGGCTAGTCACTTACAATGAGAGTCACCTCAAGGCAGCATTAAATCGAGTCACTGGATGGCGGCCGCCTCTATCTGCCACAAACAATATTACCCATTGGCGAGAAAGCCGACACAGCCAAAGATTTAAGGAAAAAAGAAAAGCGTCCTTGCACTCAAACGATAGGGTGATTCAGAACTTAGTGTTTAAGATGTCACACAAGATTTCTCAACATCTTTCATTTAGCGACTTGTGCGTATTACGTCATGTTTTTTTTAGTTATGTTCTAGTTTGTCTTAATACTGAAATAATTTGCATAACATACACGAGAAGAGTAGATGTATTGTGCAGATTAAATCACCGAGGATGAGGTGTTCGAAAATTTTAATAAATAAATAAATATATAATTGAACAACGCAACTCTGCATGTCCAAAGCAGCGAAAAGTTCAATCGAGACATTTTTTTACTCCTTCAACTCCAGGACGTGCTATCATATTTGGTCTTGCTATATCCAGACGATTTTATTCAACTGAGGTGAAATTCCCTAAAGTTGAAGCGCTAAGAAACAGTCTCCATGCACCCCTTCCCTACGAGAGGCCTCTTCCATGGGGCATTAAGCTTTCTGGCCGTAGCGATAATAACAGTAATGAAAACGAAAAGCTTTATTGCAGTGAAATGAATAAACCTTTCAATACAGCCACCTTTTTCATTAATTCTTACTAGTACCAAGGTATTTTATTTAGCTTTGGACAGCCCTAGCATTTATTCAATATGGACGGTGGGTGTCAGCGCCGAAGTAGTGGCAAGTGGAGGCGTATGGCATGTAGGAGGATTGCTGGGCCATGGAAAAAGACTGTGAAGCCTATGCCCAGAGTAGGACACATAAAACAAAAGACCATTGGACTTTGAGCTAACGTCTTTGCCACGGTAGTAACTTTCCTGTGCTGCATAAAATCACGTGTTTGGTAACCACAATTATCCCCTTACAACTATACTCTTTTTACTCCAACCTGGCCTAAAATTGCAATCTGTCCACCGTGAATGCTGAGTTATAGCAATACAGTAGATTAACACTAGAATATGATGCCAGTCACGAAGAAGTACTATGGAAAGAAGGTAGAGCTGTAGCAATGTTTTTTTTACAGCCACTGAGCTACGTGAAATAAACTGCAAAAGGACGAAAATCTGGGCCAAGTTAAGGTGAACAGAGTACAGTTTCTCATTTGTATTATATTCTTGCGCCTACCAGACTATCTTCCTCAGCCCAGGAGAGACCTTCTGGGCTAGATAGGTTTGACAATGGTTCATTAGACATCCTTCGTAAGCTGTGTAAAACTGCGTGTTTATGACCTGGTTAAAATAAACACACACACACACACACACACACACACACACACACACACACCTCATCGAACTGAAAGGATTAAAGAAGTAAATCCGTCCTGGTAGTGAATGAGTTAATGCATTTCGAGATCATGGTGTCAATATTCGTGAGTGTGGGCGCATGAAATCAAAACCTAAAATCAAGTTTCATATCATCAGAGGGGAAAAATTAGCTTTATCTGTTTTTTAGCATCTGACTGGTGGTGGAGTGAGACACCCTCATGTGGTTGCTCTAATAAAACTGGCCTCGTTATGTAACTACGTCTCTAAGCTCCTTCCTTATCACCCGAACTGAGGATGGTGGCCTGCAGTAGGGAACATCAGCCTGCAGTCCACCGGGTTCACAATTAAATGAGCCTAGAGCCAAAATAACAACAATAAACAAATGACATGATGCTCTGGTACAGAGAAGAGTCCGATCAATGTACAACAGTTCCCACCCCCACCCCTGGTGTTACTAGAGTGTGCTAAATATGTGAGTAAAATGTGTAAAAATAGGTGTGTGTGTGTGTGTGTGTGTGTGTGTGTGTGTGTGTGAAAACAACACATACCTCACCCTGACGCTTCACCCCACACCCCTCCCTCAGTCACCCGTCATCCTCACCCCATCTCTCCCCGCCTCACCACATGTTTCAGTCAGCCCTCCCACACTCAGTCACACCGTACACTCAACTCTCAATCCCGCCCAACCACCATGCCCAACCCTTCCCTCACATCCCTTTACCATGTCCCCTTCCTATAAAGTATTAATAAAAATAATTATAATATCAACAACAACAACAATAATAATAATAATAATAATAATAATAATAATAATAACAATAATAATAATCTATGTATCTATTGCCAGACGCCTCAATCCCGTTCGGGGTGGCCACAAACAAATCGCCTCCACGTCGTCCTGTCCCCCGCCATATCATTGCCCTGCTCCCAACTCACACCCCCCTCTCTCATATACCTCTCCACCCCATCCCTCCATCTCATCCTCGGTCTCCCCCTCCCTCTTACCCCCTCCATCTCACTCACATACACTCTCTTCGTCAGTCTTTCACCCTCCATCCTCTCCACATGGCCAAACCACCTCAGTGTGTTCCTCATAACACTTCCTATCACATCCACATCAACACCACAACGCTCATTTATATCCTCATTCGTCAGCCTGTCACTCCATGTGACTCCACAGGCTCCTCTCAAATAACTCATTTGCAGTGCTCTCACTCTTGACTTGTGTCCTTCCAACAACGTCCAAGCTTCACTTCCGTACGTTAGAGTTGATATCACAATACTGTCATGTAGTAACTTTTTCACTTCCATGCTCACTTCCCTGTTTCTTATCACTGCTTTCAAAGAACCAGCAACCTTTCTTCCCTGCTGTACCCTTTCAAGCACTTCACCCTCCAAACCTCCATCCTTACTCATCACACTACCCAAGTACTTAAACGTACTCACATTTTCCAATTCCTCACCATCCAACCTTGCTGTACATTCACTGACTTCACCTCTCTCAAAGACCATCACTTTACTTTTCCCTACATTCACCTTTAGATTCCGTTTCTTAAACACTCTCTCAAACTCATCCACCAAGCCTTGCAGCTCCCCTACGTCTTCACTCAACAACACAGTATCATCTGCAAACAACAGTACAGGGAGTTTCCAAACACTATCCTCTCTCACCAGGGCCACTCCAACATCCACTACTCTACCTTGTACCTCTTTTATTACCCCATCATGAACAGATTGAACAACCATGGAGACATGACACATCCCTGTTTCAACCCAACCTCCAAAGAGAAAAATTCACTTAGTTCACCATCCACACGCACTGCAGCCTTAGCACCATCATACATACTCTTCACAGCATTCAACAACTTTCCATCTACTCCATATATTCTTAATACTTTCCACAATCCTTGTCTATCCACCCTGTCATATGCTTTCTCCAAATCCGTGAAAGCCGCATGCAACTTCTTTCCCTTCTCTAGAAACTTTTCCACTAAAGATCTAAGAATGAATATCTGATCTACACAACCTCTTCCCTTCCTAAAGCCTCCCTGTTCTTCTCCAACTAATTCCTCTGTTCTTTCTATAACTCTGTCAGTAAGTATCCTACCATACACTTTTCCTGTTATACTAAGACAAATGCCCCTATGATTACCACACACTTCTTTTTCCCCTTTTCCTTTGTACAAGGGAATAATTATACCTGACTTCCAATCCTCCGGGACTCTTGCCTTCCTCCCAGGGCCAATCTGCACATCTTCCACATCCATTCTAATAATAATAATAATGATAATAATAATAATAATCATAATAATAATGATGATGATGATAATAATAATAATAATGATAATAATAATAATAATAATAAGAATAAGAATAATGATAATAATAATAATAATAATAATAATAATAATAATAATAATAACAGTAATGTATATATGAGCAAAGTGATGTGTACTGAAAGAGAAGATGGCTCCTGGTGTGATGTTTTACTGAACGGGAAGAGACCTGAATTTATACGAGAAATTTAAGTACCTGGATTCAGTGATTTAGAAGAGGTAAAAGTGCAAGGTAAATTGAGAGTAGAGTGTCATATGGAAGGAATGTGGACTGTACTATGAAGGCCTTAATACGAAACAAAATTCTAAACACTGCAGCTACAAGAGAAATATAAGAAGGAATACTGATACCCATATAAACATACGGGTGTGAGGCCCCTGGTGTGCCATGAAAAAGAACGGAGTTAGAACGGTGGAGGTGTGGGTCTTAAGAGACGTGTGTGGAGTGAGATGAGTGGACAGGATAGGTAATATGATTCGTGAAAAGATGTGGCATAGGACGGTCAGTGCACAAGCGAGCCTAAGACAGTGTGCTTGCTGTAGAAGATACGGTCATAGAGAGGGAATGTATACTGGGTGGTGGAAAGGGTATATGTGAGTGAGGTTGAAGGTGTGTGGAGGCTTGAAGGGCCAATTAGGTGAATATGGCAGGTTGATAAGTGTGTGAGAAGGAGGTATGGATGCTGACGAGAACTGACCAAAGATCGAGTTGGCTGGATGAGTTGCGAATGGAAATGTGCATGGTAAGGGCTTGACATTTTTTTAAATTAACTAAGATAAGACTGACTTCCTCCAACAGGTAATTATAAAGTTACTTGTTGAATGCTGTACCTGTGATATGGAGCCAGGATTCCGAAAGCTTGAATGGTGAATGAATGAGTGCGTGGCCCATGTCACTAAGCTTGCTGTTGGGCAGATTTTCTACCACTATATTTTTTCCGTTTTCTTTCCTTTTTGTACCGTACCTCATGCCTGCCGGTGGGAAAAAGAGGTGAGATGATGATAATGATGATGATGATACTGCATAATAATAATAATAATAATAATAATAATAATGTCATAATAATAAAAATAATAATAGTAATAATACTAATAATACTAATAATAATAATAATATTATTATTATTATGATTATTATTATTATTATTATTGTTGTTGTTATTATTATTACTGATATTTGGTAAATGGGGTCGCCCACCATCTACAGAGTGGCAAGGTAAATGGTTTCCTGTAATATATGAACCGTTTAAGGCACTCCAACCGAACGGGGCCTGAATGGGTTTATATCTGTGTGTGTGTGTGTGTGTGTGTGTGTGTGTGTGTGTGTGTGTGTGTGTGTGTGTGTGTGAGAGAGAGAGAGAGAGAGAGAGGGGGGGGGGAAGGAGGGAGAAATAGAGCGGGAGGGAAGAGGGAAGCGAGGAAGATGTGAGAGAAAAGGAGGAAGGGAGAGAGGGAAGGACAGAGGGAGTGGCAAAGAGAGAAAAGGGAAGGATGGGAGAGAAGAGGAAGAACGAAGAGGTGGAGGGATGGAGAGAGAGAGGGAGGTACTGGAGGAGCCTTCTTGCAACTGAAGGCAATGGACGAGTGAGGAGAGATGAAAGCTCTTGATATGATGAGGCTTACCTGTTTTGATGGAGGAGGAGGAGGAGGAGGAGGAAGGCATTACTAAAAGCCATCCAAGCCATCCAAGTTTTAATCATCACTTGGCATTAAGACAGTGACCAGATAGGGATGATGATGTGGAAGATGAAAGTGGCGGAGAGAGAGAGAGAGATGGGGGGGGGGAACTGGATGTATTAAGTATATTGCGAAAATGAATTATATCTAGGTCCAAGAGGATCGCAGTCATCATCATCATCACCCCAGTTTCCCACATTTACAGAAGGTAGGAGGATTCAGTCTCTCTCTCTCTCTCTCTCTCTCTCTCTCTCTCTCAGAACATTACTCGAAGCAGAAGTAAGCCTTCGTTACAAATCTCTTAAGTTCGTTTGTCGCTGGAGCTTCGAGGTTGCTTGTAACGCCCGTCCCTATGCCAGTAAAAGGTGATACTGTTTTCGGTTCGTCACCCCGGCTCTCTCTCTCTCTCTCTCTCTCTACGTATTCCATCCACTGACGATTCTTTCCCCTTCGTATTCTTGCTACCTTCAAACGATTTATTCAGGTTACGAGAAACTTTTCAAAATGGAGTTAGCAAATCATTAAATATGGCTTCAATAACGCCTTCACATGCAGAGGCCTTCCCTAAGATGAGTAAAATTGTATAGGTGTGGGGGAGGGGGGGGGAGCAGTACACAGAAAATGCAACACCTCAGTTCACCCATTTGATTTTCACCCGACCTTGACCTTCGACCCATTGTTCTTAAAATTTGTTTGCTTTATTCTTGCCTGACCCTCAACCCTTTCATTAAGTTTGGTCGAAATCAGGTCAAAACTTTTACAGCTGACGTTGTCCTATGGCTTTGAAATTTTGACCTTTCGCAGTGGCCTCGAATTCTGATTGATTGCCTTAAAAATCGGGTCCCCTTATCCTTGTCTCACCCTGAACCCTTCTCAAAAGCTGGGCGTAAATGCCATAAGAACTGTTTACGTTGGCCTTTGTATGCGACCCTGACTTCTGACCTGCTGTTCTCAAAAACAAGTCAGCCGATCATTCCACTACATATGGTCCAAATCATATCAAAACTGTTTTAGTCATTTTGTTCACTCACAGATATACGGGGCAGACTCTGATCTTAATCTTGACCAAGAATTCTCAAAACTGAACCAATTCGTTTCTGCTTACCCTCATCCCTTCCAGTAAGTTTTATCTAAATAGAGTACAAATGGCTTTAAGCTGAAATTGCTGAGACAGACCTCGAGCCAGCCCTGTAACCTCCGTGAACTTGACCTTTGACCTACTGTGAAAACTGGTCTATCACCCCTTGATTGTCCCCCTATCCCTCCATCAAATTTAAAGTCAAATGAAACTGCTTGAGTTATTGACACACACACACACACACACACACACACACACACACACACACGCACCTGTACCATTCAGTTCAGTAACTCAAGAAACCACCACCTACTGAGATTTCTTTCTACACCTGCACCTGCTCCATCCATCCACTTCTCATAATATCTGCTAAAGCTGTATGACAAACAAATAGTTATTATAATAGTTTGACCTGCTAGTAGATTCTCTTGGACGATGGAAAATGGGGTACTGCCACTCAGGTGTAAAATAAAGGTGCAGAAAAAAAAAAAGACACAATAGGGAAAGCTAGAGTTAAATATGAAGTATTTTTTGTGATGCTTTGTGACGAGCGACTGCAGAATGTAACAGTTTGGCCTGATGAGGGATTCTCTTTGGACGGAGAAAAACGGCGCTACTACCGCTCGTGTAAAAAGGTAAGAAAAAAAAAAAAAAACTAAAACATGAAGGAAAGCTAAATGAGGGTGATTTTTTTTTCTTCTTGAAGGGGGGGGGTGGTGGAACTGCATGACGAACGAGCGAATAGGATGGCAGTCTAGTTGATGGGACAGGAGGGTGATTTGGAAGACTGGATGGGATGGAGTGGGATGGAGAGGGTGTGCCGGATTAGGGGGGTCGGCAGACGGCATGGGGAATGGGGAGAGAGAAAGAGAGGAAGAAGGGGGGGAGAGATAGGGAACTGAGGGTGAGAGGGAAGAAAGGGGAATGGAGATGGGATGAGTGAGAGATGGAAAACTGATGAATGAAAGAAAAAGGGAAAGAGGACAACTGGAACAGGAAAAGAGGAGGAATGGAAGATTGGATCCTTTGGGCCAGGAAAGAGTGTCGCAGGTAAGGGTGGTGAGCAGAGGGATGGGAAATGGAAGAGAAGTATGGATAGGGAATAGAAGAAAGGAGAATGGGGGAGGATAAGGGATACAAGAGCGATGTGGAATGAACAGGAGGCATATAAGAGAGAAAGGATGGAGGAGACGGGTAAATGGAAGAGAGAGAGAGAGAGAGAGAGAGATTACAAGGTGGGTAAGAGAGGACAGAAATTGGAGTGGGGGGAGATGGACGACTTGATGCATTAGAGTGGGAGGGGTGAGTGCGTGGCAGATTAACCGGAGGACAGATGATGATGATCAGGGCATGGAGTTGAGAATATAGACGATGGAAGCAAAATTAGAGAGGAATGGACGGAGACGGGGTTGAGATGGTGAGGGGGAAGGGTACGGAAGAAAAAGGGTGTGTTAGGAAAAAAAAAAAAAAACGAACAACGGAGGATGTGGGTCAGATGGAAAGAAGAAATGTAAGGGAGACTTTACGGTATCTGTTGCAGGTTAACTGTACTTCTGTCATTCACATACTCGAACTCTTTCTGTCTTTTCATCTCTCTCTCTCTCTCTCTCTCTCTCTCACACACACACACACACACACACACACACACACACACACACACATACACACACACCACTGCGCAAAAACAACAGCGTTTTAAAATATATGCAAAACTGTAGAGGGGAGAAAGTAGGAAAGGCGAATTAGCAGGAAGAAACAGGCCAAAAATAATGACAGGAAAAATGTTTGGCAAAATGCAAAGGGTAAATAATATAATAATGGATTATATTATAAGGGTGGGAAATACTAAGACAAACTGACTAAAGGAGTATAAATAAAAAACCAAAAAACAAAAGTGAAAGACATTGATTTACAATATATACATTCAAAAAGAGAAAACGAATTTGGGGCAATATTGCGTGTGCATTTTCGAAAAAGTGAATGTAGAATGGGAAGGATGAAACTGGATTCTGAAAAAGAAATCAGGTTTCGAAAAAATGTGAAAATGACCAAAGATAAAAAAAAAAGGATGACTACAGTAAATCATCACCATAATCATCAATCATCATCGTTATCATCATATCATCATTATCATCATCGTTATCATCATATCATCATCATCACTCAGTCCTTTTTAGTCCCATCAGGAGCGTAGAAACAGAGGGCTAAGGTACTTAGTCCTGACATATAAGGCAAGGATGACCAGCCTTACTCGCCTGAAGGTTGCACTACATTGGGTGAGTGGATGGTGACCGCCCCCACCTACCATTATAATGAAAATCAATCAGTGGAAAAGCTTTGGGACTGGAGGACGATGAAAGTAATCGGGGAAGGTTGGAATGTTTGGTGCAAGACAACGATATGAAACTGTGTCGAAAATTTGAAAAGGGAATTACGGGAAAATGTGGGAAACAACGAGAGAGAGAGAGAGAGAGAGAGAGAGAGGAAACTGACAACTAGTTCCCTCTCCAGCCTACCTCTCTTATTGCTACAATCGTTCATCTCTCTCTCTCTCTCTCTCTCTCTCTCTCTCTCTCTCTCTCTCTCTCTCTCACACACACACACACACACACACACACACCGCATCTATCGTTCTCTTGCTACCCATCCATCTCTCCACCTACCTAAACACATGTATGTGTAATTCTATGCATGCAGTATTTATGTATTGAATATGTTGTTTTGATGTTGTTTAACCCCGGTCAAGCCTGGCCCAGCAGACCCGTCGACCGCGGGTAAGCAACTGACCCTATGAAGTATGTATGCAGTTACTGTGAGTGTACGAGTATGTATGTATATATGTATCTATGTACAGGCCTATATATAATATACCTGTAAGGCTGTATGCATGTATATATGGATGCATATAGGCCCTGTGAGAGAGAGAGAGAGAGAGAGAGAGAGAGAGAGAGAGAGAGAGAGAGAGAGAGAGTGCACAATCTACAGCAAAGGTACTCAAATCATTACTGCGTCAATGAACTACCATAACAAAATACAGACAGTGAGATTGAGCTGGGTGACACACTGGATTTTTAAGTGACCCAAATATTTATTCCATTTTCGCATGAGTCGATTAAAAAAAAAAAAAAATCGTACGCTTGAACTGCTTTTTGACCGCTAGGAATTCTCTCAGCTGACAAATATCGTCTGGTATTTGCCAGAATATGAACAGATAGAAGTGACAGTTACTGGATTTTATACTGATTCAGATATCATAGTTTTTTTTGTGAGAGTAAAGTGGAGAGAATTTGTATAGTTCTTCAACATCGTTTGTTTGATAATATTTCTCTCTGCTGATCAAGGGCGTCCAATGCTGACTGTGGAGATGCAACAGCTTCAGCCCAACTTGACCCTCTCCAGGTCGATATCTGGCCGACACCTGTATTATTACAATAAATCCGGCTAATATCAGGGTATTGTTCTTTCACTAGAGCAACACAAGGCGCTGTGAAATCAAGACACACCTACAGAATTTGCTTTATACATCCAGTACACTGACGGCTCTGTGATATTGAAGGAATTTACTAAGATAGTTTAAATGCTATAATTTCTGTATGCATACACGTGTCTTCGTACTAACGATACATTGCCTATACAGTCATGTACCCAGGCATTCGATAGTTTCACTTTGATCGCTGATGATGTTATTTCCTAAGACCATTCAATGTTTTTTTTTTCCTTCTTCCATGCTCTCTTCAGACGATTTTAATTAAATTGCCATTTTTATTTTTTTACTGGAGGGTGTACATACAGCCTCCTTTAACCTATTCAGTGAGAGAGAGAGAGAGAGAGAGAGAGAGAGAGAGAGAGAGAGAGAAAGAGAGATCATTTCTGAAGGGAATGAAATCGCAGGATGTAGTATTATTCTATACTATGAAAGAAGCTGCGCTCCCCCTCCCCTCCCCCTCCTCTCTCTCTCTCTTTGTGTGTGTGTGTGTGTGTGTGTGTGTGTGTGTGTGTGTGTGTAAACTTGCAAGCCATTCTGCCGGGCAAGATGGATGAATGGCCAGGGTCGGCAGAGTGGGTGAGGTAGATGGGCAGGCTGGACGGGTGGTGTGGGACGGGTGGGTGGGTGGTTGGGTGGGTGGGTGAGAGGGGTGTGATGGATGGGGCTGGTGGGCAGGGTGTGGTGGATGGAGTTTCTGGGCAGGGTGGGATGGAGGGAGTTAGTGGGCAAGGCGGGGTGGGTGGATGGACTGATTTGGAAGGTCGGTGGGAGGGTGGGTTGACGAGCTGTTGGGCAGAGTGGGTGGGTAGGTTAACAGGCAAGTTGGGCAGAGTGGGTAGGTGGATTCAAATGGAGAGTAGGCACTGGGTGGGTGGGTTGACAAGCAGGGTGGGCTGAGTTGGTGGATGGGTTGCAGGCATGGTGGGTAGAGTGGGTGGGTGGGTTGACAGGCAGGATAGGCCGAGTGGAAGGTGTGGGTAAGGTTGGTGGGTGAGCAGATGTGGTGGGCCGGGAGGGTGGGCGGGTGGATGTGCTTTGTGTCGGGGTGTGTTGAGTGGGTGGGTGGATGTACTGATTCCCGGAGGATAAAGCAAGAGAAGGGCTTACGACGCGACGCTACGAGAGAGGGCAGTGTATGGATTTGTGGGTGGGTGGATGGGGGAAAAATGGTCCACTGGAAACAGATCTATAGGATACACATATTCGTGGCTAGAACTGATCTATGTACGACAACAGGACCATGGTGTTTGGCCTCTGGGGAAATTGGTCTATGTCGAAAAATAAGACCAATGGTTTAAAAAACAACTACATGAATAAATAAAAGAAGAAAGATGAAATAGTTCCAAGAGAGAAGACAGGTCCATGTGGGGATTCGGTGTTCAGGCTACCCATGGAGAGAAAATGGGTTTACGGGGAAAATAGGTCTTCTGGAAAAATCGGTCAAACGGAAAGAGGTTCATGGGTAAAATAGGTCCATGGAGGGAAAAACAGGTTAATGGAAGGAGAATAGGTCTCTGGGGGACAAAAAGAGGTTCATGGCAGAAAACAGATACGGAAAAAATGGTGCTATGAGAGAAAATAAAGTTATGGGAAATAGATCCATGGGGAAAATAGGTCCAAAAGGTAAAAAGATCCATGGGAGAAATAAGTCCATTTGGAAAGTAGATTCATTGGGAAAATAGGTCCACGGGGGAAAATGGGTCCAAGGGAGAAAGTAGGGTCATGAGGGATAATACGTCCATGGTTAAAATAGACCCAAGGGCTAATATAGGTCCATGGAGGAAAATGGGTCCATGGATGTTAACATATTCATGAGGGATAATAGGTGGGTGGGGGGATGACCACTGGAGGGTGTAGCCGGGGGCGGGCTATTGTGTTGGTAAATAGGTTATTGGAGTGAATGGATTCAGTTAAGTGTTCATGTATGTGGTGTATTTCATGTTAAATAAGTCTCACCTGTATGCTTTATTAACAGATACAGCAGGAACATGTCCACACGTAAAGAAAATGTTACTGGATTATATCTCAAAAACTTTCACCCATTACTTCACTCAATGTAGTGCTGCTCTCGGGTGATTGCCCTTTCCTCTCTTCCGTCCATTTTTCCTTCCTTCCTCTTCTGTCTTTCTTTCCTTCATTCTCTATGCTTCCTTCTGTCTACGGTTGACTCTACACTGAGTGACAAGCTAAATGGTTTCCTGTATACCAGGAAACCAGTTACTACGTTGGGTGGTAACCACATAACTGAAATACGGCGACTGGTGGTTTTAGTGGGTAACTAAGGCGTTCCACTCGGACTGAGCCTGGGCAGGTTTATATCGAAGGAGTGGTTGGGGTTTACTGCTCGCGTAATGCAACTCAGGGATGATTGAGCCTGGTCACTCTCATCTTAAATGTCAGGACCAACTTGGCTAGCCCCGGGCTCCTAAACTCATGTGGCAACATAGGATTGGATGATGAATGAATGATGACTTGAAAATGCCTATCTATCTCTCTGTTTATTTCCCTATCCACAGGTAGACGCCTCAATCCCAGGAAGAGGTTAGCCTCAAACGAGTCGCCTCTACGTTGCTCTGTTCCCCGCCGTCAGGTTGCCCTTTCCTCCAATCCACACTCCTTTCTACTAATATATCTCTCCACCTCATCATACTACCTCATCCTCGGTCTTTCCCTTCCCTTTTCCCCCTCCACCTCACCCATACACACTCTCTTAGCCTCTCATTCTCCATTCCCTACACATGTAAGACCAATGGCTGTTTATTAACGTGACAGATGACTACATTACTAAGATGCTATCGTGATCCCGATGATGATGATGAAACACACACACACACACACACACACACACACACACACACACACACACACAGTAGCCAAGTGCTCAGTGAAATCCATGTCAGTGTCAATATCCCAGGACCACGTCAGGCGGCGATGTCCCTTAGCTGGAAACACTATTATGCATTTTCTGGCAAACCAGGCGAAAACGTAAATAGGGATAAAACCTGCCCATGCAGACAGACCCCAACGGTTACAAAATGTGCCAAAAGTTTGAGTTGAGAGAGCAAACTTGTGTGTGGTAGTGATAGTAGTGTGGTGTAAGTGGGACGGAGGTGTGGATGAAGTGGTGGTGTTGGTGGAGTATAGTTGAGTAGATGGTGGGTTGTGGGTGGGTGGATTATAACATAGACATATAGATGTACAGATATACAGATACGTAGATAATATATCTAGGTAGATATATTACACAGGTAGATAATATAGATAGACAGATAGATGGCTATGTATATATATGGTCACAGACACCATAATGTACTCAACCTGAAGCACAGAAACTACACCTGGGAGTTTAAGGGAGCGGTCATCGCCCCCGACCCCAATCCCGACCAGCAAGAATATATCCAATATTTCTTTCTGATTCCCCCCCCCATCACACACACACACACACACACACACACACACACACACACACACACACACAGATAGGTAGATAATAGATGGATAGTATAACACTATAATGTTACCACTTGTGACTACCGACCCAGACCAGATGGGCAGTTATGACCAAAAAGCCAGCCAACGTCCCAGGCTTACATACACATTCCTTACTTTCCTCTCCCTTCTGCGTTCTTCCAACTCATTTCCTCCATTTATAGCCATCCTGATCGTGTTCTCCCCATTTTTCCAGATTCTCTCCTATCTTCTAATCTCTTCTTTGCCTCCATTCATGCCCATCTCTCATCGTGTTCTTTCTCCCTTCTCCCTCCTCCTGCCATCGCTCTCCTCGTCTTAACTCTTGCACTCTTATATTTCACAACCAAATTTCATCCTTCTTTCTCCTTGTTTGAGTTTCATCTGCCTCATTTTTTCTCCGTTCTTCTCCATCTCTTCCATCCCTCTTAACTTTCTGCTCCTTTTCTTTACTCCTAAATTCTTATATTACACTCTCCTTCTCTCAGTTTATACTCCCCTCCCCCCCCTCCCTCTCTCTCTCTCTCTCTCTCTCATTTCTCCTACCTCACTTTTCCCTCTTGTCCCTACACTATCGCATCCCCTTTAGCAATGCGAGGCGATATAGTTTTTGTCGGTGTGTGTGTGTGTGTGTGTGTGTGTGAGTGTTGCCACATTATCTTGAAAAGCTGTGACGACGAAGGGGTACTGCAAGGCTTGATGAATGAGTCCGGGAGAGTGTGTAAGAAGCGGAATCTAAAGGTGAATGTAGGGAAGAGTAAAGTTATGATCTTCGTGAGAAATGAAGTAATTGAACATACGGTGAGGCTGAATGATGAGGAAATGGAAAATGTGAGTGCGTTTAAATCCTTGGGTAGTGTGATAAGTAAGAATGGAAGTTTGGAGGATGAAGTGCTTGAAAGGCTGCAACAAGGAAGAAAGATTGCTGGTTCCTTGAAAGCAGTGATAAGAAATAAGAAGTGAGCATGGAAGTAAAAAAAAAGTTGCTGCGTGATAGTATTGTGATACCAACTCTAACATATGGAAGTGAAGCTTGGACCTTGTTGAAAGGACACAAGTGACAGCAGTGGAAATGAGTTATTTGAGAGGAGCTTGTGGAATTACCTGGAGAGACAGACTGACAAATAAGGAAGTGAAGGAGCGTTGTGGTGTGGATGTGGATGTGATAGAAAGGGTTAGGAGAAATACACTGAGGTGGTTTGGTCATGTGGGGAGGATGGAGAACGAGAGACTAACGAGGAGTGTGTATGTGAGTGAAGTGGAGGGGGGAAGAGGGAAGGACAGGCCAATGATGAGATGGAGGGATAGAGTCGAGAGGTATATGAGAGACGGGGGTGTGCGCTGGGGGGAGGGCATTGAAATGGCGGGGGACAGGAAGACATGGAGGCGATTTTTTTGTGACCACCCCTTACGGGATTATGGCATCTGGCAAGATAGATAGATAGATACATTCAGGAAACAGCAACCATGTGGATGTAAGGAGGCCTAATAGTTTTGGTGATGATTTGATCAAGGACGACCGAATGCCAGCCGCCATAAATATACTGCTTATTTTTTTTAATAGGGATTGGCTTTCTTCAGATTTGGTTTGTAGGTAGCTTGTATCATTGCCAACAACATATCTTGGCGGTCGATTAGCTTTCGGCCCCTGAATGCTTTTGTTTAATATTCCCACTTAGTTCCCAAGGTCTTCTTTCTCATTTCCTCGTCTCTTGTCTTAAACTGTTTTCTAATCCTACCCCTGCTCATAAAATCATTCCTCCTTCTCTCTCCTCCGCTTTTTCCTCTCCTCCTTTCCTCCCTTTACGTTCTCATTTCGTTTCCTAGTTCTTCCTTCCTTTAAACTACATTTTTCTTTTCTCTTTAGTCGTATGTAAGTGGGAGGCGTAAAAAAGACCCTATTTTATGCGACAATTTACAGAACATCTTATCTTGCTAGATGTGATTAGCCTGCATCCCACATTACAGAGCGTAGTGAGCAACGATACGGAAGGGGCAGACATGAATTACTGTATAGTTATTATATGCTTTAGAAATTACTGTACAAAACTGGGGGTTTCTCCACACCATGCTTTCTCTCTCTTTCATTCTCATAGCAAAAATCCTCCATCTTTTTTTTTCTTTTCATATTTACATTTCTTATTACTCTCTCCCTCTTCCATCTCTTTCACTCCTCCTCGCCCCCTTTGCTTGAGTCTTGAGCACCCATATATTTCCTGTTACTTACCCTAACGTAATCTTTCCCTCTGTCTTCTCAATTCTTCCACTACTCTTTTCCCCATTTCATCCTATTTACACCTTCTTTCTCTAGTTCTTTCTTTTCTTCTCCACTCGTTCGTCTACTTAGCTTTCTTCTCGACTTCTGCCCTCCTACACTTCTCGTATCCCCTCTTCCTCCTCCTCCCCGTCTTTCTCAACCCTTTCGAAACCCTCTCGCCTCTACCCATCTGTCTATCTTTCCTTCTGGCCTCATTTTCTTCCTTATCTCCTCCCTTTTTTCCTCCTCTCCCTTCTAATCCCCTCCCTTCTCTTCTCACTTTCTATCCCTTCCCATTTTTCCTTTCCTCTCCTCTACCTTTCAGTCCTCTCCCCTTTCTTTCTCTTCCCATCACGTCTTCTGCATTCCTTCCATCCCACTCCTTCTCTCCACTTGTTTCCCTTCTGTCTCCTCCCCTCCCCTCCCTTTTCTCCCCTCCTTTCCCTTCTCAAGAGCATCCCTCCTCTCCCATCCTGTCTCCCCCCCCCCCAAGCCTTTACCTTTCATTTTTCCGATCCTTTCTTAACTCCTCCTCAATTCCTTACCCTCCCTGTTCTCTCTTTCCCTCCCTTCTCACTCCCACCCTTCTCTCTCCTCCTCCACCGCATTTTTACACTCTCTCTTTCCTCCACTTATCCTCCACCCCTCTTTCATCTCTCTCCTTACCTCCCCACCCCTCTCTCATCTCCCTCCTTACCTCCACCCCTCTCTCATCTCCCTCCTTACCTCCCCCCCCCCCTCACTCCCCCAACTTAGGCTCCATTAACACTATATCAGGATATTCTCGCTTCTTTTTTTGCTGGGTGTAGCTTGGTGTTGGCCTGAGATATTACCGCCCCCCTTGACCACCCCTGTAAGTACCGTCTCAGGCCCTCCCTCATCCCCTTCACGTCCCTCTCTCACCATGTTTAATTTTTCCTTTAAGCACCGTCGCTCTCTATTTAAGTTTTTCTTCATGTCCCTTTGAAAGTCCCCTTTACCACCCCTTCCTGGCACCCTTAAGTTCCCTGTGAGTCCCCTCTCATCCCCTTTGTCGTCTTTTCTGATATGTCCCCATAAGTCTTCTTCTAGTCCCCTTTTTGGCATTATTTAAGTCCTCTTCTCACCCCTTAATAAGGCACCAATCCTAGGGACTCTCTTTATCTCCAACCCTTGAAGTGATATTCTTCTCTTCCCTCACCCTCTTTAGCTTTTCCTCTCGACTCACTCTCCCTAATAAGTTATCTTTTAGCCCCATTTAAGTCCATTTGTTTGGCCCCACTCACCCTCCCCCCCCCATTCAGTTCCCCCTCACCCTCCTAGAAATCTCCCTCTTGGTCCTCTTTCACATTTAGGTTTTCCTCTTGACTCTCTCTCGCCCTCCTCCTCTCTAATTCCTCCTCTCAAACCCCGCTTTAAGTCCTCCTTTCGCCCCCCTCCCCCCCATTACTGCCCCGGCCCTGGTCCCTTTTCGAAGAGAGAGAGAGAGAGAGAGAGAGAGAGAGAGAGAGAGAGAGAATCCAAAAGCAAAGTCGTCGGAAGGTTGAAAGTGGTGCTATAAATCATGAAGTCAGGCTCTGGACGGCACCCACATAAACCCTCAGGAAGTGAGAGAGAGAGAGAGAGAGAGAGAGAGAGAGAGAGAGAGAGAGGACTGCCACGGGGATAAATATTCAGTTTAATTCACACAACATAAAATACCTCTATCAAATATGCGAAACTCGCTCCACTAACGTAATTATGAAAACAATATTGGATTTACTACCACACGCAAAACAAAAGAAGGTAACAATAAAGTCTGTTTTGTTTTTTAATTCTCCACTTCAGTCCGAGGACGTCACTGCTGCCAACGGACGCATTTTCTCAGTTCGGCACGAATATCTGGTGGTGAAGAGATCATCATCATCATCATCATCATCATCATCATGTCCCTTTTTTCCATGTAAGGTCGGGATCATCATCATCATCATCATCATCGTCATCATCATCATCATCATCATCGTCGTCGTCATCATCACCATCATCATCATGTCCGTTTTTCCCATGTAAGGTTGGGATCATCATCATCATCATGTCCCTTTTTCCCATGTAAGGTTGGGATCATCAACATCATCATCATCATCATCATTATCATCATCACCATCATCGTCATCATCATCATCATCATCATCATCATTGTCATCATCATTATCATCATCGTCATCAACATCATCGTCGTCATCATCATCATCATCATCATGTCAGTTTTTCCCATGTAAGGTTGGGATATCCCTTTTTCTCATGTAAGACTGGGATCTTCATCATCATCATCATCATCATCATCATCATCATCATCACCACCACCATCATTATCATCATCATCATCATCATCGCCATCATCATCATCATGTCCCTTTTCCCCATGTAAGGTTGGGGTGATGGTGAATTACAAACCTACTCCATTAAGACTCCCAGGCTCCTGTGACCAATGAGGCTGAGAGTCAAATCCACGGAGAGAAAACCAGGACAGGCGAGCGACAGGACACTACTTAGCGATGTACGTATGGCGGGTGACCTGTACGCACCTGACATGACCTCACTTCCGTCTAATACATGTTCTGGTGGTGTTTTGTGGGTCTGGAAGGGTATCTGATCCTAGGGGCAGGAACACCACTATCTATCTAATTCTAAGGGCAGGAACACCACTATCTATCATATTCTAAGGGCAGGAACACCACTATCTATCATATTCTAAGGGCAGGAACACCACTATCTATCATATTCTAAGGGCAGGAACACCACTATCTATCATATTCTAAGGGCAGGAACACCACTATCTATCATATTCTAAGGGCAGGAACACCACTCTCTATCATATTCTAAGGGCAGGAACACCACTATCTATCTTATTCTAAGGGCAGGAACACCACTATCTATCTTATTCTAAGGGCAGGAACACCACTATCTATCTTATTCTAAGGGCAGGAACACCACTATCTATCTTATTCTAAGGGCAGGAACACCACTATCTATCTTATTCTAAGGGCAGGAACACCACTATCTCTCTTATTCTAAGGGCCCATTAACACCACTACCTATCATATTCTAAGGAAGGAACACCACTATCTATCTTATTCTAAGGGCAGGAACACCACTACCTATCTGATCCTAAGGGCCCATTAATACCATTATCTATCTGATCCTAAGGGCCCATTAACATTACTATCTATCTGATCCTAAGGGCCCATTAACACCACTATCTATCTGATTTCCTAAGGGCCCATTAACACCCTATCTATCTGATCCTAAGGGCCCATTAACACCACTATCTATCTGATTTCCTAAGGGCCCATTAATACCATTATCTAGCTGATCCTAAGGGCCCATTAACACCACTATCTATCTGATTTCCTAAGGGCTCATTAACACCACTATCTATCTGATCCTAAGGGCCCATTAACACCACTATCTATCTGATCCTAAGGGCTCATTAACACCACTACCTATCTGATTTCCTAAGGGCTCATTAACACCACTACCTATCTGATTTCCTAAGGGCCCATTAACACCGCTACCTTGTTGATCCTAAGGGCCCATTAACACCATTATCTACCTGATCCTATGGGCCCATTAACACCGCTATCTATCTAATCTTTAGGGCCCATTAACACCGCTACCTATCCGATTCTAAGGGCAGGAACACCACTATCTATTGCTGGGGAAGTAGCTCGACCCTACCCAGTGCTTCACAGTGAAAGACCCTTGATCTCTCTCTCTCTCTCTCTCTCTCTCTACGATTAAACTTAGCTGGAGAGACTTCTGGAACTCCTTATTTACCCATTCACCATTAGAAATCAGTCTTAAGGTGAAAGGAATCGCCTGAACACAGCAAGAATAGAGTATACAGAATAACTTTATCACGAGGCTGAAGGGGTAATATACACAGCGGGTAAACACAGCCCCAAGAGAGGATTTATACTGCTGTAAATCTCGACTCACCTTAACTACAACGAGGCCAGATTTTTACAGTTAAATTCCCTGGATAATATTTCACCTAAGATATTACTTTTTCCTTTAACCTACTAAACACTATACTCTGTTCACTTTACCTTGGCCTAAAACTACCATCCCTACATCTTCAATGCTGAGTCATAACAATAGATTAACACCAGAATATGATGCTAGTCACGAAGACGTACTATAGAAAGCATGTAGAGACGTAGTATTGTCTTCTTGTGCCAATCAGCTACTTAAAATACACAAAAAGATTAAATTTGAGGCAACTTAAAGTGCCTGAACTATAGAATGTTCTTTTCATTTCCTTCTTGCTATATCCTCACTGTTACATTCAGCTTTGGATATAGATTTCTCGAACTACAGGTGTTAGATATAGGTGGAAAGAACCTGTTTCTAACAAGACACCTTTCTTAAATTAAATAAAGTCGTCTGGTAGTAACCCCAATATACTAAAAACAAACGTCAGGCAGATCCCGTGTGTTAATTTGGTCTATAATATTGCCGAACCAAATGGCCTTTTCTAGTGAAGTGCAGATTGGCGTCAGTGGCACCAGCCGTGTTCGTACATCCGACACTCAACACCCAAGCCAGGCTTGCATTTCACCTGTAATTTTCTTCTCTCTTTCAAACTGGCCGACGAGAGAGAGAGAGAGAGAGAGAGAGAGAGAGAGAGAGAGAGAGAGAGAGAGAGAGAGAGAGAGAGAGAGAGAGAGAGAGAGAGAGAGAGAGAGAGAGAGTCAGACAGACTTAGAGACAAATACAGAGAGAGAGACAGAGAGAGAGTTAGGTAGGATATAATTGTACATGTATAAATATGTAGGGACAAATTAACAGATAGATACAAATAGACAGACATCGATAGACAGAGGCAGATATAAAGATGTACAAAAATATACACATGTAAGTAGATGGATGAATATAGACAGATAGATACATATAGACAGATGGATGGATATGCATAGATAGCCTATACATATACAGAACTATGAATATATTAGTATGTATGTATGTATAAATGCATATTTATATTTATCCATGTATTTATGGTTTTATTTACATGTGTATAAACTCTCTCTCTCTCTCTCTCTCTCTCTCTCTCTCTCTCTCTCTCTCTCTCTCTCTCCTTTCTGTTTCACTTTCTGGTTCTTCCTCTATGTGTCTTTCAGTCGGGCTAAACCTTCAACCCGAGGACGTGTTTTTCATTTTGCTTATGCCAGTAAACCCCTGCATGAACCACTGCCAACTTTAAGAGGCACCTGCAATGGATATGGGGAGAATGGTAACCCGAATTAACCTTGGCCCCTGCTGACAAAGTACGAGGGATGGTAATGGCCGTTTTTGTAGGCGTCAGTCAGTATATGAATTCATGCTTGAAACGCCCAATTGCCATCTGTACGAAGGTCACTCAATGGAAGAGGGAGAGTGGTAACAAAAATCAACACTTCCTTATGATGGCTAAGTACGAAATGCACACATTGCACTATATCACTACCATTTTTTTTTTTTTTTAAACGAAAAATTGTACTTTAAGAGGTATTCGAGACTTCCAAAAACATTTTCCTTAGCTATTTATTTTGCACATTACACCTCAATAACCTATGGAATGTTTTTCTTGCAAATTATATCGACATTAAAACGATTAAAGGAGAAAGAATGAATGCTAGTGTGTAATATGTACAATGAATCACTTAGGAAGAGGTGTTACGAATTTTTGTATTATTGTTCAATATTTTCATTTATGCTATTGATGCAAATTAATTAAATAAAAATTACCTGACAAATAGAAGAATATATGAAGAAGGACAGTTTGCAATATACCATAAGGTTCGCAGTTACAGGTGTATACTCCACCTGATGGTATATTCCAAAGAAGACAATGTTCAGGTGTAATTTGCAGAATAAATACCTAATGAGGAAGTGCTACGGGGCCTAATCAATGCAGAATAGGACTCTGAGCTGTCAGTTAAGAAAGCTCCCTAACACCTCCTCCTTAGCGATTTATTTTTGGATATGGTTGGTTTATATTCGACTGTACGTTATTTATGCAGAATTTAGCGATACTGGAAGGATTTATGTTACACAGAACAGGACAGTAAGGTGTAATAAGCAAAATAAATCGCTTAGGAAAAGGTGTCAGGGATCTTCCTTAACCGACGAGAATACCATCGCTAGACACATGGGAAGACTATGTATATTTCTCCCCCAGACCACTACCCCCTCCCCAGACCACTCTCCCCCTCCCCAGACCATCCTCCCCCCCTGACCATTTTCCCCTCCCCCAGACAACTCCCCCCTCCCTCAGAGCACTCCCTCCTCCCCCAGTTCACTCCCCCTCCCGCAGTCCACTCCCCCTCCCCCAGACCACTGCCCCCTCCCCCAGACCACAGCCCCCTCCCCCAGACCACTCCCCACTTCCTCAGACCATTCCCCACTTTCCCAGACCACTTCCCCCTCCCCCAGACCACACCGTAAAAGAATCCCCCCCCCCCCCCGCGATATAAACCACTGTTTTCGGCACAGTTTTTGGAACAGTTTGTCCCTGGCATTCAGATTTGCCAGGCTATAATTCTCTCTCTGTCTCCGTCTCTGTCTGTCTGTCTGTCTGTCTGTCTGTCTGTCTGTCTCTCTCTCTCTCTCTCTCTCTCTCTCCTACACCTAATTCCGCTGCTTCTCAACCTCCTTCCCCCTCCCTCCGCTCCCTACTTCCCCCCTCTTCACAAATCTCCCTCTCTCTTCACCTGGTTAAAAATACACACCTATAATTTAATCAGTCTCTATTTACACCTGCAGACGCTCCAAGTCACCCGGAAATTACTGTACCTTCCCACTAAACAATACTTCTTTATTTTTCGGAGTTCTTTCATTTACAGACTGTTTACCATTTCATTTTTCCGTAATGGCCATTCAAGGAACCAATACGGTGATATTACATTTTTTTTTTTTCAGTCTGACGCCGGATCCAGTGAGGGGTTGGCCAGTACCAGAATATATCTAGGCTTTTTTGTTCACAACCCCAACACACACACACACACACACACACACACACACACACACACATAACGACACAAAGGTACACAAACATGGAGCAAGAATGCAATGTATGCACAGACACCAAGAAACATAAACTCCCATACAGACACACATATAGGCTGAAACACGAACTATAAATACAAAAAAAATAAACATCAGATATCACATATCAAGACAAAAAATCACACACACACACACACACACACACACACACACACACACACACACACACACACTTACAAAACCACCGTCTTTCCCTTCCTTTCCCACATCATCATACACATGGCCTCACAGTGTGTGTGCGTGTGTGTGTGTGTGTGTGTGTGTGTGTGTGTGTGTGTGTAGGGGGGGGACAGGTCTATGCATGTACTATTTTTATGCAATGTCTCCCTCATAGATCTGGTATTTACTCAACGCAGCATATTTATCACACCGTCGGCGCAAATATATCACAGTTCGATCATAACTCAGTGCCACGGTGTGGGATTTGTAAATGTGTAAATGCATATGTAGGAGAGAATTCAGGGCCATATTTCAGGCGCCAAAGATGGACTCTCATCATCTCTACCTTAGCTAAATAAATTGTCTACTACAGCCTAAAGGGGACTGGACGTGTAAGCGAGTGGATGTTTGTTGTTTATCCATCATGAGTCAGACAATGGCGAGAATCACTTTTTTTTTTTCTGGATCTGTCTAATTTTCATTTATATTTTGTGCTTTCAAGTAAACCGCAAAACCTATACGTTTGACTGACACTGGCCAAATACTTTTTCCAGATGAACTATAATATGGAACGTATTTAAAAGAGGAGGTGTTTCAAAAACTTATGTCTCATAGTCTTCACCGGAGATGCTGGAGAAATGATCTTTGAGCTGATGGAAATCAAGTTTAGACCTTGTTGGAGGAAAGCTTGTCAAGGAAGAAGGCAATGGAAATGAATTATCCTAAAGGAGCATGTGCACTTACGTGGAGAGAAGGATAGATAAATAAGAAAGTGAAGGGGCGCTGTGGTGTTGGCGTGGATGTGATTGGGGTGGATGTGATTGGGGTGGATGTGATTGGTGAGGATGTGACTGGTGTGGATGTGACTGGTTTGGAGGTGATTGGTGTGGATGTGATTGAAAGTATTATGGGAAAGACTCCGAGATAGCTCGAACATGTGGAGAGGATGAGAATGAAGAACTGTCAAGGAAAGTGTGCGGGAATGAGGTGGAGGTGTGAAGGAGACGTAGGATACGCTGAAGTGAGCAGCTACTTTCAAAACATAGTAATCTCTGGAACCGAATTAACTTTCCAGAATGTTATATAAGCATACTGTACTGTAACTGTTCGACAAAAAAGTAAAACGATATTATTGTCTGGTTCTGTACCCGTGAGACATGTCCGTGAATGGTGATTAGATTACGGGACAAATTACCTTAAAAAGGTCTTTAATTAAGCCAGCGAGGTTAGAACTAGGAGGGTAATAGCGTAGATATACAGACCTTCATTACTGAGGGAATTGCCTGTCAGAGGTAACTGAGATATAATTAGGTCTATTCTGGCAGCCTACTTTTCGCCTGGGGTCGGGATGGTGGGCTCTGTGGTGGTTGTGGTATTTTGTGGTGGTTGTGGGAGTTTGTGGTGGTTGTGGGAGTTTGTGGTGGTTGTGGGAGTTTGTAGGAGTTTGTGGTGGTTGTGGTAGTTTGTGGTGGTTGTGGGAGTTTGTGGTGGTTGTGGGAGTTTGTGGTGGTTGTGGTAGTCTTCGGTGGTTGTGGGGGTTTGTTGTGATTGTAGTAGTCTGTGGTGATTGTGGGAGTTTTTGGTGGTTGTGGCAGTCTGTGGTGGTTGTGGTAATTTGTGGTGGTTGTGGTAATTTGTGGAGGTTGTGGGAGTTTGTGGTGGTTGTGGTAGTCTGCGGTGGTTGTGGTAGTTTGTGGTGGTTGTGGTAGTCTGCGGTGGTTGTGGTAGTTTGTGGTGGTTGTGGTAGTCTGCGGTGGTTGTGGGGGTTTGTGGTGGTTGTGGTAGTCTGTGGTGGTTGTGGTAGTTTGTGGTGGTGGTGGTAGTTTGTGGTGGTTGTGGGAGTTTATGGTGGTTGTGGGTGTTTGTGGTGGCTGTGGTAGTTTGTGGTAGTTTGTGGTGGCTGTGGGTGTTTGTGGTGGTTGTTGGTGTTTGTGGTGGCTGTGGATTTGTTGCGGTTGTGGTAGTTTGTGGTGGTTGTGGTAGTTTGTGGTGGTTGTGGTAGTTTGTGGTGGTTGTGGTAGCTTGTGGTGGTTGTGGGTGCTTGTGGTGGCTGTGGGAGTTGGTGGGACTGGAAGATGTCTTTGACACGCGAACAAGTAGGCACATTCCGATCATATAACTAAGGTTCACTGACTATCAAACAGCCATAATTTTGCAAGTGGAGGGAAGATGCCCGGTTCCATCAGATGAAAAATGGAGTCTAGCACATAAAACGTGTTCAGTACATACCACAGCGACGCCCAGTGGAAGGTACACAAAGCAGAACTTACCTGGAAGAAGAGAACGAAACATTAATATATAAATGACTGCAGTATTGCCAACAAAAGTGAAATCAGTCTTGGATAATATGAATAAACGATTAAGGTAAATGCCTGAAGAAAATGCAACAAAACATCGTTATTATGATCATTTCCATCATCATCAATCATCGTCTTCCTCACCATCATCATGAATCATCGTCATCGTCATCGTCATCATCATCATCATCAGTCAATTATTAATCATCAACATCACTATCATCATCATCATCATCATCATCGTAGTCATCTAGACCTATTTTCTCACAAAAGAGTGGAAAAAAGTGGGATCCAGAAATACAAAAATCAAACGTGGTACAGTACTGTGGCAAAAACATCTGCACATAATCTTTCTGGTATAATTATTTTTATTATTTTTTCATAGGTACGCTTTACATTCAGCTGCCGGATAGTCAAATAAAACATGTCGTCAGAAGCAAGACTCACGGACCAATTATAGGGCCAAAATAATCACTGACCTATAACGAATGCAATAAAAACATCAATATAAAATAAACTGTCAAAAGCGAGAGTAACTGACCAAAGAGCAAACGATTTTAATTTTGGCCAGGGCTGGATTGGGGATAGGGTTGTATGGGTTTGCAATTTTCAATCAATTTTCGTTGTGTATGGCGGTCATGGTTAGGACAACTTTAGCATTTTAATTGTGAGGAGCCTGAGACTGCTCTTATTATCAGCTCAACTAAAATGAACGGGGTAAATACATTATCTTTTTGTCAGATGCAAGCAATCATCTTAGTCATAGGGGCCTACAGGTATTGATATTGTCAAAATTTACTCAAATAATTAGTAAATAATGTCAGGGGAGTACATGGAACTGAGAGTGAGTCAGAAGAGCCTGGGAATGTTAATAGATGTGCCACGAAAATAGAGTTTTATTTTGAAGATGCTGCACGATTCCTTCTTCCATCAAAATTCAGCCGCTCTGAATGTTAGTGGATGCCAGGAGGAGGAGGAGGAGGAGGAGCTGGGAGTTATACTCCTTTTACACTAAAATGGCCTACAACTGCCATCTCTGTGTCTTCACTGCTGAGCCGTAACAATATAATAACACCAGAATATAGTGGTAGCCACGAAAAAAAAAAAAAAAAAAAAAAAGCCACGGAAAGAATATAGAGTCGCAGCATTGTCTATCTTTAGTACTAAACCATGTGAGGAAAAAAAAAAAAGAAGGAAAAATATGAAACCCTGAACCAAATAAAAGTGGGTGAAGTGTACCAAAATCGGAATGTGTCAGTAAATTATTGTCTATGGCAATAAATAAATAAGTAAATAAATGAACAACGTACAACACCAAACCCTCTTGCCCGTGTGCTACCATTAACTCTTTTATGGTGGGAATTACTCCGACGGTTCATAACTCTTTTATAGTGGGAATTACTTCGACGGTTCATTACAGCTTTCGTCAAACGATTTCATTAAGCTTATTGGGTTCAAACGCGAGCCTGGAATCGTCCATCCTTTCGCCGTAACATGTACTTTGTATTTTATTCTGATTATTCCCACGAAACGATTTCATTTGGCTCTGGAAAACTGATCATGCCAGACGATTCTGTTCAACTTGGTGAAATCCATCGCAGCCGATGGGTTAAGTAGCAATGAGATATTTGTTGCGGGATATGGGCTGGGATGAGTCCGAGTTAGACCAAGATCAGGTTACATATCAGTCGTAAAGTTGAGAGAAAGAGAAAGAGAGAGAGAGAGAGAGAGAGCCGGGGTCACAGTCTGATGTGGAGAGGAGTAACTACCTTGCAGTGAGAGTGAAGTGAAAGGAACTACGAAAGAATAATATGATAGTAAAAAAAAACCGCCTTCTTTCACTGCAAGATCTGGATTACTGCGGGAGGGTTCGAAATGGGGTCAATTAGGCTACTAAGTGGCTTTGGTAATTTCGTAGCATCTGTTCCATAGCGATTGTTTCAGAGCATTTCAGTGCATCTCTATTTCGTGTTGGGGAGGGTCGCCTTCACGTGGTGGCATCAAAATAAAGACGTGACTCTACTGTCCAGTTATACAAACGTCCCTCAGCTCCCTCCCTATCCTCCAAAAGGATGATGATGAACTGCAGATAGGGCCAGCTTCAGTCTGCAGACCACTGGATTCACGCCGACGTAACCCTGGGGGCATAACAACAACAACAACTCCATATCTTTTCGTTTGTCACTGGTGTAAGGTATGTCGCTATTTATTCTAAATATATCATACAGGAGAATGCTATGGTGTGGTAGCCTAAATAAGTCGCTAATTATGAAGTGTTACGAAGCCCTGCTATGCCACAAAGAATGAAACTTTCAGACACTAGTTTTTCCCCTTCCTCACTGCTGATTTTACAGTTATTCATGAGCGTATGTACGAAGAACGACTGTAAAAAAATAAATGTGCAGCTCGTTGTCTCGGTGCGGTAGAGGCAGGGCTCCGTAAGAATGAATGATGGGTGAATGATTACGTGGCTCACTTCAATTTGATCAGTATGCTTCCTCACATTATCTGTCAGGTGTGCGAATTACGGTTGGGATGATGAGAGTCAAGCTTATTGCAAGGAAGAATCAATACTTTTGTCCAAGACTGTGCACTGATCCCCCTCTTTTGCTTAACTCTTGTCTCCCGTCTGTATGGGGAGGGGGTGTTGAAAGGGGGAGGGTGATGGGAGGGTGATGGGAGAGAGGAAAGTTGAAAGAAGGAAAGGGGTGTGTTGAAAGGGGGGAAGGGAAGGAGGCGTTGAGAGGCGAAAGGGGGAGGGAGAAGGTGATGTTGAGAGGGGAGAGGAGAGGGAAGGAAGGCACTGAAAAGGGCGAGAGGGAAAGGGAGGGATGTGTTTAAACTATGGAGGAGGGAGGTGTGTTGAATTGGGGAGAGGGAGGGAGTGTTGAAATGGGGAGAGGGAGGGAATGTTGAAATGGGGATAGGAAGAGGAGGAGCGAGGTGTATGCAGCAGGGTGGAGGGAAGGAGGTGGATGTTGTAAGGGAGGAGGAGGGACAGGGAGGTGCAGAAAGGGAGGAGTTGGCGGCAGGTGTTGCTAGGGAGGGAGGAGAAAGGAGGTATAAACAGATGGGAAGAGGGGTTTGGAAAGGGGGGAGGGGGTGTTGGAAAGGGGGGAAGGGAGATTGGAAAGAGAGGGTGGGAGGTGTGTACAGGGATGACATGATACCACCCATGACTAAACTGGAATGACTATGGACGCCCTCTGGCCTGGACCGATATGGTGAAATTATGACCCTCTGACGCTCACTACACCTTATATACAGAACGCTGGACACTCACCGGGTGTCTTGAGCCACGAAGTTATGGTTACTTGTTTGTCCTACGGGAAACTGATTTTTTTCCAGGAAGGGCAAAGGATACCGTAAAATTTTCCCTTGCCTCCTGCTCCTACAACACAAACAAATTTTGCCTGAGAGAAATGTTAATCGTGGGTTATATTTGTTTCAGCAGGAAAGACAAGAAGAGAATGCAGAACTTCGTTTGTGCTTTATTCTTCCTGGAAAAACAAACCAAGAGTTATGACAGAGCATTGTTTTTAACGTGTGTTAGGGAACCGGGACCCGACGCCAGAACTTACGATCAGTTCCATGTCGTAACTAATAACTGTTTTTGTGGGGAAGGATATGGGGTACTGCAAGATTTTTGTGTTTTCCTTGCATTGTGTAGTACACAGAGTTTCAGAACTTTGGCAGCAGGAATAAAAGTGAGTTTGTATCCCCTGCCTGACGAGATTGTTCAATAGCAACCACCCCAGCAGGTGCCAGGTACAGTAATCCCTCCACTATCCGATGTAACAGAGCCAAAGGCATGTCCAGAAAGTGGTCCCGTCCGGATAGTGGGCCCCTGACTCCTGGATTGGTACTTATGGACTCTAACCCAGTCTAACTCTGAAAGCCACCTAAATAACTCTCTACCGGATATGCATAGCACCTATTTAAGATCCTCTTCACACCAATAATGGACATAAAGCATGAAATAAATGAAAAGGAACCAAAGAATAAGGAAGTAGAAGTGAGTATGGAAAATATTCAGCAGTGTACAGGGTACTTACAGCATGTCTGCGGCCACCTCCTCTAAGGCTCTAGTAGTGGTGAAAATGTTCTTGAAACACATACAGTAATCCAGTGTTGTGCTACACTTAATTCTTTGCACTGTGAGTTATAATTGTTTAACACTGCACATTCGGTTCTTAACTGCGCCACACCAGTTTCAACTGCCACTTTGCACTCCACACTTAATCCTTTGCACTCTAAATTCTAATTTCTTAACATTGCACAACACTGTAAATTCCCATGTGGTCTAGTGGTGAGGAATTGCAGTTTATTCACTGTTTATTCACAAAAACGAGTGCGTGCGGCATCCTTTGCAATGGACATCTACTCTCGACAGTGGTTAAGCGGTAATTGGGGAGGGGGGAGGGAGGAAGGGGTGAAGGGGCCGTGCATAAACAACAGCTGTTCGGCGCCGCTTGCCAATTTCAAATTACGGGCGGGAAAAAATTCTGATTTTTTCTTTTTTCTTTTTTTTGGCCATTTTTGGGTTCCGAAGGTCCAGGACCACAATGTCCAGTAAGTGGGGAGTCTAGAAAGTGGGCGTCCAGATAGTACGGGGATTACTTAGTTTCCAAGGGTCCCAAGCTGCATTTAGTTGCAGACAAGAACACCGCTTCATTTTTTCATCCAGCAATTAAGAAACCTTTACAACATGTTCTGAAACAGTGTGTTGGGCTTCGAAACTCGCATCAATGGGTTATGAAAGTCATTGTTCTGTTTCTCCTTATTTATCGTGATGAAGCTGATCGATAATTATGTATGGAACTTCACAGAGACATGAGTATTTTCCCAAAATCTCACGAATACACAAAGGAAAAATCAAACCATCTGAAACACACTCTGGTAGAGGTAGGATTTTTCACTGGATTTCACCAGGTGTAAATTTCTTTCTTAAGCTATTTATTTTGCTTATTACGCCTTATCGTCCTCTTCTGTGTTACCGAAATCATTCTAATATCACCATACTCTGCATAATAACGTATGAAACGATAGCCATCCGTATCCAAAAATAAATTGCTAGGGAAGAGGTGCTACGGAGCTTCCTTAACCGACGAGAATAAGGACTAAATTCCCCTCATCCTCCGGATGCATCTCCCTAAGGGTTGTATTGTAAATGGCTTCGGAATCTTTCGTAACATCTCTTCCATGGCGATTTATCTGGTACAATACACTTTAATATCCTCTTGTGTGTTAGTAATGCAAGATATGTCGATACTGAAACGTTAAAAACAGCATACGAGGGATAATATGTAATATTCAAATCAAATAGCTCAGGAAAGAGTGCTACGAAGCCTCCTATGCCACTTGAGAGTATCTGCCATAACCAAAATGAGTAAAGAGCGTTTGTCTTCTCTGCCTTGCTGATCAGTGCGGTATGTATCACTGCACACAGCCTGACCAAACCAAATGCTCGTAACTTTTCCACAGTAACCCTAAGAATTTTGAAAGGTTACACACACACTCGTCCCCTTGGTTTTAAGAATATGAATATTGGTCTCTCTCTCTCTCTCTCTCTCTCTCTCAGTTGAAGGAAATAATTTGATGATCTGAAAATGAGAGAATCTCTGACTAGAAGGGGAACCACAAAGTAACGGAGATGAGAGAGGGGAGGACAAACAGGGGAAAGATGGGAATGAAGAGAGAGAGAGAGAGAGAGAGAGAGAGAGAGAGAGAGAGAGAGAGAGAGATGCATATACCACACAGACTTTATGACCTCAGCAAGACTATCTGGCCTAAACAGTAGTACCAGTAATAATACGATAGTTTATGCAGTCTTTACATGCCAGTCACAGATATAGATATAAGACAAGGATAGTACCGTACAGCAAAAGGCTCTCTCTTTCACCTCCCACATTCCCTGGAATACGCCGGCAAAAATATAAATAAATAAATACATAAATAAATAGATAAATAATGATAATAAGAGAAAAGCAGCTCAGTGCAGCATAGAAAATCCTGATGAAAATTTCAGAGAGAGAGAGAGAGATAGAGGTAGTACCTGGGTTAACCGTCATTAGCCTGATTAATCCCGGACCTTCTGGATCATTTGCATGTGTGTCTGGATCCGCGTCACACTGATGGGGAGCGGGGAGGGACCGGTGGAGGAGAAATTGATGGGGAGGGGGGAGAGGGAAGAAAGGAGAGAGGAATGGTGGGACAGAATATAAAATGAGGAGGAGGCAGAGGGAGTAGTTGAAGGGGGTAGGATAAAGGTAGAGGAGAGGTAGAGTGGTGGAGGGAGGACAGGACGGTGAGGGAGGGGAAGAGAGTGTGCAGTGGAAGAAGGGGTGAAAATGGTGAGGGAGGAGATAATGGAGGTGGGAGAGAGGAAAGATAATAGAGGAGGGGGAGAGGGGAGATAATGCAGGAGGGGGGGAGGGAAAGTAATGGAGGAGGGGGAGAGGGGAGATAATGGAGGAGGGGAAGTTTTTTTTTTTTTTTTTTTTTTTTTTTTATGCGAGGAAGAAGGAACCAAAGGCCATGAGCCCGCAGTAACAGTTCCCTCCAAGAGAAAAACAAAATACAATAGAGAGCCAAATTCAAGATCCGATCATTTTGAGATGCCTGGACACACTACGTTTGAAAGACTGGAGATCATAGGCAGGAGGAAATACAGACAGAGGGAGACAGTTCCAGAGCTGACCTGTTGCATAAATGAAAGACTGGGAGTAACGGTTAACTCTTGCATTAGAGAGTTGGACAGAAAAGGGATGAGAGTTTGCTGCCAGACGGGTGCTACGCGCCCGTCGTAGAGGTGGAGGAATGCAAGCAGACAGTTCAGAGGAGCAGTGACCATTAAAGTAGCGATAGAAAAGAGATAAAGATGCAACAGTGCGGCGAAGAGACAGAGGTTGAAGGGAGTCAGTAAGAGGAGGAGAGTTAATGAGACGAAAAGCCTTTGACTCCACCCTATTGAGAAGAGCTGTATGTGGGGGAGCCTCCCCACACATGAGAGTTGTACTCCACACAGGGGCGGATCAAACCCCTGTATAGAGTCAACAATTGTGCAGGGGTAAAGAAAGAGCGGAGTCGGCTTAGCACACCCAATCTCTTGGAAGCAGATTTTACAAGAGATGTAATATGATCTTTCCAAGATAAGTCCCGAGTAAATGAAACCCCAAGCATGTTCAAGGATGATGCAGGATTAATCTGAATATTATTAAACATTAGTGGGTATACCTGTGGAAGATTTTGTCGGGTTGATAGGTGTAAGAACTGAGTCTTAGATGCATTAAAGACAACCATATTATTTTTACCCCAGTCAGAGATATGAGCCAAGTCAGACATTAGGTGTGCCATAGCCTCATCCCTTGTTTCTTGAAGTAACTGTTGAGATGGGCGTTGCGGGAACCGAATGGAAAGATGAAGGGTGGAGTCATCAGCGTATGAGTGGATAGGGTTAGATGTACAGCTTAGAAGATCATTGATGAATAAAAGGAAGAGAGTTGGTGATAGGACAGAGCCCTGAGGAACACCACTGTTGATAGATCTAGGAGAAGAACGATGGCCGTCTACGACAGCGGCTATAGAACGACCAGAAAGGAAGCTAGCGATGAAGGCACAGATAGAAGGATAGAAACCGTAGGAGGGCAGTTTGGAAATTAAAGATTTATGCCAGACTCGATCGAAAGCCTTTGAGATGTCAAGTGCAATGGCAAAGCTTTCGCCAAAGTCCCGAAAGGAGGATGACCAGGAGTCTGAAAGGTAGGTGAGAAGATCGCCAGTGGAGCGTCCCTGACGGAACCCATACTGACGATCGGAAAGAAGGTTGTGATAGGAAAGATGCCTTAAAATTTTTTTATTAAGAATTGACTCGAAAACTTTTGAAATACAGGACGTTAAAGCAATTGGACGATAGTTGGAGGGTTGGGAGTGGTCACCCTTCTTTGGGACTGGCTGAATGAGAGCAAACTTCCAGCAAGAAGGAAAGGTACAAGTTGACAGACAAAGGCGAAATAGTTTGCCTAGGCAGGGTGTAAGCACAGAAGCACAGTTTTTGAGAACAACAGGAGGGACTCCATCAGGCCCATATGCCTTGTTAGTACTGAGGCCAGTAATGGCAGAAAATACATCAACTGAAGAAATTTTAATGTCAGCCATGAGGAAGTCAGAGGGGGGAAGTGATGGAGGAACAGCACCGGAATCGTCTAAGGTGGAATTGGAGGAGAAAGTCTGTGCGAAGAGATCTGCTTTATCAGTAGAAGAAACAGCTACAGAACCATCAGAGTAGAAAAGAGGAGGGAAGGATGATGAGGGAAAGTTGTTAGAAAGATTTTTGGCAAGGTGCCAGAAGGAGCGAGAAGAATTCGAGTTGGAGAGTTGAGAGCATTTAGTATGGATGAAATTATTTTTAGTAGAGCGAAGAACAGACTTAGCACGATTCCGGGCAGAAACGTAAAGATTATGTGATTCAGGGGTGGGTTGGCTCCGGTACCTTTTGAAGGCCTTCTCCATGTTGCGGACAGCATTAGAACAAGCGTGATTAAACCAAGGCTTTCTTGCGTTAGTCAAAGGATATGAGAAAGGAATGTATGCTTCCATGCCCGAGAGAATAACCTCCGTAATGCGCAAGGCACACTCAGATGGCTCACGGCCATGGAAGCAATAATCATTCCAGGGAAAATCAAAGAAGTACTGCCTGAGGGCCTCCCAGTCCGCAGCTCCAAAATGCCAGAGACGACGTTTCCCTGGAGGGTCCGCAGGCCGTACTGGAGCGATAGGACAGGTTAAGGTAATAAGGTTGTGATCGGAGGAGCCCAACGGAGAGAAAAGATTAACAGAGTAAGCAGAAGGATTAGTTGTGAGGAAGAGGTCAAGTATGTTGGAGCTCTCTCCAAGGCGGTCAGGGATACGGGTAGGGTGCTGTACAAGCTGCTCTAGGTCATTAAGGATAGAAAAGATGTAGGCTTGTTCACCAGGTGGATCCGTGAAAGGAGAGGAGAGCCAAAGGTGGTGGTGAACATTGAAATCTCCAAGAATGGAGATTTCAGAGAAAGGAGAAATGGACAGAATGTGTTCCATCGTAGAAGTAAGATAGTCGAAGAATTTTTGATAGTCAGTAGAATTAGGGGATAAGTAAACAGCACAGATATATTTAGTCAGAGAATGACAGGAAAGCCGAAGCCAGAGAGTGGAGAATTCAGAAGAATCAAGTTCAGGAACACGAGAGCAAGATAAGTCGTTGCGTATGTATACACAACAGCCACCTTTGGCTTTGAAATGAGTATAGAGAAAGTAGGAGGATACAGAAAAGGGTTTGCTGTCAGTTGCCTCAGACAGCTGAGTCTCCGTTAGAAAAAGAAGGTGAGGTTTAGAGGAGGAGAGGTGGTGCTCAACAGAGCGAAAGTTAGATGAAAGGCCGCGAATGTTGCAGAAATGAAGAAGAAGAGAGTCAGACAGTGGTTCCAGGCACCTCGAGTCGTCACCGGGAGAGGGGCAGATGGCGGGGGCATTTATGGTCCCCCCCCCTGGGGACTCCGAGGCTGGGTGAATCAACGCCATTTTTGGTTAATTTTGAATAGGAAGTGTAGTGTGTACTGTGCATGTAGTTTGGTGAAGATAGATAGAGAAATTTGTACTGGAGAGCATGCTGGCCTACTCTCTGTGTAACTGAAACACTGAAAAAGTTCAGCAAAGGGGAATGGTCAGGAACTAGTCCTGAGGGCTGATGAAACGGGAGCTCCAGCACTCCCTGTCATCAGCTTTCCATCCACCTCGGGAGTACTGCCCTGCTCGACTGGTGCTACAGATAATGGAGAAAGAGGAGAAGGGAGATAATGGAGGAGAGGGAGAAGGGAGATAATGGTAGAGGGGAAGTGGGGAGATAATGGAGAAAGAGGAGAGGGGAAATAATGGAGGAGAAGGAGAGGGGAGATAATGGTAAAGGGGGAGATTGGAGATAAAGGAGGAGGGGGGGAGATAATGGAAGCGGGGGAGAGGGGAGATAATGGAGGAGCGGGAGAGGGAAGAATGGTAGGGAAGTAGGAATGAGGGAAAGTCTGGAAAAGCATAAGGAGTAGGAGGGGTGATTATTTTCGCTACATTACTGGCCATATTTAAAGCCGCTAAGTTTGTATAAACAAATTGCCGGATGTTTGTAGGGCATTTGATTACCACAGGAAGATTTCTTCGTTTAGATTAAGCTAGATAGGGTGGGTTAATTTGGGCTAGGCTAACTGCGAAACATTTCAACTGCAACAGAAATCGCTATCAAAATGGAATAAATCACACTATACGCTACAAGGAAAACTTTGATTTGATGTAAAAAATTATTCTTTGTGTGAAACTGCAACTTGATCGAGAAGGGCATGTTCTCGGACTAAGCAGCCATCCACATATCGGGGGAAGTGACCAAATAAAACGTGCTAATTTTGTGATCAGAAGAACCTCATGCAGCACTGGAACACGTAAACAATCCAAAAGTTAATGCCTGGTGTCTTGTTACGTGATCCCGTGATTGGATACTTTTTCTTTGCTAAGCAAACAGTAAACCTCTGCCTATTATCTGAGTATATTTAATAATTATATTGATCCAATATTAGATGAACTAAGTTACGGCCTGAAGTATTTTTGAGGCAAGATGGTGCACTGCCACATCAAAATCTGTTGGTACCACCCCTGATACAAACTACAAAGTCCTCTGGATTGGCCGTGGAGGATCCATCTCCTGGCCAGTCACATTCAGTACTGGTGAGTTGATATTTACGATGGGTGTTGTGGAATTTCAGTAAAGCCCGCTATAAGGAAATCCAAATAATCAAGCTGTTCCTTGCTCCTGCATGAAATGAAACTCGCATTCTCTCGAACATTAGATCAATCCGTCTCTTTCTCGTACTTTTCCTCATTCCTCCTCTCCCCCTCAGTCTCTATCTTACCGTTTCTCTTCTCCCTTAACTCCCCACCTCCTGCTCGCTCAGGCTCACCCCACCCTTTCCTTTCTCCCTCCCTACCCCTTTTTTCTCATTTCCTCCCAGTTAGTCTCCCTCCCTCCCGCTTCCCTCCGTCGTGTGTGCCTGTGAGCGAGTCCCCTGCACAAATTCCCGCCGGCTGGCCGCCAAAGGACTCGGTAATTATGTATCAAATACTTGTCAAACGCACCAAAGGCTCCCACGACGCTGCGTTATCATCAAAGGCCTGCAGGTAAAGAGCGCATCTCTCCCTGAATGGATTACGAGAGGTCTTAATGGTCATGCTGTGTGCGGGATACGATGCGGCTGTGATGGGAATGAGGCCCCGGGGATGATACAATGTGAGCCGGATTTCCCCCTTGTCATACCAGTGCCTGTTGGCCAAATATCCGTGTAATATTAAACGCCTACTTCTTTCCCTAAATGCCTGAACGTCTGGCTACAGTTGCAGATGAATAATGTTGTCAATATTGCAGATTAGCAGTCAAGGGCCTGTACTAGAATAATGTTCATGGTTTACTGTAACGTCTTATAAATGTATCATGAAACCCATTTGCTGTCAATGTACAAATGAAAGACTAACGTTACCCCTCTTTCATGTACTGTCCAATATTTCTATTTTTGGATTCTTAAAAATCCAACAAAAATATTAATGTTTGCGCTCACTGATGTCAGTCACTAAAAAAAAAAAAAAAAATGGTGTTACCGGTAGGTTGTGTCTTCAGATGGGACTGGCCAAGAGATTGATCTCCACGGCTAATCCAGGGGGCTCTGTAGTTAGCATCAGGGGTCGTACCAGCAGACGTTAATGTGGCACTGCACCATCTTGCTCTGAAAATACGTTACGTTTTAACTCATTTCATGTAATTTTAGATCAAAATAATTTTCATATACGTGAAGACAATTGGAAGACGTTTATTGTTTGCTCAGTGAAGAAAAAGTATGCAAACACAGGATCACGTAACAAGCCACACCAGGCATTAGCTTTTGGATTGCTTACGTGTCCCGGTGCTGCATGAGGTTCTTTTTATCACCAAATTAGCACGTTTTGTTTGTTTTGCATGCTTAGTACAAGAACATGTCCTTCTCGATCAGGTTGCAGTTTCACACAAACGGCGATTGTTTACATCAAATCTTAGTTTTCCTTGTAGCGCATTGTGTGATTTATTCCATTTTGATAGTGATTTGTGTTGCAGTTGAATTGATTTGCAGTTGGCCTAGCCCAAAATAACCCAGCCTATCTAGCCTAATCTGAACGAAGCAGCCTCCCTGAGGAGTAGACTGTAGCACCAGTCGAGCAGGGCAGTACTCCCGAGGTGGATGGAAAGCTGATGACAGGGAGTGCTGGAGCTCCCGTTTCATCAGCCCTCAGGACTAGTTCCTGACCATCCCCCTTTGCTGAACTTTTTCAGTGTCTCAGTTACACAGAGAGTAGGCCAGCATGCTCTCCAGTACAAATTTCTCTATCTATCTTCACCAAACTACATGCACAGTACACACTACACTTCCTATTCAAAATTTACCAAAATGGCGTCAATTCACCCAGCCTCGGAGTCCCCAGGGGGGGGGACCATAAATGCCCCCGCCATCTGCCCCTCTCCCGGTGACGACTCGAGGTGCCTGGAACCACTGTCTGACTCTCTTCTTCTTCATTTCTGCAACATTCGCGGCCTTTCATCTAACTTTCGCTCTGTTGAGCACCACCTCTCCTCCTCTAAACCTCACCTTCTTTTTCTAACGGAGACTCAGCTGTCTGAGGCAACTGACAGCAAACCCTTTTCTGTATCCTCCTACTTTCTCTATACTCATTTCAAAGCCAAAGGTGGCTGTTGTGTATACATACGCAACGACTTATCTTGCTCTCGTGTTCCTGAACTTGATTCTTCTGAATTCTCCACTCTCTGGCTTCGGCTTTCCTGTCATTCTCTGACTAAATATATCTGTGCTGTTTACTTATCCCCTAATTCTACTGACTATCAAAAATTCTTCGACTATCTTACTTCTACGATGGAACACGTTCTGTCCATTTCTCCTTTCTCTGAAATCTCCATTCTTGGAGATTTCAATGTTCACCACCACCTTTGGCTCTCCTCTCCTTTCACGGATCCACCTGGTGAACAAGCCTACATCTTTTCTATCCTTAATGACCTAGAGCAGCTTGTACAGCACCCTACCCGTATCCCTGACCGCCTTGGAGAGAGCTCCAACATACTTGACCTCTTCCTCACAACTAATCCTTCTGCTTACTCTGTTAATCTTTTCTCTCCGTTGGGCTCCTCTGATCACAACCTTATTACCTTAACCTGTCCTATCGCTCCAGTACGGCCTGCGGACCCTCCAGGGAAACGTTGTCTCTGGCATTTTGGAGCTGCGGACTGGGAGGCCCTCGGGCAGTACTTCTTTGATTTTCCCTAGAATGATTATTGCTTCCATGGCCGTGAGCCATCTGAGTGTGCCTTGCGCATTACGGAGGTTATTCTCTCGGGCATGGAAGCATACATTCCTTTCTCATATCCTTTGACTAACGCAAGAAAGCCTTGGTTTAATCACGCTTGTTCTAATGCTGTCCGCAACAAGGAGAAGGCCTACAAAAGGTACCGGAGCCAACCCACCCCTGAATCACATAATCTTTACGTTTCTGCCCGGAATCGTGCTAAGTCTGTTCTTCGCTCTGCTAAAAATAATTTCATCCATACTAAATGCTCTCAACTCTCCAACTCGAATTCTTCCCGCTCCTTCTGGCACCTTGCCAAAAATCTTTCTAACAACTTTACCTCATCATCCTTCCCTCCTCTTTTCTACTCTGATGGTTCTGTAGCTATTTCTTCTACTGATAAAGCAGATCTCTTCGCACAGACTTTCTCCTCCAATTCCACCTTAGACGATTCCGGTGCTGTTCCTCCATCACTTCCCCCCTCTGACTTCCTCATGGCTGACATTAAAATTTCTTCAGTTGATGTATTTTCTGCCATTACTGGCCTCAGTACTAACAAGGCATATGGGCCTGATGGGGTCCCTCCTGTTGTTCTCAAAAACTGTGCTTCTGTGCTTACACCCTGCCTAGGCAAACTATTTCGCCTTTGTCTGTCAACTTGTACCTTTCCTTCTTGCTGGAAGTTTGCTCTCATTCAGTCAGTCCCAAAGAAGGGTGACCACTCCCAACCCTCCAACTATCGTCCAGTTGCTTTAACGTCCTGTATTTCAAAAGTTTTCGAGTCAATTCTTAATAAAAAAATTTTAAGGCATCTTTCCTATCACAACCTTCTTTCCGATCGTCAGTATGGGTTCCGTCAGGGACGCTCCACTGGCGATCTTCTCACCTACCTTTCAGACTCCTGGTCATCCTCCTTTCGGGACTTTGGCGAAAGCTTTGCCATTGCACTTGACATCTCAAAGGCTTTCGATCGAGTCTGGCACAAATCTTTAATTTCCAAACTGCCCTCCTACGGTTTCTATCCTTCTATCTGTACCTTCATCGCTAGCTTCCTTTCTGGTCGTTCTATAGCTGCTGTCGTAGACGGCCATCGTTCTTCTCCTAGATCTATCAACAGTGGTGTTCCTCAGGGCTCTGTCCTATCACCAACTCTCTTCCTTTTATTCATCAATGATCTTCTAAGCTGTACATCTAACCCTATCCACTCATACGCTGATGACTCCATCCTTCACCTTTCCATTCGGTTCCCGCAACGCCCATCTCAACAGTTACTTCAAGAAACAAGGGATGAGGCTATGGCACACCTAATGTCTGACTTGGCTCATATCTCTGACTGGGGTAAAAATAATATGGTTGTCTTTAATGCTTCTAAGACTCAGTTCTTACACCTATCAACCCGACAAAATCTTCCACAGGTATACCCACTAATGTTTAATAATATTCAGATTAATCCTGCATCATCCTTGAACATGCTTGGGGTTTCATTTACTCGGGACTTATCTTGGAAAGATCATATTACATCTCTTGTAAAATCTGCTTCCAAGAGATTGGGTGTGCTAAGCCGACTCCGCTCTTTCTTTACCCCTGCACAATTGTTGATTCTATACAGGGGTTTTATCCGCCCCTGTGTGGAGTGCAACTCTCATGTGTGGGGAGGCTCCCCACATACAGCTCTTCTCAATAGGGTAGAGTCAAAGGCTTTTCGTCTCATTAACTCTCCTCCTCTTACTGACTCCCTTCAACCTCTGTCTCTTCGCCGCACTGTTTCATCTTTATCTCTTTTCTATCGCTACTTTAATGGTCACTGCTCCTCTGAACTGTCTGCTTGCATTCCTCCACCTCTACGACGGGCGCGTAGCACCCGTCTGGCAGCAAACTCTCATCCCTTTTCTGTCCAACTCTCTAATGCAAGAGTTAACCGTTACTCCCAGTCTTTCATTCATGCAACAGATCAGCTCTGGAACTGTCTCCCTCTGTCTGTATTTCCTCCTGCCTATGATCTCCAGTCTTTCAAACGCAGTGTGTCCAGGCATCTCAAAATGATCGGATCTTGAATTTGGCTCTCTATTGTATTTTGTTTTTCTCTTGGAGGGAACTGTTACTGCGGGCTCATGGCCTTTGGTTCCTTGTTCCTCGCATAAAAAAAAAAAAAAAAAAAAAAAAATGCCCAGCAAACATCAGGCAATTTGTTTATACAAACTTAGCGGCTTTAAATATGGCCAGTGATGTAACGGAAATAGTTATCCCTCCTACTCCTCATGCATTATTAGACTTTGCCTCATTCCTACCACCCCACCATTCTCCCCTCTCCCCTTTCCTCCGTTATCTCCTCTCTCCTCTTCTCCATTATCTCTCATCTCCCCCTTCCTCCGTTATCTCCTCTCTCCCCCGTCTCCTCTCTCCCTTCCTCCATTATCTCCCCTCTCCCCCTTCCCCATTATCTTTCCTCTCCCCCTCCTCCACAATCACCCCTCTCCCTCCTCCTTGATTATTTACCCTCTCCCCCTCCTACACTTCCTACCTTCTCTCCTTGCTCCATATTCTCCCTCTCTCTCTCTCTCTCTCTCTCTCTCTCTCTCTCTCTCTCTCTCTCTCTCTCTCTCTCTCTCTCTCTCCATTTTCACCCTTTCTTCCCCAGCACACCCTCTTCCCCTCCCTCACCGTCCTGTCCTCCCTCCACCACTCTACCTCACCCCTGCCTTCATCCTTCTTCCTTCAGCTACTCTCTTTGCCACCTCTTCATTTTATATCTTGTCCAACCATTCCTCTGTCCTTCCTCCCCTCTCCCTCCTTCCATCAGTTTCTCCTCCACCTATCCTTCCCCGCTCCTCAAGGCGCGGATCCAGAATCATAAGCAAATCATCCAGAAGGTCCGGGATTAATCAAGCTAATGACCTGGTTAGTATGTAACACCCAGTCACTCTCTCTCTCTCTCTCTCTCTCTCTCTCTCTCTCTCTCCACCAGTTCATTCCCATCTTTCCCCTGTTTGTCCTCCCCTCGCTCATCTCCGTTACCTTGTGGTTCCTCTTCTGGTCCGGAATTCTCTCATTTTCGGATCATGATTGAATTTCCTTCAGCTGAGAGAGAGAGAGAGAGAGAGAGAGAGAGAGAGAGAGAGAGAGAGAGCAATATTCGTATTATTAAAACCAAAGGGACGAATGTGTGTGTAACCTTTCCAAATTTTTAGGGTTACTCTGGAAAAATTATGAGCATTTGTTTTCATCAGGCTGCATGGTATGTTACAGGGCGCTCTGATCAGCAAGGCAGGGAAAACAAACACTCTCTACTCATCTTGGTTTCCACAAATGGATGGCAAAAACTGGAGACGTGGCCAGGTTACTGTTAAACCACAGAACTCGATACCTTGTACAATGACTGAAATTTTTAACTACTATGTAAGTATCCTTTTTTATTCCCTACTCTTAAAATGAACTGCAGTTATCGGACAGCTTACAAAATATCTAGTCAAATTTTCTGACTTATTGACGGAAATGAGATATGCAGAGTTTGTATTTTGGGTATTCCGCGTGTAGTCATCACTCGGTTGCTTTCAGGGTATCGTCACTGTATTGATGATAAGAAAAAATTTTTTTTGTATGCAAAGTGCTAAAGTTGAATGTAGTGAGTCATCACTACCTTAAACCAGGGCTATTCAACTGGCGGTCAACGGGCCAAATCCGGCCCTGAATCGTTTTTATCAGCCGCGATAGCGAAGCTGGTACTGTTTCCAGTTTGTCTGTGTGTCATTCTGTGTGTCTGTTAGCACGATAACTTCGCAACCGCTCAAAATATCATCACAAAATTTTACAGGTGTGTAGGAGGGATGAAAATCTCGGACAAATTCGAAATTGGTGAAAGTAGGTCAAGGTCAAGGTCATATTCCGAGCCGCGATAAATATGTATCGTCTCATGGCTGGTGTGATTCCCCCCTTGGTGGGACCCGTAGTTGTTTGGCCCTTTGACCGACGCAGAAGAATGAAAATAAACATATAAACAAGCATAAAACAAAGTTTAATTTTCCGTTTTATTTATGTATTTAGCGGAAATTGTGAACGCAAATACTATATAAATATCTCGTTTCTTTCTGAGTATCAGTGTTTAGATAGAAGGAAAAAATACAGATAAAATAATGTATGGCTCAAATGTTAATCTGAGTTCCATAATTCGGCCCTACTTCTAGAGTTGTTGAATAGCCCTGCCTTAAACCATGGATAACTTGCGTTATAAAGAGTCTTCAGAGAAATGTCATACCATTCATAAAATTACCTATAATCGATTTAGCTTTCCGTGAGGTTTATATTTGTGTACAAACTATGTATAGAGTAGGGGTTAATGGTAAAGCTTATTCATATATCGATGTGGATCTTGGTCTTCATTACCTCCGCCATCGAAGTTGGAGGAGGTTATGTATTCACCTATGTTTGTCTGTCAGTTTATCCAGATGATATTTCCAAAAGTTTTCAATGAATTTCAATGAAATTTTGTGAAAGAGTGGACATGGGCCAAGGAAGAAGTGATTAAATTGATCCTGATCCGGAGTATCCCGCACATTATCTCCAAAAGTTCTCAATGAATTTCAATTACATTTTGTGGAAGGGTGGCCCATGGGCCAAGAAAGAATTGATTAAAGTTTGAGGAGGATCCGGATCTGGAACCTTTTTAACGGTAATGCCATTGGTGGAGGTATGCACTCTCTAGGAGCTTTCTACTAAGGATTTCAGGGGCAGTGTCCAACTGTTTTTTATTTTAAATAACGTCTCAACAAAGCGTCGGACAAGGATTTAACTTTGGCAGTGCATGTTTGAGACCCCGACCTAATTTGTAAAATTATGCTTTTGTACCAAATGTGTATGATTAAGGCATTTATAAGAGTAAATGTAGGGTAAACTTAGCTAAAATCGTCAGAGGCATGTAGCGAGGCTAGCTTCGGTCACGATACAAGCCCCGCCCACAATTCGGAACGTGACGTCGGTGTGACGTAGTAGTAATCACCGACGCAAGTGGCAGTTCTGTCTTTATGTAAGCTGCTTCAGATTCAATGCCTCAGGGTTACTCATATTTCTGAGCTGCGGCTGATTTTTAGAGTGACTGTACATCCCTCCAGACTCCCTATTAGTACATAGTATATGCATCGCCCTCTTACACATATTGTGACGTCAATATGACTTATTCACTTCTGAAGAGTAGTAATCACTGCCTGAGCCGGCACCGCTGGGCGAGGTGACGTGGCGGCCGCCGACAGGCGAGACGTTACCAAACAAGTTTAATAAACCACTGCTCTATGTCACATGCACCGAGCATGTAGCAATGGCCGTATTGTCCACGTAAATGATAAGTAATTTCCTCCAAGTAAACCTTTTTTTCGCAAACATTCTTCTCATATAAGGACCATACTGAATGTATAGTAGGGGTGAAATATTACTTCGGTGTGTGTGTGTGTGTGTGTGTGTGTGTGTGTGTGTGTGTGTGAGAGAGAGAGAGAGAGAGAGAGAGAAAGTACAGTATGTGGGGGGGGTTAGAAAGATAGAAATGCCACTTGCGTCGGTGATTACTACTACGTCACACCGACGTCACGTTCCGAATTGTGGGCGGGGCTTGTATCGTGACCGAAGCTAGCCTCGCTACATGCCTCTGACGATTTTAGCTAAGTTTACCCTACATTTACTCTTATAAATGCCTTAATCATACACATTTGGTACAAAAGCATAATTTTACAAATTAGGTCGGGGTCTCAAACATGCACTGCCAAAGTTAAATCCTTGTCCGACGCTTTGTTGAGACGTTATTTAAAAAAAAACAGTTGGACACTGCCCCTGAAATCCTTACTAGTTTCTTTGGTGCATTCAGCTGTTGCGAGCTTGATTGTCAGTCTTGATGGAAATGGTTAGAGTGCAGGCGCTGTCCCACATCGAGAAGATCATCATTTAAAATTTGTAATACGAGCTCGATTCAGTTGCTGCTTTTGACGAGGATGGTGGTGTTTGCATTACAGTCCATCCAAACGACTGCAGAGCTGACTTGTGAGTGTCTTTACCATGTACCATGATTATAGTATGTAGTATCGCTATTATTATTTTGACTATTGTATACCAGAGAAAACACATCTAAATAGGGGGACGGTTTTTCAGAACCATTATTCATGACCCGTGTATCGTTTCTGATTAATGGTGATTGAAAGGAATTCCATCATAGGGTAAAATTACTATAAATAAATGCAACAGACAATCCTACATTTCCGAAGAGGAAAAATAGTCTCACAATCTGGAAAAAAAAAAAAAAAAAAACTTCCTGCGCCAAGGTGAGGGGATGGTTTAGGAATCAGACCAGCAGTGAGAGGGTTAATTCAGATCTGTGATAACACTACGGTGATTAACGGTACCTCGATGTAGCAATGAGAGGAGAACCGTAACATGATCTAGATGACTACGCTTAGCCGTGTGTTCAGCCAGGCTGACACATGCTCGTACTTTAAGTGGCATTGGAGGCTTCGTAGCACCCTTTCCTGAGCGACTTACTTTGTGTATTTCACCTTTTCCCTCGTATACTGCTTATAACGTGTTGATATCGCCAGGGTTTGCATCAGTGACAGACAAGAGGATATTGAAGTGTATTGTACCAGATAAATCGCCATGGAAGAGGTGTTACGAAAGATTTCGAAGCCATTTACAATACAACTCTCAGGGAGAAGCATCTGGAATGATCGAGTATGAGGGGGATTTAGTCCGTATTCTCGTTGGTTAAGGACGCTCCCTAGCACCTCATCCTTAGCGATTTATTTTAGGATACGGCTGGTTAATACCGTTAGTACGTTGTCATGCAGAGTATGGAGATATTAAAATGATTTATGTAACACAGAAGAGGCCGGTAAGGCGTTATAGGCAAAATATTTAGCTCAGGAAGAGGTGTTAGGGACCATCCTCAATCCACGAGAATACGGGCCTCAGTGTTTTGCAAAGGCTGTCTCTTTGAATTCTGTCAAAGCGTAGTAGGCTGTTGTGCATTATTAATTAACAATGAGAATTTTTAAGCTGACGGCCGTATGCTTATAACCAAGCTTTTGAAAGGGAAGGCAAGTCTCTCTCTCTCTCTCTCTCTCTCTCTCTCTCTCTCTCCTTTCTTTTTTCTTTTTCTCCTCTCCTCCTGCGTGTGAGGTGACATCTGGAGTGGCTTTTTAATATCCGGGTTTTCGCCAAGAAGAAAGTCGGGTGTGTACATTTGTGAGGGAGGGTGAGTGGGATGGTTATAATGTGTGTGTGTGTGTGTGTGTGTGTGTGTTCTTACCTAATTGTTCTTACCTAATTGTATCTTTAAGGAACGAGTCAAGCTCGTACTGTCCCGTGTCTTAAACCACATTCATCGTACAAATCCTTAAGTTTATGAATTGTTTTGGCACACACTATTTTATTCGGTAGTGCATTCCACTGATCAATTGCTCTATTTGGGAAACTAAATTTCCTTACGTTTTTATCGCCTCTCTTTTTATGCAGTCTTTTGCAGTGTCGTCTTGCTGATGTATCTCCATACGTTATGTAATCATTTATGTCTATTTTCTCCTTCCCTTATATGCATTTATATATCATAATCATGTCTCCTCTTTTCCTTCTCTCCTGTAGTGTAGGCAGATTCAGTTTTCCTAGTCTTTCTTCGTAGCTTAGATCCCTTAAGCGTGGTACCCATCTTGTAGCGGCCCTATGAACTTTTTCAATCTTATCTACTTGTTTTTTAATAGGACTCCAGACTACCGATGCATACTCCAGGGTTGGTCTGATGAATGATGTTATTATTTTTCTTAGCATGTCTTCATGTATGTGAATGCTATTCTCATATTTGCAAGCATTGTATACATGTTCCGTACCTTCTCACTGATGTGGTCAGCTGGAGATAGTCTATTATTAATAATCACACCATAGGTCCTTCTCTCTTTCTGATGTGTGTAGGGTTTTATTTCCTAACTTATAATCCCAATCAGGTCTTTTTCCACTTTTACCAAATTTGATCACATGACACTTCTCCACATTGAATTCCATTTGCCATGTATCGCTCCATTCATGAAGTTTATTTAATTCTTCTTGTAGCTCTTTACAGGAGTCTGCATTAGTAATTGACCTTTGTATTTTTGCATCATCTGCAAACATATTTAGAGAGCTTTCATTTCCAATGTTGCTATCTATATCATTTATATACACTAAAAACATGACTGGTGCCAGCATTGAGCCCTGTGGAACTCCGCTAGTCACTTCTCTCCATGATGAGTAATTTCCCTTTAGTACTGTTCTCATTTCTTCTTTTTTTTTTTTTTTTTTTTTTTTTTTTAATAGAAAATCTTGCATCCAACAATACAGTTTGCCTCGAATTCTTCCTTGATGGTACAGTTTCCTTAAAAGCCTTTGATGCGGTACTCTGTCAAATGATTTCTTAAAATCTAAATAGATACTGCCCACCCATCCTTCTCTTTTCTGTAATGTTTATGTTACTCTGTCATAGTAGCTCAACAGATAAGTAACACAAGATTTTCCTTTTCTGAAACCAAACTTTCTTTCTGTTATCATATTGTGTTCTTCTAGATGATTTGCCCAAGCTTTTCTTATATGCTTTTCTAATACGTTGTTTACAACACTGGTTAGTGATACTGGTCGGTAGTTGAGTGGATTTTGTCTATTTCCTTTCTTGAATAAGGGAACAATGTTTGCTTTCTTCCAAATATCAGGTAGTTTTCCTTGTCCCAAGGATTCCTTGAAAATTAAAAATAATGGTATACTTAACTCCTTTGCACATTCATGTAGCACCCAGCATGAAATTTCATCAGGACCATTTGCTTTTCCTTTGTCTAATTTGATTAGCTCCTCCTGTATTTCTTTTTCTGATATTTGTATATCTGTGTGTGTGTGTGTGTGTGTGTGTTTGTGTGTGTGTGTGTGTGTGTGTGTGTGTGAAATTCTAAATCTTCATGTTTGTAAGGTGATAATAATATGGACGTGAGACGGAATCACCTTACCCCATCGATTATGGAAGCTCTTAAACAATTCTTCTCTGCCAGTTCTATTTCTGCATATGAAGAGTTAATATTTTCTTACACGTTATTTATTCAATCTGTGGAAATATCAAGAACATAAAGATGGCCTACAAAAGAATGCTAAGGCTTATATACCAAAATACAGCACTCAAGAGAGGTGCTTAGTTCATCCACCTTGGTATGGCCAAGATTTTCGTTCTTTTCCATCTTATTTCACACTCGATTCTATATATATTGTTTTTGTAGCACTTCCTTGTGACTAGCCTGCTATTCTATTGTTAATCTATTGCTACAAGTCAGGTGAGACATAGCAATTTTAAGCCAAGTTAAAGTGAAAAAAAAAAAAAAAAAATGTTATAAAGCCTTCTAACCTAGCGAGAATGTGTCCTTGAGGTGAGATGGTCAGGAGGCGAAATGGGCCAAATCAAGAAGCATCGTATCACCTATTCATTATCTTGGCATCATTTTTTTTTCCTTCGTCAGTTGTTTGTGTATGCGCTCTAAACCATCATAGCAACTGACTGTGGTAAAACGTAGGTAATGTAGGATGATATTCGTGTGTGTGTGTAACTTCGGAAATTTGATATAACTGGATGAAGCATACTAACTGAAGTGACGAAAGCTGGAGAGAACACTGGGTAAACATACGCTATATTTGAAGCGGTAGAAGCACCTTACCAAACCAGTTTGTCATCTTCCTGATGGTCTGTTATATTTTTCTAATTATTTCTTGGGTTGTAATTAAATGTTTCATGCGATGTCTGTTTCTCCGCTGTTATTAGCCATGTTCCACTGTGTTAGCTCGTTTGACTCGTCAGGGTAATGGCGGAAGGGACTGTCCTAACCTAAGTGTTTAACTAAACCTAACCTAACCTAGCTTAACTGTACCTAATTATTTAATTTAACCTAACCTAACCTAACCGGACCTAACCAAACCTAACTAGCATCCAGTTGGGAAGTTGGGAAACGATCACCTTTGAGTATCATAAGACACAATCGTAGCCAGCCTACGGGAGCGTGATGATAAAAACAGTGGGAAATTTTTTCATCAGGAAAAAGATAATGTACCGGCCAGAAAAGTCAAAAAAATATAGAAAACAAACTGGAAGAAATTGAATTGACTTGGTAAGGTCCTACTGCTTCAAGTAAAGCGTACGTTTACCGAACATTGTCCTGCAGTGGATCGTATGACTGATGATGATGAATTTTGTTAACATGACACCGTATTATTAAAACAGAAAGAAACAGCATGGTGAATCACATCGACATAAGTATCACGTAATCGTACGAGTATAGAGATTCTGCCGTCACCAGCAGCAAGAGTAGCAATCAATTAAATATACAGAAACTCGGCGAAGGCTCTAATTGGCTGGATCCCATGACGTCACGCCTAAGCTTCTTCAAGTGTGCCACATGTACGATAATTATCGCATACTTACGATAATATTGCCTTGGGTACGTGTACATATCATTTTCTATTATCGCACGGTTGTACGATAATTTTGGGTTGAAAACTAGCATGGCAGTAAATTTTGTGGCACGCATAGCTAATCATGCACAGTTGTTCCACAATTTGACAGATGAGGATCTTAAGGGCTAATGTGTTGGTCATGACTGATTTTTTTTTTTTTTTATGGTCTTACTGAATTATTACCTGCAAGAGTAAGCACATTTCTATGAATTATCTAAGTTCTATGGACTGCATTCTGCTGTTAGTCGGAGTGATTTTCTAGTGCCACTAAGGCTATTTCTTTTCCCTGTAGTATTATTTTTGTACTAAAGGATATGATTATACTATCGTAATATCATCATTATGAGATTATCAGGGTATGCTCCAATTCTAATACAAAATAAAGTGAAGTATACACCTGAGTATACGTCAGTACCTTACAAAATGACGGTTCTGATGATAAATGTAATGAGTAAATTTTCAGTAAATAACCAAAGCATCGGCGACAGTTTTAAAATACATCAGATTCTTGACCACTGTTAAATAAATATTAATGCACGATAATGCCAACGAAAAATCGATAATTTTGAGGGGCCGGACCGATAATTCCAATCTAAAAGTGTGGCAACACTGTTCATCAACCTCATGTTTACTTCTGTCGTGCCTCCTGAGTGGGTTCATTGGGCTGTTGCTTAGTTGTATTTCCTTAGTGGTGCTTTATCAACGACCTGAGTGTGTGCTTCTAGACGAGACGTTAGGGCAATACCTGTGCGTGTTGAAAGAACAAGCATGAAGGAGTGGACGAAGATATCAGAGGGTGGGACGAGGTAAGTGTTTATTTTCCATCTCGAGTGATACCCGCTACGTGTGTGTGAATAATATATTAGCCGATCACTGATGGCTGTATGCTTAAACACAAATGGAGAGGCCCTGCATTGGCCCCAACTTTACACACTAAGGAAAGCACAAGCAGGGCCTCAGTTTTTACATGTTATGCTGTGACAGCATTAAGGGAAAGTTGGTGGTTGGTAGTCTCGCGTGACCAGTTGGTATGTCGGAAGGGCCGCTCCCGAGGAAGTCACCATACAATTCTTTGTCGAGACGATGTCCATCAACAACAAAACAAAATTTTTCCTTTTATTTTTTATATTTTAGCACGATTTATTTATAATGTATATACTTTTACAGTAATAAACTTTTCAGTCAGTACTTATGTTGTAAATATGATAACTAGCGCAGCGGTTATAATAATTCCCTACGGTAAACGGGAGATGTAGGACCACCTAAAAGAAAAAAAAAAAAAAAATGAACTAGTGACTTAATAAAGGTGTCCTGAAGTGGCAAGTAGGAGGAGGATCCACCAATAAACAAGGAAACTGATTACGTAAGGGATAGCTTAGGGTAAATTTGGTTAGGTTAATAGAAAATTGGTTAGGTTAGCATGAAATAGGATAAAGTTGGGTTGAAGTATGAAAATTTGTTAGGTTTGGGTAAATGGGCATATCATGATAAAAGGTAAATTGCTTAAAAATGGCGTTCTAAGATGGCGTCCGTCTGTCTTCGCGCACAGGTTAGGATAAGTTTGGTTAGGTTAGCCAAAAATAGGGTAGGTAAGGTTAGGATGAATAAGATTGGCTTGTTACGAAAATTTAGGTTAGGTTTGGATAAGTAGGCACTGATAAGGGTAATTTCGCACATAGATAATGTTATAAGATGGCTTCTGTCTGTCTTCGTGGACCGCAAGATAGTGTCCGTGAACGAACTGCTTTTTTAGGTTCGTTTTACTGAAAAAAAAAAGAAAAAAAAATGAAATAAAATATTGAAAAGAAAACAATTGGAGAATACTTGAAGGGTAAGGAAAAAGTGAGAAAACTGCAAAATAAGGCGGTCCCGTCTCCTCAAGGATTACCAAGAATTATGAATAGGATGCTGCTGGTAAATATTTAAAAATGGTATTAGAAAAAAAAAAGAAATGAAAAATATAGTTTGCAGTGCCTGAGATCTGATGCCGTCACGACGCTTCATAGTTTGGCCTATATGCTAAGGAGAGTAACTTCTTGTTATATGATACAGCATGTACTTTATATTATTCCCTATAGCATTGACTGAACGTCCGATATTCAGTTAAGTCACTTGGATAATATGTAAATGTGATTTAAGCATATCAATTTGAGGATCTTAAGGCCCTCTCCCACTTCGGCGAAAGTGGGGAAGATAAAGTCACGATGTGTCAAAAATCCCCAATCGTGGGTATTCGTGATAAAAAATCTTGTCCATTCGTGGCATGTCGCCGATACGTCGGACGAGGTGGAAATTTATCGTGGGGGGCCACGACGTTTTCATGCTGCATGATAACGTCGTGGCCCTCCACGATTTTGTAAAATTTCGCAGATTAGTCGTCGACAACATGGCGACGCCTCGGCGACGTCGGCGATTACCCGGCGTATAAACCGCGTATTATCGCCGACATCGGCGAGGCGTCGGCGGTGAAAAAAACCGTTGAGATATCGTACGGTCATACGGCGAGGCATCGGCAATGTATCGGTGATGCATCGGTGAGGTTAATACGACATAGCCTACGTAAACCGTACGATACGTACTGGGTTGTGCAACAGTAATATTTCATCTTATGAATGTCGGTGATATATCGCCGACATTTCGCGGATGAACCGTCGATTAATCGCCTTAAACACGCCGATGACGGCGAGGCACCTGCGATGGCCTCAGTATTTTGTCTGCAAGGTGCGTGCGATGCATTCGCCGACACATCGACGATACATCGTCGAAAGCACGCCGCCGTTGTACATTTATCGCCGTTGAGTCGCCATAAAAAAAAACCGTTAAAATTTGAATTTAGAATTACATCGGCGATACGTCGGCTACTAGTCGCCAGTTACATCGTATACTCCGCCGAGGTTTTGGCGTTTTGTTGTACTGGTGTCGCCGGTATTACGCCGACACCACGATTCTTGGTCAGAATCGTTGACACATCAACTTCGGCCACGATTTTCATCGTGGCTTCATCGTGCCTATTTACGCCGAAGTGGGAGAGGGCCTTAAAAAAAAAACCGTTAAAATTTGAATTTAGAATAATGATTGCTCATTACGCCGACATATCGGCGATGTGTCGGCTACTAGTCGCCGGTTATATCGTATACTCCGCCGAGGTGTCGGCGTTTTGTCGTACTGGTGTCGCCGGTATTATGCCGACACCACGATTCTTGGTCAGAGTCGTCGACACATCACCGACTTCGGCCACGATTTTCATCGTGGCTTCATCGTGCCTATTTACGCCGAAGTGGGAGTGGGCCTTTATGTCTACGAGCTATGAGTCACGACTTCCGTAGTCGCACCGCCTCTCTCTAGCCAGTGGGAACCGGCGATCAGTAGCTGTCCAAACGGGTCTGGGGATGGACATGCAATTGTCCGGCGTCGCTGTATATTGATTCAAGACGGTGTTTAATATATTGTCAGAAAACTACTACAAGACTTTTCCTTTACCTGCAAGTGACGTAAAGGGGGCCATCGACAGCTTGAACAAGCGTAGTAAATGGTTTCCTGGTGTACAGGAAACCATTTGGCTTGTCACTCAGTATAGAAACTGACTTGTTTAACGTACGAAGTACAACGAGAATGCAGAAACTTACAGCATCTGTTATTTATGCAAACCCAGATCTTAGTGACGAGAGAAAAATTACCGGCAACATTTGTGTCTTTCCTTAGCAGAAATGATCACGGAAAGAGAGTACAGAATCCTCCCATGTCTCTTGTTTATCCTAAAAAAAAAAAAAAAAATCTAGTTATCACAAGAAACTGAGTCAAATTTAGGTGGAAGGAAAATATCGAAAAGAAGCATTTTTTTTTTTTTTTTTTTTAATGCCAATAACGGACTATCCATTTACCGTTAAAGACATACTAGTTTACTATCACCAACACAAACCCAGGACAACAGAAATATTAATATCTATGATAATGAACGTCTAAGCTGAGACAAAAGAACTTCGTATGCTATATTTTAACTTCCGAAATTACTTAATTTAGCCCACAGAAACAGCAAAGAAAGAACTTAGTTTTTTTATTTCTCTAAATTACGAAGAACCTAACCGCATTCCTCCTACCTATTATTCCCGTGTGTGTGTGTGTGTGTGTGTGTGTGTGTGTGTGTGTGTACAAGAAATGGTTGGCTGGATCATTATGCATTCGTCTTCCGTCCCAGTACACTTGGGAAGCCTGCGAAACAATGACAATTACGAGGTTTCATAAAAAGGTTTCACTGTGTTCTCGATCGCATAGGAGACATCATGGCGCTTCTTTCACGGTGATTAATTTAGCGTGTATTCACGTTAGTGTTGTCATTAATGTTATTTTTTGCTTTTCATAGCGATACAGTTTGCATCAATAACATACAAATGGATATAAACAGGTAAGAGGCAAAATAAATCGGTGAGAAAGAGTTGTTACGAATCTCCCAGGTACGACTGTTATCTACTGAATGGGCCTGGATTCTCACTCGCTCAACCACAATCTTCCATTCTCTCTCTCTCTCTCTCTCTCTCTCTCTCTCTCCAACACACACACTTCTTTGTCGTAATTCATACAAGAACGAATGGTGTGGCGAGATGCTGCACTCACTGCTCTTACTATCCATCCTACAGAAACAAATGTAAGATCCGATAGTGAACTGATTGTACGTCTGGCTGTGAATCCGGACTCTGCGCTCAACTCACACTTGGAATTCTTTTATCTATCTATCTTTTGCCAGACGCCTCAATCCCGTAAGGGGTGGCCACAAACAAATCGCTATGTCGCCCTGTCCCACGCCATTTCGTTGCCCTCGTCCCAGTTCACACTTCCTTCTCTCATATACCTCTCCATCCTTCCATCTTAACCTCAATAATTATACCACTGAAGGCTACAATTGTCACAAATACAACACCCATCTGCATATATTTAGGGGTTCGTATTCTCAGTGGTTTAGGAAGCTCCCTAACACCTCTTCCTTGCCGATTTATGCTTGGATGCGGCTGGCTAATATCGTTTTGTACGTTACGGTACTGATTCAGTGTATGGTGATATTTGAATTATTTAAGCAACACATAAGAGGACAGCATTGTGTAATAATAAGTCACTTAGGAAGTGGAGTTAAGTAGCTTCCGACCATTATACGGGCCAGAGATATTTTCCACTAATGTACACCCATTGTGAACACCTATCGACGTCTTGCGAGGTAAAAAATAAAAATATGAAACATCAAAATGACACACACCAGCCGCCGGCTTCATTTCGAGACACACTGTCGACCTTAAGAATGTGGTCCAGCTCAAGTCAGATTATCGTCAGTTAAGAAAGCTTTCCAGATTCCCTTTCTTTCCAGTTTATACATTTTGTATATTTCACATTACTGTCCTCTTTCATGATATCTTCATCTTTACAGTATATGGACAAACACTGCAAAAATAATATATATACAAGAGCAATTATATGGACGTATGAAAACTCTCCTGCCAGTTCGAATCTCTAAATGAAAGACACGTGATAGCCAAGCAGTAGACTGGTACTCACTTATTTGGTATCTGCGAGAGGGATGAGGCTATGCGAGGAGGAGGACTGAGGGAGGTGATGACGCCTTTCTCTCTTCCGTCCCCATCCCACTCACACAGGAGAGTACCACAGAGGCGAGTGTCTGGCCCTACCTTTCTGTTATCTCTCAGACATTCAGTGGTTCGAAGTAGTGGGCGAAACGCAGAACTACCTCCATTGTACAGTTGCCGACATAAACCTCGATCCACTGCATAACGAGAGAGTGAACAATGGCTTTTGAAACAAGGTGATGCTAACTAAGGAATCAAACAAACTTTTCAGAATATTGTGCACGAGTTTCATAACTGTGAAACTAAAAACTGGAACGATATTCACGTCCGCAACAGCACCACATGCGAAAATAAACTCATAAGGAGGAGATGACAGGGTGTGTCCTAACCTAACGAAAATGTGGATACTATTCTTGTTGGCTTAAAACGGGGGTTCACAGCCTGGGCAAAGATTTGGGCTTTGCCGGCGATACATGTTGAACTGAAAGAACTACTTATTTTTTCACTGATGGAAATAAGGGAAACAAATTCTGATCAATAACTTGCCTAAATCGCAAGCATCAATTGCCCTTGTGTTTCCTGTCTGGTCACGAGAGTTGGCAGTTCATCAACTTAGGGTTGTACTGATGTCTAGTAAGGAAGCTCCCTAACACCTCTTCCTGAGCGATTTATTTTGTTAGTACACTTTACTGTCCTCCTCTGTGTTACATAATTCTTTCTAATATCGTCATGCTCAGAAAAAATTAACAGACAAAAGTATATTAACCGTACATACCTAAATATAAATCGCTAAGGAAGAGGTGCTAGGGAGCCTCCTCAAGCGACAAGAATACGAGCCTTAAAGATGGATCCGGATTATATTTTTCATCTCCAGTACTCTCTCTCTCTCTCTCTCTCTCTCTCTCTCTCTCACATGGACGTTACACTGAAGAAAATAATGTATACCCGTAAAGTGTGAGGAGGTAAACCCATAATGATATTAGTTATCAGGCTGCTCATGTGCATACTTGTAATTTTCCCATGTTTACACTCCTTTACTTCCTGCCAGATCTATTCGTTATACGAGTTATACAGGTTCTTATACTCGTCGGGTAATGAGGCTCCGTAACAATTCTTCCTTAACGATTCAGTTTCCAAAATACCCATTAATATCCTCCTTTTTGCATTATATATCTTTTTTCTTGTCGACCGAGACTGCATGAATAATAGACAACAACAGTAACGGAGAAGAATAAAAAATAAATCGCTAAGGAAGGGGTGTTACTAAGCTTCCTAACCACACGAGAATACTTCCCACAGTCTTACGCATCTGTTTACAAAAATATCAATAATGTAAATGGTCTGGACACCCTGCCGTACATCATAATACAATTTAACAGTGGTTTCATTTGCGTAACACGTGAAATTTCCCTTCTCTCCATTTCCTCATAGTTTGTGATCTTAGGTGTAAAAAGTAACGATAATAAATTGTCAGATGAAAGTTCCTCCTAGGTAACGCTGTAGTCAATATTATAATGGATTACTGTATTATACAGCAACTCTGATGGCACTGTACATTCTTTCATATTATTAAGCTCTTTTATACTGTTAAGATGAAAGCGCCCTTAACTTGACGTTTAAAATCATCACCATTACCATTATCCTTATTATTATTATTATTATTATTATTATTATTATTATTATTATCATTATTATTATTATTATTACTCTTTATCATCATTACAGTCCTAAACGTTTTCATTCTTTTCATAATCTGGCTTTCTTTTTGTTCCTCATCTAGCGTTCCATTTCAGTCCTTCCCTTTGTAGGTACGCTTTCAGGTGGATTAACTGCATTCATTCTCTCCCGTGGTCTCCCCTCCCTGGCCTGCCTGTGTGCCAGAAATGACAAAATGATTGGTATTATCCATTCATTAATACAGAGATTGGTGCTGTAAGCGCTCCAATCAACAGTCAATCCCAAAACTGTATTTCCCGTATCGGCATAAGAAAAAAAAAAAAAAAAAACAGCACTCCCAGCCCTATCCTTGGCTCCCATTCTCGTCTGTTAAGGAAGCCCCCTAACACCAGTTCTTTAGCGATTTATTTTGCTTATTATACTGTAAACCCTCTTCTGTGTTGTTTAAATCATTCCAGTATCGCTCTGCATAAATAAGGTATAAAATTATCTCATCTACCAGGGTCCAAAAGCAAACTGCTATTGAAGAGGTGTTAGGGAGCCTCCTTAACCCACGAGAATACGAGATCTTGTTCCCTTCACTACGACGACCTAACATTTAAGTTTGTTCTTCTGACCTCTAGACGGCTGTGTTCAATTTCACCACTACTAGAACAAAATTTAGAGTTATCCCAACCATGAAAGGGTTGAGGCAGACAGTCTTGTTGCTAAGTCCTAACCTTCCTCCAGAATTCGAATACGACCGCCAACAGTCAATGTTACATCCAGGTCCTTATTATTACAGCTTCTTTCAATTACCCCATCCTCATACCCTCTCCTAGCTTTTACACCTCCTCATCTTTGGTCTATGTCTGCTTCTCCTTTACGCCATATACTTTCCTACTCCTCTCTGCATTATATTCTTGTTCTGCCTCTCATTCTCCCAGTCTCATAATCGTCTCCTCCCCCTTATTCTCCGTCTATCCCTCCTCCTTCTAGCCTCGCCACACCTAAACCCCGTCCTACCTCTGTCCCTCCACCTCACTCACGGTTCACCGCTCCTTCTCCTCCCTGCGTTTCTAATTAGCTCAGTCTGGCCTCAGGAGCTGGGGTTAGTGATGAGAATACCTGTTGACATCATGGCCAGGTGTAAACAGGTGTGTGTGTGTGTGTGTGTGTGTGTGTGTGTGAGAGAGAGAGAGAGAGAGAGAGAGAGAGAGAGAGAGAGAGAGAGAGAGAGGAAATTAATAAAAAAATGTTTGTCAAAGATATTATTTACTCGCTCGCGGGCGGGAAGTAATAGGATTGTGTGTGTGTGTGTGTGTGTGTGTGTGTGTGTGTGTGTGTGTGAGAGAGAGAGAGAGAGAGAGAGAGAGAGAGAGAGAGGAAATTAATAAAAAAATGTTTGTCAAAGAATATATTTACTCGTTCGCGGGCGGGAAGTAATAGGATTGTGTGTGTGTGTGTGTGTGTGTGTGTGTGTGTGTGTGTGTGTGTGTCTGTGTGCGTGTGTGTGTGTGTGTGTGTGAGAGAGAGAGAGAGAGAGAGAGAGAGAGAGGAAATTAATAAAAAAATGTTTGTCAAAGAATATATTTATTCGCTCGCGGGCGGGAAGTAATAGGATTGTGTGTGTGTGTGTGTGTGTGTGTGTGTGTGTGTGTGTGTTAGAGAGAGAGAGGGAGAGAGAGAGAGAGAGAGAGAGAGAGATCCTGGTCTTGTGTGTGTAACCTGAGTCATGGCAAATATAAGAAACATAAAGTGGGTGTTGGTAGCCAATAACTTCATATATATGCATATGTTCGCACTCGGTCGGTTCATAACGATAATATGCAGATTCTGACAAACAAAAACATAGCCACCAAACCACTTCAATTTTTGCATTCAGAACTCTCACTGCAGACATGTATTCCTCACTCTACCGCACTAGATCAGCGCATGGAGGCGTTAATTAAGGCTACCACTCTCCCTCCTGGGAATAGGTCTTGTCATGCATGGGACTTCTTATCAGGCTATGGATTGTACCAGTTATAGTACAGGAAGCAACACTCAGTGCAACACCCGCGTCAAATATTCAAGGACGGAACACATGCCATTGCCCCGTAACCTTGACTCAGACAATTCGCTTCATCCATGCCTGAACCTCAACCCTCCCATCAAGTTTGGTTCAAATCGGATCAAACTGAATTGACTTTGCCCTGTGACCTTGACTTTGGCCTATTGTTCTTAAAAAAAAAAAAAAAAAAAAAAAAAAGTCCTTGACCGAATCTCAATCCTTTCACACAGTTTGGACCAATAACTTGACCGTATCATGTGACCTTAACCTCTGACCAACTGTTCTCAAAACCAATATGTTAGTCCATGGGCTGCCCCCTAAGTTCTTCCACCAAGATTGGTCAAAATGTGATTGAAACTGTTTGACTTATTTAAAACAAACACACACAAACACACGTGCACACACACAAACACACACACATGCACACGTGCACAAATACAGAAACACACACACGCACATGCACACAAACACACACGCACAGAAACACACACACGCACATGCACACAAACACACACACGCACACAAGCACACAAGCCAACAAACACACACACACATGCACACAAACAAACACATACACACACATGCACACAAGTAAACAAACACAGCCAAGAAACAAACACACACACGCACACAAACAAACAACCACACACACATCAAACAAACAAACACACACGCCCACAAACAAACACACACACGCGCACAAACAAACAAACACACATGGACACAAACAAATAAACACACGCATACAAACAAACAAACACGCACATAAAACACACAAACAAACAAACATATAACCACACAAACAAACAAATAACCACACAAACAAACAAATAACCACACAAACAAATATACACACATGACGACACACACACACACACACACACACACACACACACACACACACACACACACACACACACACAGTAAGTATTTATTGACCACAATATCCAGTTACACATACAAGTTTTCAAGCAACAATAAACTTTGACATGATAAACAGCACATCAGATATTAGAAAACAATTATGGTCCACAAAACAAGCGAAATATTAACCCATTAGATCCCAGGGGTGCTGGGCAATGCATGGCACTGAGTGGGTACTAGGCGTACCACCCTCCGTCTATCGGCTCATAGTCGCGAAGCTCATAGGTCCCTACCCGAGGGTTCCCTACTTTATAAGGACTTGAAAAATCGCAGTTCTGTTCCATATTCCGGAAACAGGGCTCCAATGGGTTAAAGAGACTGATAGGTTTGCCAGTCATTAACCTGTTGGATCCCAGGGGTGCTGGGCGATACATGGCACTGGGTGGGTACTAGGCGTACCGCCCTCCGCCTATCGGCTCATAGTCGCGAACCCCATAGGTCCTTACCGGGGGGTTCCCTACGTTATAAGGACTTAAAAAATCCCAGTTCTGTCCCATATTCCGGACACGGGTTGATCAGTGCATATATATAGCCTTAATGAAAGATGCAAATCATTACACATCTGATTAGTAACGTAACTACAATTTGACCAATCACGTTTTTTACGAGAAAAAAAATTCCCAATGATATATCATGGTTAGAATAAGAGCATACAAAATGAATTAAATACACTTTAAATAACATAGGTTATGACAGACATTATAGTACACACTAGCCAAAACAGGAAAGGACCTTATACACTAACCCCTCAGTAGAAAACTGAGCATCGTCACCAATGATTTGACTCCAGGAAGTAAAGTTATATCTCGTACGTACAGTATGTGCTGAGTCAGCGGACTCACCTCCAATACGTGCAACTCTGTTTGCACAGCACCACATGGACAGTGCCGCTCTGCTACCGGGAGACGTCCCCGTCCACGCAGATTCCAACGGCCCGTCTCAATCGCCAGATTATGACTGATTACCCGCAGCCGACTAAATGCCATTCTGTGTACCTCACTAGTTTTACCACGACATTTATATATCTCGTGAACTGTTAAGGTAGGGTTCAACACATTATAAATTAGCCTTCTAGAAGATGTAGAGTTAAAAATTGATTGCTTTGAAGATTCAATGCCGACTTTAACATCATCAACAGAATTATTAATTAAACTCTTAATGTGTTTACTTGTTGGTGTGTTAGCTGCCATGGTCAGCCTGACGGCGTGCACCCACGGGTCATCGGGCATACCGCGCCTCTCTCAGTTCATGTCCAGCAGAGGTGGCGACAACATCTCCTCAGCCATGCCTTCTCCTGCTACCTCGGCCTTCGACCCGTCGAGGGGGGCCACCACAGGCATTGAGGAGTCGCCACGAACGCCCACCATCACAAGAGTCGTGAAGTGGTATAGCATGAAAGCGAGGTACGGATTCATCAGGCGCCAGAACACTGGCACAGATGTTTTTGTACATCGTCTGGGCTGGTCCCACTTCACGGCGCCTCCAGCGCTCGTTACGCGAGGGCAAGACAGTGGAGTTCCATGTTCACCAGACACCAAAGGGTCCCGAGGCTAGAGACGTCACTGGACCGGGGGGTGCAGCTGTGCTAGGCTCAGCCTATGCACGGTGGCGCCCCACGGCCCAGAGGCGCCGGCCTGTGGATCCTCGATGTCCTGGGGATGTGGATACCATTGTCATCATGTGCATCGCGACGGCGAAGGCTTTCTGTGGTGATGACAAGGCAGCAATGCTCGTTCTTCTTCCTCAGATATTCGAGAAAAACGGGCTGCCACACCTTGTTATCCCACAGAGATTCGCTCGTGATACACAGGCAGCCCCTGGTCAAGTGTGTCGTGCCCCTCAGCTGCAGCCTCCCCAACCCCACAGAACACTGTGGAAATGGCTGCAGCTTGACGCTCCACTAAACAGGTCGACGACCACCACCACCGTCAGCCCTCCACAGCCCATGGACACCGACAATGCTCACCCTGACTCAAACCTGCCCAACACCGCCAGCTAGCGTGGAGGACACCACCTCTCCCATCTCGCCCATCTTCCAGGACATGGAAGACCGCCCTCCAACTCCATCACCATCTGACTGGCCAACCCGTGCACTCAGGAGGTGTGCCCTTCCCCTTCTCCCACCCCACCATCAGTGAGGAGAAACAAGGGGAAGACTACTACAAATCCGCCTGCCACCAAACACCGTGTCTTGCCTCGTGACGCCTGCGAACCCACGCCCAGGAGCCCTTCTCCTGCCGGCGACGATCGCCCGACTCTCCACATCGACCCCTACGAATTCATCAGACACTTTCAGCAACAGCTCTCCCAGTCCAACTTCCTCTCCTTGCTCTCCAGCCACATCACCCATCCTTCATAATTTCCTACCACCCAGCAACTGCTACCCCTTCGTCATCTGCTTCTCACTGGCGGGCCTCACACCATAGGCCCACTCCCAAACTGTTTCACAGGTGGGAAAATCTAACAACAGCAAGCGCCTCTCCCCCCACAGTCGCTGGAAAAGCTTCTTCTGCTTTGCTAGTACTAAAGATTTCAGTGACGGGCACCCGAGTTTCACGTAACAAAAGTCCGTGCACGCCGTCATACGAGCTCCCAGCAGCTGTTTAATACCCCAGTTATACAATTTTTCCATTGGTCTCAAGTTCCCATTGAACCAGGACTCACAGCCATATAGGATGGTTGACATTAAGGCTGCTTCAAACATTTCCTTTTTAACATAAAATGGTATGTCTATACTCTTTTCCAAAAATGACACAAATTTCAGAATGTGGCACATTTTTGCTTGTGCATGGGCGGTAATGGCGGACGACAGCGTCCCGTCGCTTGTGAACAGGCTGCCCAGATACACATACCTGTCACACCACTGCACGACCATCTCACCAATGCGGAATGGCTTACGATCGCCCACTGACACATGGATTGCAAAGAACTTGGTCTTAATATTATTCACAACCGTGCCATTATTTACACAGAACTGATTCAGAAATGTAAGTTTATGTTGCATCCCGCGTCGTGTTGTCGAGAGAAGAACAGTATCGTCCATAAGGACAAGGAGATGAAATCACTGTAGAAAACCATCTGGCCCACAATTGGACTTTATCAGTTTAATCATGCTGTTTACAAAAATGATAAACAATAAACAGGATGTTGGGGACCCCTGTTTGAGGCCGATCCTGGATGTTACAATGGCTGTCCCAATAATGCTTAAAGTAACCACGTATATCGCCACCAGAACCGCTAACATTCGCGACCCCCACCCCAGCTCACGTAACATGCGAAACAATTTGGCGCAAGGGACCCTGTCATATGCCATTGAAAAATCGACAAAGCAAACAAATAATTTATGCTTTCTCCTGTGGGCCAAATCAATTAACAGTCTAAGTGCCACAACATGTTCAATGCAGCCCCGGCCCTCCTGACTCCCTGCCTGCTCCCGATAAGGAACAAACCACATAAATAACCGAGTTGATAGCACCATGTCACACAGCTTTGCCAAACAATTTATAATATTTATACCACGGTAATTCTTGGGTAAAGATCTGTTACCTTACTTAAATGTTGTAACTATACGGGCCAACTTCCAGGATGTTGGATAAGAGCAAGGGGAAAAGACAGCATTAAACAAAGCTAATTTAAAGTGTATCCACTGGTCTGGTAAAAACTTTATAATTCCCGGGCATATCCCATCAGACCCACATGCTTTATCTTGCTTTAATCTATGTATTTCTCGCACAACCGCATCAAATTCTGTGTCATCATCAAGAACGGGTATGGTTACATTTGTATTAAACTCAGTAGGAACTATAGGTTCAGCATCATGTGGGTTATATTCCTCCTCAAAAAAGGCTTTGAAATCCTCATCTGTGGGTTTTTTATTACTGTCATAATCATCACTATCATCTCTATACTCCCCACGCCAGTCTATAGCTTTCCACATACGCCTGTCATCCATATCATTTAGGAGTCTCTCCCACCTGCTCACTGTGACATCCTCTGGCAGAGTCACGTTAGCACACCGACTGGCACTAGCACACCTGTACAAAATATCTGCCATTTGGCTTACATTAGTATCAATGTCAGAATCAAACTGGGGAATATCGAATCGACAAAGTTCCCCAATAAAGTTTTCGATGTGAACATCACAAAACTTTATAGGACGTTTTAAACTAGATTTCTTCTTCTTACTACTTGAATACAATACTGCATGATCACCAAGCTAACCTGCCCGCACACCAAGACATACCTTATCCACCACAGGGGGGGACAGAGCGACCGCTATGGGGGCGTGATCCGATGGAAGATCTAGATCATTATTCACTTAGAAACTTTGAATGCAATTTAAAATTTTGGTAGAAGCAATACACACATCTACTTCAGAAATCCATTCATTATGTTTCCTAAAAGTCAGATTGCTCTTATAATGTTTTTCACCATATTTCAAGTTATTTACCACCACTAAATTTTGTTTACACATACAGTAGTCATATTATTTGCATTCTCATTAGGCAAGTTAATTTGTTCAGGAATCTCAGGGTAGGTGAAATAATCAGATTCAGGGACAAGTAAATTCACTAAAATACTTTGAACACCAGTACCAAAACGTGTGTTCAGGTCTCCCATTAGTAGAACATTACAATTTTCCTCTTTTCCACATATGATTTTATCTTGAATATATCTGAAACTGTTAGGATTAAAGTACTGCGAATCTGTAGGGGGTATATACACAAACCCCAAGTGCCAGTGCTCAACAGGGACAATCTGAGCCAAATTTGGTCTTTCATTTTACAGTCTACACCCATCACAGATGACTGTAAACAACGCTTTACCAGTACCACTGTGCCCCCTTTATGCCCGTCTGACCTCACAGTGTCTCTATAACAAACATAGCCTGGTATGGCGATACGATCACTAGTTTTCACTTCATTCAACCCTATCACATCGTAATTCGTTAACAATGCCTGTACATTGGGCTTTTCTAATTTTGTACGAACCCCATTGATGTTCCACGACGATTGCAACATTTCTCATTTGTGGTCCACCTAGAATGGAGCCGGCCGCCAGCTGTCGATGACCACTTCATCGCGATAAAGTTTCCTCTCCTTCCTGTTCAGCCTGATCGTGCAGCCGACGTTCTCTGGTTTAGTCCTCTCTGCCGCCTCAACATCCTGCAGACGCTTCCATTCGTTCCGTACAAAAGGATATACGTCTCTCTTCACAAACACACAGTCATACGGCGCGCCAGTCTCGGTCTTCCCGAGAATTTCATCCCGCACCTGCTTCAAAGCCAAGGTCACCAGGATGGGCCTCTTACGTCCCCCTGGTTCACCTCGTCCCAGCCTCCGACAGGACTCGATGTTCAAGGGTTCGCTTAGTTCACTCCAGATCTTGCTAAGTTTCCCCTCGTCCGTCGTTTCTCCAGCTAAGCTCTCGCCCTCATCAGGGACGCCGAGGACGACCAGCCTTGTTTCCCTTTCTCTCAAGTCTATGGACTCCAGGAAGCTCTGCTGTCTGGCAATGATCTCAGCTTGCTTATCACACACACACGACGACAATGCTACTAATGGGTCGTTGTGTCTTCGAAATAGACTGCAAGGCCGCTTCAATACAAAGAAAATCAAATAAGTACAAAACAAGGACACGTGAATATTATATAAAACTAAAATACAAAGGCATGTATATTACAGAAGTGATGGGAAGAACAAAGACGATGGGAGGTTAAAGGTGACAACATTCACACACAAAACCTCCTATGGACACTAATTCCCCAGCGTCGGCGAAAGCAAAACAGTTGGGAAAACAGGACAAAGTAAAAGTTAACTCTCTCATAATCGGTACAACTCTGATAATGTACTCCTGTTGACACCTGATGACCCTTCTGCTATGAGTGAGTCCTGGTAGCCCAAATGCTAACCCGGTCTTGGTTGAAAAAAAATCTGGAAATCTATTCCAGTTGACTCTAGATGATTTTATTCTGCTGAAAGTGAGTACCAAGAGAGTTTTAATATACTTTTAAACATTTTGTGAAAAAACGACCATACACAGGTCCCAGCAGCAGGTGTGATGTAATGTGATGTGGTGTGGTGTGGTGTGATGTGCTGTGGTGAGGTGTGGCGTGAAATGGCATACTGTGACATAGTGCGGCGTAGGGTGGCGAGGTGTGGTGTAACATGGTACAGTGTAGGTGGAGTTGCTACTGTTCACACGTGTTGCATCTCATCAGAATATTATGTACCACGTGGGTGCAGGTTCTCGCCCTACCTGCGCCACTGCTGTTGGCACGCTCAGTACTACGTTGTGTTGTATGTTCCTTCATGTTAAAAATGATGTCCGCCTTAGGTGCGACAGAGGGGCACCGTCACGTGGGGCAGCCGATGTAACCAGGCGGCTCCATTTCCCAGTTACGTAAACGTCTCTTGGTGGTGCTGACGAGGAACCTACACGCGATGGGGCTGTGCACCCTGGGTGGAGCAGCTGCGACATCCACATGGAAGCCGAACTTCCTCATATTACTCCGCACATTAACGTGGAATGGAACCTGGTCTGGCCCTGGTGAGACGCTGTCTAGCAACAGGTGGTGCCGGATTCCTACACGGTGTCTAGACTATACTATACCTACAGCATATGACAGCTCCACATAAGCAGTTGGTGACCTGTGGTCGACGGGTCTGCTCGGCCAGAAAGAGACCGGAGTTAAGCAGCAACAACAAAAACATCATCAGACAACATCAACTACAATAACAAAAGTCCCTCGACTTTGCATGCCCCGAAAGGAGGATGAAAAGTAGGAGAGAACGCAAGTTCGGCCTGCAGTTACTGAGTTTATGTCCATCTTAGTATGAAACATCAACAAAACAACGCTTTGCAGGCAGGGCGGCCCTGTAGTATTTCACTCTGATTACACCCAGACATTTTAACTCAGATCAGGAAATTCTTCTCCTGCTGAAGTTGTGAAGCGTCTATTGTTCATTCTCGCCGGACACTGCTAGCGTTATTACCACACGCTTTGCCCATGCTCAACATTATGTATTATATCGCTTACTGAGTACGTTATTCTGACTACCACAAGACAATTTTATCCATCAGTTTTATTCACCTTTAGTAGGGAACTCGATAATGGAAAATATAACTACTCTCTCCCGTCGTGTCTCCTACGGTGAACAAAATCTGAAGAAAGCAAATGTAAAGTGGAAAAGACGCCATAGGATGAAACAGAAGATGTGACACTGCAATGTGTGATGCACGTGTGGCATTGTGTAGTATTAGTAGTGTGAAGTGTGGTAGTGTGAGGTGTGGTGATGTGGTGTGATAGCGTGTGACGTGGTAGTGTCTGATCTGGTGATATGATGTACGGTAATGTATGATGTGGTCGTGTGGTGTGGTAGTGTGTGACGTGGTAGTGCCTGACGTGGTGATACGATGTATGATAATGTTTGATGTGGTAGTATGTTGTGTGGTGTGGTGTGGTGAGGTAATGTTTGGTGTAGCAGTGTTTGGTGTGGTTATGTTTAAGTGTAGATGTGGCTGGCATGGCAGTGTATAGCTTGTGTCTGACATGGCTCTGTGTGTGCTGTGGTGGTGTGTGGCTAGATGAGGTGTAGTGTGATAATGTAAGGCAATGATTCCCAAACCCATTGGTCGCGACCCAAATGCGGGTCGCAAGGATGCTCCTGAGGGTTTCGGGATGGTTTGAAAAAAAAAATATATATAAGAAAAAATGTTAAAAGCACAAAATAGTGCAACTATATTTACATCACAATTTTGGAATATAAAGCGTCATTGAGACTCTGGAACATGAAAGTACTTGAGAATAATAAAGCATCGATAGATGCATGAAAACTCCTGAAGTATTCGAGTCTGTTCACGTCCAAAACAAGCACACCGAGGCGGCGGGAGCCAGACTCAATCGCAGTATAGTTTCTTACTTCTGGCGTTGCAGTGTTGGATGACTGGCAAGTTCTGATACTCAAGTCAGAAGGGCTCACTCATGAAGAAGCGTCATAATTGCCATTCAAAAGTTTGTTTTTCTTTGCTTGCCTAATTTTGCAGTAAGTTACATTTACATGAAGTTGTGCCAGTCATTGTCTTCGATCAACATAATACTGACATTTTTTCATTAAATTAAAGTAAAACGCAGTTAAATTTATTCAATAATTTTTACTGAATTTTACTTTATGCTGTCCACTGAATTTTATCCAATAAATTTTATTGTCCAAAACTAAAAGAAGAAACACTAAAATTATGTTTCCTTCCTGAGAGTCGCCACGCCAGAAAATTCTGTTCAGGGTCGCTGCCAAAAATTTTTGGGAAACACTGATGTTAGGTGTGATGGGTGGAGTGTGTACGACGTGGTAGTGTGTGGTATAACAGTGTGATGAGTGGCAGTGTGTGATATGACAACTTTAGGTGTGGCAGTGTGAACGTATGGCAATGGGTGATGCAGCAGTGTGTGGCGTGGCAGTGTGTGACCAGTGTCAGAAATACAGTGTGAAGTATGGCAGCTTGAGTTAAATTAGTATGCCAGTGTGATGCTTGATAGTATGAGTTATGTGTATGATATTGCAATGTGTGATATGACACTATGAAGTATGGCACTGTTTAGTGTTATGCTGTGTGGAATGGCCAGGTAGAATGTGGCAGTGTGAGGTGCAGTAGCCTGTGATGTGGCAGTGTGAAGTATGGCAATGTGAAGCAAAACAATGAGAAGTTGGGTAGTAAGAGGTATGTTTAAATTTAACACAATGAATGGTGTGGTAGTGTGTGAAATGGCGATGTGAAGTGTGACAGTGTGAGGTTTGGAAGTACAGTATAAGATATGGATGAATCTAACAAAATGAATGGTGTGATGTGTGAAATGGCGATGTGAAAAGTGACGGTGTGAGGTTTGGAAGCATGAGGCATGAATGTAAGGTGAATGAAAGAAAACAGCTGTGTCTTTTACAGCACAATAAATGTCTCACACCAAACACCTACACCCTGCATACTAATTGGCCAGTGACTGTCTGTCTGTCTGTCTGTCTGTCTGTCTGTGTCTCTGTCTCTGTCTGTGTCTCTGTCTCTGTCTCTCTGTCTGTCTCTCTCTCTCTCTCTCTCTCTCTCTCTCTCTCCGCAACGACAAATCCTAAAATGTAAAATCTGCCTTTAAGCCCCTGCATCTCCTCTCCCCTCTCCCCTCCCCCTACCCGTGCATCTTCACTCGCTGACCCCTTCATACTTCGCCCCTGCCTCATTCTCCCTGTCTATTTCCCTCCCTCCCCCTTCCTTTTCCCCCCATACTCCTTTTCTCTTCCCTCGTCCCTGCCTCTTTTCCCCCCCCTTCCTCTTTTCTCCCCTACCCTTGCTTTCTTCCCCTCTGCCACCTTCTCATTCGCCTCGTCCGACCATTCCCCTGCCTCTTCCTTCATCCCCAGTCCTGTCTTCCATCCCTCTTTCCTCCCTTACCCCTGCCTCTTCCCCATCTGCCCCTTCCCATTGGCCTCATCAGACCCTTCCTCTGCCTCTTCCTCCATCCCCGACCCAGGCTTCTCTCCGTCCCCTGCCTCTCTCACGCCCATTTTTTTCTGTATCCTGCCTCTCTCCGTCTCCGCTTTACCCTGCCTTCTGCCTCTCCCCAACCCCTTTCTCCCTGCCTCCTGCCTCTCCCCAGTCTCTTTCCCTCTATTTCCTACCACTCTCCGCCTCTGCCTCTCGCCCTCCCTTGTTCCTACCCTTCCCTCTCCCCGCGCCCGCTCTTCCAGCCTCCTTCCCTTTCCCCCTGTCCTTCTCTTCCCTCCCCCCCTCCACTTCCACGCTGACACTGTTCGCTGGATCATCACATAAGCTCAGCATTATGATGTAACTCTTAATGAGCAACATAATAAACACATTAGCCTTTTTAACACAATACGTTCATGTTATATTTATGTGAGGCCGTATGTGTCTGGCTTTTGCTGATACAAGGCACTAGAATTGTCACAACCATGAGACAACTGGGGCGTTAAAAATTACCCCATTATAAGTTTTTCCATGGACGAATTTTGTGTTTCATTCATACTAACATCAGACGATTTTCACTGAGCGGAGAGAAATCATAGCAGTCAAAGGGTTTTCTTTTTCAGGCCCAAGACGCGATTTTCACTTTATTCCGGCTGCTACTAGACGATTTTACTTACAAGTTAGTAAGGACGAAGTTACTGAAGGAATTAACTAACCCCTTTACTTCTGACAGCCTATCCTAATATACTCATAATCGTTAGAAAATTACAAGAATAAAAGAGAAGTGAGGTGAACGGATGGAGGGCATGCTTAGAGAAATCCTAGCAGACAGCGAGTGGTCCCTTCATTCCAACGACATATTTTTTCTTTAGCTTTTTTTCTACCACTAGGTGATGGGGCTACAGAAAGCTATAAATAACATCTCCTGGTTGTGTCGGCGTGAAGTAATTAACCATAGCGAAAGAGAGGGGTATTGCTTTGCTCGGTGTGTGTTCTTACCTAATTGTATCTTTACAGGAATGATTCAAGCTCGTACTGTCCCGTTTCTTAAACCATATTTATCGTACAAATCCTTATATTTATGAATTGTTTTGGCACACACTATTTCATTCGGTAGTGCATTCCACTGATCAATTGCTCTGTTTGGGAAACTAAATTTCCTTACGTCTTTATCGCCTCTCTTTTTATGCAGTCTTTTGCAGTGTCCTCTTGCTGATGTCTCTATTTTCTCCTTCCCTGATATGCATTTATATGGCATAATCATGTCTCCTCTTTTCCTTCTCTCCCGTAGTGTAGGCAGATTCAGTTTTTCTAGTCTTTCTTCGTAGCTTAGGTCCCTTAAGCGTGGTACCCATCTTGTAGCGGTCCTTTGAACTTTTTCAATCTTATCTACTTGTTTTTTGAGATAGGGACTCCAGACTACTGATGAATACTCCAGGGTTGGTCTGATGAATGATGTTATTATCTTTATTAGCATGTCTTCATTTATGTATGTGAATGCTATTCTCACATTTGAAAGCAGTGTATACATGTTCCGTACCTTCTCACTGATGTGGTCAGCCGGAGATAGTCTATTATTAATAATCACACCTAGGTCCTTCTCTCTTTCTGATGTGTGTAGGGTTTTATTTCCTAACTTATAATCCCAATCAGGTCTTTTTCCACTTTTACCAAACCTGATTACATGTTATTTCTCCATATTGAGTTCCATTTGCCATGTATTGCTCCATTCATGAAGTTTATTTAATTCTTCTTGTAGCTCTTTACAAGAGTCTGCATTAGTAATTGACCTTTGTATTTTTGCATCATCTGCAAACATATTTAGAGAGCTTTCATTTCCAATGTTGCTATCTATATCATTTATATACACTAAAAACATGACTGGTGCCAGCACTGAGCCCTGTGGAACTCCGCTAGTCACTTCTCTCCATGATGAGTAATTTCCCTTTAGTACTGTTCTCATTTCTCCCTTTTTGAGAAAATCTTGCATCCAACAATACAGTTTGCCTCGAATTCCTCCCTGATGGTACAGTTTCCATAAAAGCCTTTGGTGCGGTACTCTGTCAAATGATTTCTTAAAATCTAAATAGATACTGTCCACTCATTCTTCTCTTTTCTGTAATGTTTCTGTTACTCTCTCACAGTAGCTCAACAGATTAGTAACACAAGATTTTCCTTTTCTGAAATCAAACTGTCTTTCTGTTATCGTACTGTGTTCTTCTAGATGATTTACCCAAGCTTTTCTTATCAGCTTTTCTTTAATCTTGCTTACAACACTGGTTAGTGATACTGGTCGGTAGTTCAGTGGATTTTGTCTATTTCCTTTCTTGAATAAAGGAACAATGTTTGCTTTCTTCCAAATATCAGGTAGTTTACCTTGTCCCAAGGATTCCTTGAAAATTAAAAATAATGGTTTACTTAACTCTTTTGCACATTCATGTAGCACCCAGCATGAAATTTCATCAGGACCATTTCCTTTCCCTTTGTCTAATTTACTTAGTTCCTCCTGTCTTTCTTTTTCTGATATTTGTATATCTGGTAATATGTGTGGGCATGCATGTTCCATATTATCCCTCTTAAAATTATTTTCTTCTATAAAAACTGACTGGAAATCCTTGTTTAGTGCTTCACAAATATCTTTCTCTTGTGTATACAGTAGGTGATCCTCTCATCCATAATGGATTGTATTTTTTCTTTTACTTTGGTTTTGCTTCTGATGTAGCTGTATAATAGCTTCGGTTGATCACTACTTTTATTTATGATATCCTCCTCAAACTGTTTTGGGGCTTCCCTCCTTATTCTTGTATAATCGTTTCTTGCCTGTTTATAGTTGTTATATGCCCTCCCACTATTGTGTCTTCAGTATCTATTCTACAACAAATCTCTTTTTTCTTTTGATTTTTTACATTCTGTATTGAACCATTTCTTTATTTTCTCTTCTGCTTCTTTGTGCTTTGGGATGTACTTCTTGACTCCTATTTCATAAAGTTCACAGAATTTTTTATACATAGCATTTAAATCTTGTCCTCTTAAGCTCCTTTTCCCAATAAATTTCTAAGAAGTACTTATTTAGGTCACGATAGTTTCCCTTTTTATAAATTAGGCTCTTTTTGTAACTTTCATTGCTATTAACAATGTCATATGCAATCCTGAAGTTGCAATTTACTACTGCATGGTCGCTTTTGCCAAATGGAGGGTGACACATTAAACTGTCAATATTGTTTTCTTGCCTAGTAAATATAAGATCTAGCACTGAGGGCACATCGAGTCCTCTTTTTCTGGTGCTTTCCCTTACATGTTGCGTTAGGAAAAACTCCTGCACGAGATCCAGGAGCTTTTGGTCCCAACAGCTTTCTTGGCTTATTATATCTAGAATATTCCAATTTATATTTGTATTAAAATCTTCAGTTAGTATAATTCTTTCCGATTTCTCTTCCATTCTATGTAGTAATGCTCTCAAACTCTGAATTGTACTCTCTGCCAGATCCTCATATTCGCCTCTTTCCCATGTGTTTGATCTGGGTGGCATGTACAAAATGGCTACAATTACTTTCCCTTCAGATGTATTGATCTCTACTGCAATCAGTTCTACTTGTGAGGGTATATCTAGTTCTAATTCTTTGACTTTTAGATTTTTCTTTGTTAATAATATAATTTCCCCTCCTTTTTTTAAGTTCCTATCTCTTCTCCATACATTGTAGTCCTCTAAGTTTAGGATGTCATTTGATATCCTTGGTGTTATTTTTGTTTCAGTTAGGCATATTATATGTGGTTCATTTTCTCTTATATAATTATTCATCTCTAATAATTTAGATAGGTTCCATCCACATTTGAGTACATCAACTTAATCATCTTATTTACATACTTGTCATGACTGTTTTAATACCTTCCTCCTTTTTATTCCCTCCTGTTTAAGTATCACTTTCGAACCTGCAATCCAATTACTTTGTAAAAAAAAATGTAATCTTCTCCTCCTCTGATCTTCCCACGTTCTTTGTTTTTGCTTCCTCCCTCTTCTCTTTTAGTAATTCCAGCTTTTCTTGAGTTATACTTTTTTTATCCATACATTTTTGAAATCCTCTTTTTCCATGAGTTTCTTTGCATCTTTTAGTATCTCCTCCACAGTGTTTACACTCTGGAAGGTTACCTTTAGGGGCCTTGACTTATTTCTCTCGTATTTCCCTAACCTTTGGTGTTCCTCTATGTCTTTATTACAGATTTCCTCTGATACTTCCTTCAGTATGCTCATTACATTTGCCATCTCCTTTTTGTCTTTCGAGATCTTGTTTCTTATTTCTTCCTCTTCTATACCAGTGATTACTATAGATTTGTTGATATCTACTGAATCTCTGACCAATTTAGGGTTGTTTTGGATTATTCTTTTCATTTCCTTTTTAATCCATTTTTCTTCCACCCTTGTTTCTAAGTCTTTACTTTCACCATTCAAAGATATGTGGTTTCCACATCATTTTTGTAGCTTTGCACCGCTTCATTCACCTGAGTTATCTTCTCCTCAATATCACTGCTCTGATCCATCAGATTGCTTGCTTGGCTAATTGTCTCTGTATCATTTTTGAACTCTTCCATAATACTCTCATGATTTACTGTACCTGCCATTTCACTAATTTTCCTCCTAAGTGAACCCACCTCTACTGTCAGCTCATCTACTGTTGTGTCTTTCTTGTTGACTTCTTTTCCTAATTTTTCTATTTCTTCCTTCTGCCAGTGCAACTGTTTCATAATTTCATCAATTTCATTCTGAAAAGCTATCTCTAATCTGCTTACTCGTTTCACCAGTTTATTGTGAGTCTCCATTTCAACCAGTTCTTGGTAGAAATCATCATCCTGTTTTCTACCTTTATCCCTTTTCTTTTCCAAATTTTGCTTTACTAAAGTTGGCCATCATGCAGTATTAAGAGCACAGATTCTATTTACAGTACTTTCCCTGGCGCAGAGTCGTAGACTAAACAGCTGATCAGCTGATCTTGCGCATTTTTGCGCTACTTTGTTTTCATTACTATCCGAACAACAGTGTGTGTGTGTGTCTGTGTGTCTGTGTGACAGACAAACATACCATAACAGTGAATGCAGCAGAAATACATGTACGGTGAATGAAGAATGAGGTAAAAAGGTAAATGAATGCTATATCCAATCACTTGAATTCTAATGTGTTTCCAAAGCTGAATGAAGCAATATGGAAACTGCAAGAATAAAATGAAAAAGACGTAATGGGACTGAAGGGGTAACATGGACTATACAAAACTGAAATGATAATGAAGAAGTACTGGGAGCCTTCTAATTCCACGAGGACATGGCTCAAATCTGGGCTCATATTCGCTTCTGTTAAGGAAGCTCCCTAACACCTCTTCCTTAGTGATTTATTTTTTATATGGGTGCTTAATATCCTTCTCTACGTTATTTAGGCAGAGAATGGCGATACTGGATGGCTTTATATAACAAGATCTACGAGTAATAAACAAAATAAATCGCTTAGGAAACGTGTTAGAAAGCTCTCTTAACCCACGAGAATAAGGGCCGTAGTATCTTTTTGCTTATTTGTATCTCTATTTTTTTTCTTTCTTTTTGTTCACTTAGAGGAAATTTTCATGCTGGGGGGGGGGTGATAAAGCCTTCAGTAACTCCTTTATTAAGTCCTCCCTAAGCTAAAAAAAAAAATCATCTCCAGTTTGTAAGAGAGATATCAATTAACAACAACAACAATAATAATAATAATAATAATAATAATAACCCTGTTGTATTAGGAAGCAATCGGTATAAAGTGCTATCTATTTTATCGTCGTCTCTTTTTTTCCAAATATTCCGATGTCATTCCACGTATATTGTGAGACAGAGAAAACCATGAATGTGTGTATACTATTCAGACGTGAGTATTTCCGCCATGAATGCTGTAGTGGTGTTCATTTAGGACAAACAATTTTCCTGTCCGATTTCGTGGTTCGGCGGGAGACAATGGCCTGAGCTTAATTGATGGGGGGCTAATATGGAATGGTCAGGGCTCCTTTGTTTATTTATTTTTATTTATTTAGTTATTTATTTTATACTTTAATTTATATTCTTTATTTACCATACAGTACAAGGCCGAACACTCCTAGGAAGGTTGTCGCTGAGGGCAAAGCAGGAGGGGTACATGTGAGCAAAAAGGTACAGCGACACATACATTGAGAGAGAGAGAGAGAGAGAGAGAGAGAGAGAGAGTCACCCTTAGTTCGTTTTCTTTCCACAGGGGAGACGAATTTGATTTTACGGTAGAGTTTGGTCCAATATACACTTTTCCAACGCCAGTCGCTGATGTGAAAGTAAATACGAGTGAACTTTTGTGGATCTTTTCTCTCGTTGAAATTCGGGCAAAGTTACCCGCAGATGAAGTTGCCAGGAGTCGCATACCGGTGGACCTGAGAGAGAGAGAGAGAGAGAGACGGGGCGTAGATTGGGATGGCAATATTACGTTTTAATCAATATAGTTCCTGTGTACTGGAAACATCAACTACCGTATACCCTTTTCACTTTCACGGCCTAAAATTGCCGTCTCTCCATCTTAAATTCTGAGGTGTAACAATATATTAATGAGAACATGATGCTAGTCACAAAGAAGTGCTATGGAAAGGATGGAACGTCATAACACTTTTTCTTTCTGCCACTTTTTTACGTGAAATAATCTGGAAAATGGACGAAAATCTGTACCAAGTTGGAGTAAGAAGAAAAAATTGTACCAGCCATGTTGCCAACCAGATTGAATATTCTCTCTCTCTCTCTCTCTCTCTCTGTGGGAGGGTGCGGATGAAAAAATACGATAACATCAAACGTGAAAAAAGCTCAATATTCCTGAACAAAAACTGATTTTAAAAAGAGGCTTGGACGCTGTCATGACTTTAATTAAAAACAGCTGGTGTTATATACTGACATTAAACTTTATCCTTAAAAGTTCTCAGTATTTTTCACCTTTTGAATTTTGTTGATATGAAACTTACACGTCAGATATTAACTCTCGCCTCGATATAAGGCATGAGAGTGAGATTAATAACTGAGAGAGAGAGAGAGAGAGAGAGAGAGAGAGAGAGAGAGAGAGAGAGAAGTGAAGAAAAAAGTAATATAGTCCTTCCACTTTAATTTATCTCAGATTTTCTTCCTTTTGTAGCCTTATTTTCGTAGTTCAGTGGCAGAGTAAGACAATATACCGGCCCTTACTCCTTTCTAAAACTCCCTTTCGTGATTAGCACCTTATTCTAGTGTTAATTTCTTGCTATAACTCTGAATCAACCCTTCGACTGCCAGGATATCTCTCACCTGAGCAAAATCGTTTTGTGATATCCTAAATAGTATCACCAGAACTTGTTTTCTCGTTGGTTAACGAATTTCCCAAACATCTCATCCTTAGCGATATACTTTTGGATATGACTGGTTAATATCCTTTAGTAAGTTGTGTATGAAGAGTATAGTAATACTGGAAGGAACTATGTAACACAGAAGTGGACAGTATGGTGTAATACACAAATCATTTAGGAAAAAGGTGTTAGGGAGCTTCCATAATCAACGAGAATACGGATCCAGGTGTACCCGTAGCAGAGAAAGCGTTACCTGAGACAGATTATGGAGCCTGGGACTGCTAGGAATTCCCTTGCTTCATTCAAGTACCTAAGTGTTCCAGCCAATGTGAAATTATTAATGATCAATAGCATACGTCAAGTTAAAGTGAACAGAGTATAGTATACTCCCTAAAAAAATAAAAGTAAAAATAAATAATTCCCCTTAGACATAACACTTTGAACCCCTTGAATCATTGGACATCCTTTATGGTGGTATTTTTGTTTTTCCCAACAATAGGGTTCTCCAAAGTAGAATATGATCGTCCGGTTGCAACTGGTATAAATAAAAACGTCTCCGGACACAAAACATTAAACAGAATCTCATCTTCGGCGTTAGTACATGCTTATTTTTTTTATCACTAAGTTCAGCCGATTTAACTTAGGAACGATTTAGAGTGAAAATGATAAAACAAGACTATCCACTCCCCCCAGATCCAAAAGTCTCCCCTAAATTGAATAATTCATTTGAAGAAGGCACGAATAAAATTCGTGCCTTCTTCAGAAGTTAAAACTTCCATGAAAGAAGAACTGTACTGGGATTTATGAATGGCTGGAATGGGAGATAATATAAGGTCAGCAATGGAAGAATGTGTGTTTGTGTGTGTGTGTGTGTGTATGTGTGTGTGTGTGTGTGTGTGTGTGTGTGTGTGTAGAGGTGTGGATTTATGTGAATACAAGTGTGGGAACTGGATGTGGAGAAAGTATGGGTAAATGTAGACAGAATAGGTGCTGGGGAAAGTATGAGAGTGTGTGTTCGAGGGAGGGAGGGTGTGGGAGCAGGTATGTCTTGAGTGTGTAAGTGCAAAAGTTTTTGGAAGATTGTGGACGTAAAGGAGAGTATGTGGGTGTGATGAGTGTCAGGAAATGTGGGTGTGGTTGTATCTCATCATGTCACATCCCCGTCACCACCATCCGAATAGACCCATAAATCTGTAATGGAAAAGAGAGAGAGAGAGAGAGAGAGAGAGAGAGAGAGAGAGAGGCTGTGAGGACGGGGCACAACATAACTAGGGATATTACAATCAGTACACAAACATGACCAGACTCTCTTCAGTTACATCTCACCTCCAGACAATCCAACACTATCAATGAAGAAACACCTATATACTCAACTCATGCGCAGGGCAATACAACACCTCGATCAGAACACTGTACTACAAGCCACCCCTTCCTGACTTCCACCCATCAGAAGTACCCTTCAACAGAGCTGACCAAGATCACCAGGCTAGGCTTAGAGCAGGACGTCACCCAGCCTTCTTCAGTTAGCTTAGACATGGGTTGGGTGGAATCAACAGTTGACACCTTCCCCGCTTATAGAACAGACCCACAAAATATAACATTCATTAACCTCTACACCGCGGGCATGTTTACCAATGTTTTGCTTGTCCCGCGGGTTATTCGGGCTCCGACAGACTCTCAAAAAATATTTGCCAAAAATCAGTTATTAGTCCTAGAATAATAAAATTACATATGCTTATGGCACATACCTTCAGCTTTCTCCTGGAATGTTTGTTGAGCCTTCGTCGGTTACCGTAGGACTTGTGGAGACCTCTGAAGTAGGGTAACGAAGTCTCCACTTTACACTTGCCGACAACCCGTAATATGATTACCACAGCCAGATATAAACACTATAAACACTATTCTATGATTTTCAAGTAGTTTGGGATCCATACTCCAAAAAAAAAACCACTGTGAAAGCAATGGAAATTATGAGCGCGTCTGATCGTCGCACTTGCGCTATTTCGCTTTTGGTACTCTGTCATTTATTATTCATAAAACCCCTCACACTTTATATTTCTATTACTATATCACACTTATATATATCTGGAGTCTTTTTCCATAAGTTTCCTTCAGTCGTATTAGTTTATTGTCACTGAAGTCATTCAATTTTTCATTCAGTAAAATACGTAGAGAGCCACGATTCACTTTCACTGTTATAACATAAATTATTTGTACTCATATTCTTATATTACTAATTACTTACGTTACTATTTACATTTTCTATTCTATTTTCAATATTTACCCTTCTATTTTACTTACACTATGTTATTCACTGTCACTTTCAGTAAGATAAAACTATAATACACTGTTCAATCATATGTACTGAACATCCATTGCTTTCACCTGCTATTTACACACTATTTACACATTATTTACACATTATTTCCAAATCATTCTGCTTTCACACTTGCACTGTTAGAACTGCTTCTGGCTGTGGTAATCGAAGAAGCAGGTAACACAGAGGGGAACCTGGCACTCAGCGCACTGCCAAGAGGTGCGTTTGTGCTCAGGTGCGCGGCGTGTGGTATGCGCACATACCTGACACCTGCGAATCGCAGCCTTCCTTTTCCCTGTGGCAGGCATAAGCTCAAGTCTGTCCCGATCCATATACGCCCTCTGCTCAAGTCGGTCGGGAAGTGTTACTGGATGGCGCCTTGGAGTTGCTGCTGTCACCCTACCATATCTTTCCAGCAGCTGCTGGACACAAGTCCTGGCGAACAACCTCAGGGAGAAGGACTTGGGTGGCTTGACCTTCATCTTGTACAGGATGAAGGCGTTCAGCATCGTCATATCTATGAGATGCAGAAAAACTTTCCTGTACCACCTAGTATTCTTCCTGAGGCAGTCGATCTCACCAGTCATCATGTCGGACTTGTCCACCAGCTGCATGTTGATATTATAGTCCAACACAGCATCAGATTTCATCACAGGTTCGCCTGTCCTACGGTCGACCTTCCCACTGTCTCTCATTTCCCCCTTATGTACGGTGGTGAGCATGTGCACGACCCTCTTGTCATGCCACCGTATTGCCAGCATCTTCTCAGACTTGCGTAGGTGCACGTCTCCTCGCTGCGAGGTTCCTGCCTCTGGGAATTTGGGGAAGTGGGCACGATTACTTTTCACAGTGCCGCAGGAGCCAATGCCGTGCTCAGAAAGGTATTTGGCAAGTTTCGGTGCTGTATAGTAGTTGTCTGTATACAGCACATGATTCCCACCAAAATACTTTTCTAGGAGCACTTTCACTACACAGCCTGAGAAGCCAATGGGTGTGTTTTATCCAGATCGACAGTGCTGGCTGAATATATGACGAAGTCAAGGATGGACCCCGTCTTACAGTCGCACAGTAAAAAAGAACTTAATTCCAAAGTGATGGCGTTTGCTTGGAATGTACTGAACAAACCGAAGACGTCCTCTGAACAAAACCAAGGATTCGTCAATGACAACCTTCTGAAAGGGGTGGAAGAATGACATAAACTTATCCTTCATTCTGCTCAGAATCTCCCGGATCTTCCAGAGTGGGTCGTTTGGAAAGGTACATCGTTGTCGGCAAAGTGCAGGTTTCCCATGATGTTCCGGAAGCGATCTCTGGCCATGTACTTATTGAAGGTGGGTGAGGGTAGTAAGGGGTCCATGGACAAGTATTCTTCCAACTCATGTTTCTTGGAGTGTGGCATGAGAAGCATGAGGGCAAAGAACACATACAGCTCCTGCACTCCCAGCATGGACCACTGTTGCATCTTGGCTGCACCTGTACCTCTTGCAGCACGTTGTGATTCATATCTGTTGGTCTCATCACATATGTGCTGCATGACTTGGTCATCTAGGAAGGCCAAAAGGTAGTCGACACACTCAGCATTTTCATCCATAGTGAAGGCAGGCTGAACTCCTGAGGAGCTCTCATCAAACACTAAATTTTCTGGCACAAAATATGACCCTTCCGTCCACGCGAAGGCGTCCAGGATTCTCTGTCGTGGCGGTGTAGGGCGGGTGGTGGTGGTGGTGGTGGAGGTTGGCTGTGAGGCAGATTTATCTCAGTCAAGGTCACTCGCACTGACCCTAGGTTGCCGTACAGCACTAGCAGCCCTTACCCTACTAGCTACACTACTTTTCATTCTCCTTGATTTACTTCTACCTCTACGGCCTGCCTTCACTGTTGATGCTGGTGGTGACTCCGACGACGAAGACTCTGGAGATAACTCAGCCGACGATGATGAAGAAATGAGTGAAGTGGGGCTTGGGGAATGGGGAGGTGAATGCACTCGTGACTCATGGCGGGCTGGGTCACGTGGGGGCATTGTTCTGGGGCTAACACGCCGCCTTTTCACTCCCTTCCCAAATTCCTGTCCTTGCTGCACTAAAGGCTCCTTTCCCTTGGAGCTAGACACTAATTCAGACACTGTAGCACTCGTTGTTGCTGTTTCTGGCACAATAACCTCACCCGGCTCATCACAAAATTCACCCGAATCGTCAAAGTCACTGTCCATCATAACCATGGACAATTCTGCCAGTTCACGTGCCACTGCAGAGTCACTAAGGCCTTTCCTGCTTGCCTCATTACTTTTCTTAGGAGTAGAGGTCACGGGGCCCTTTGCAATGGGCGCAGAAGCGGCAGGAATGGTGGGGCGCGAGTGCGACATCGTTTCTCTACAGCAGAGGACAAGGAACTAAATGCCGCGGCTTATCTGAGAAGGGAAGGGTTGACAGTGACACTTTAGGCTGACTGCTGCTAACTTACATGCTAATTTTTTATAGGTAGAAAATCTCGGCAATACATAAAGAAATAGGTAGTTCCAGGTGAATATAAATGTCAATTAGGATTCTCTCTTCCTTTCTGATATATATTTTTATTACAGACATCGATTACAAGGCAAATTTCAAAGGGGAAATTACCGTGGTAATGTAGCGAATGAATGCACGTGAGGTTTTGTCAGGTGATAATTAGCCAATTTCTGGTGTATAACGCTATCACTTACCTGTTTTTTCTTTTGGTATATATTATTTTGTATAAGTATAGGGCATAGGGCTTATTTCAATGGATGAAATCTGGAAAAATCCGGGGGAAATTTGCGTAGCACAGCGCGGCGTGGGAGGTGAGAGGACAGGGTAATGGAGGGCAGGTAGGGAGGGGAGTAATGAAGGGGGTAAAATCGCTAAATTGTCAACAATGGATGGGAGTACAGATGAGATTTGGAGTGCTGACTAGTGTTGGCCATTGGCAGTACTGATAGATGATACAAGCCACCACTTGAGAGCCCGGGATAATTCAAAATAACACAGAATCACAAAAGTGACGCCCCGTGGTATGATCCATTGTGGTCGAGCGTCACGAAAGTGACGCCCCGCGGTTAAGGGGTTAAAGAGCGCTGGACAGCATATACCACACTAAGATGCAGACAAACCAACAGTGTAGGGAACCTGAGGGATGACTCCATAGGGACAGTTGTTTACCTTCGGTCGACAGGTCTGCTTGGCCAAGCATGATGGGGGTTAAACAACAAGAACAACAATAACAACTTTCCTTATCACAACAGTCCCCATCGCCCACACCACAACAATGGTAACCATCGCCACCACCACCATTACCCAAATCACAACCACAATTTATAACCACAGCAGCAACCACCACCACCACCATCACCTCTTACCACGTCGACGACCACCATCTTCACCATCACCACCACCTCTTACCACGTCGACAATCACCAACTCCACCATCACCACCACCTCTTACCACGTCGACGACCACCATCTCCACCACCACCACCACCTCTTACCACGTTGACGATCACCATCTCCACCATCACCACCACCTCTTACCACGTCGACTATTACCAACTCCACCACCACCACCACCTCTTACGACGTCGACGATCACCATCGCCACCACCATCACCACCACCACCACCTCTTACCACGTCGACGACCATCATCTCCACCATCACCACCACCTCTTACCAAGTCGACGATCACCAACTCCACTATCACCACCACCTCTTACCACGTCGACGATCATCACCTCCATCATCACCACCACCTCTTACCACATCGACGACCACCATCTCCACCCACCATAGCCCTCACCACCATTACCCTCCTTACCACAATCACAGCCATCATCCCCCACCACCACCCCCATACCATTAATTCACTATTGCCACAACCACAACCGCCAAGACCACCACCACCATTACCCTACCAAAACCATACAACACAAATACTACTGCCATCATCTTCAACTAATTCATCTCTACAAATTATTATCACCACCACCACCAACACATCAAAATCACATTTACGGCTACCAGCATCATGCTCACCACAACTATCCATACAAATAATCACAGTCACAACAACTGCCAGCACCATCACCACCATAACCATCTCTACAAACTATCACAACCAATGCCATCACCATCACCATCCGTGCCACCATCACATCTACCCCACCACACTCAACACAACTGTCCCTACAAACCATGACAACCACTACAACCATCATCACCTTCACCATTCACATCCATCCCAACCACCACGCTCACCAAATCCCTCCCTATAAATCATCACAACGACACTTACTACCCTCACTACTGCCACATCCACCACAACCACCACCCTCACCACATCCCTCCTCACAACTCATCACAACGACAGCCACCACCCTCCCCACCACAGCCGCCACCCACACCAGCCCAAGACCTCGCTAGCTCGGGGCAACTCGGCTCGTCTCGATACGTAATCCCGAAATAATCACCAGCTTAGAGCACCACCAGAACCCAAAACTGATGCTTTGACAGGTTGTTTGCTTTATGTGTTATACTTGATGGATGGATAGATGGATGGAGACAGACGGATATATATGTGGACAGATGGACAGAAAAATGGACGGATAGATGAATAATGGACAAAGAATTGGATGGACTGACAAAGGGATGACTTAGATGATGAACAGGTGGATTAATGCATACATAACTGGGTGAATGAACACATAGGTGGATGGACAAATCGTTGGATAAATGGATGAGGCCACCGGTATATGGATAGCAAGGCGGATAAAGGGATTGACTGACAAACGGATGAATTAATGTGTATGTGAATACATGGACTGGGAGAGGGAGGAGGTGAGGGGTTTTAAAAATGGGTAATGGGTTTGAGGGGCTAGGATTTGTTGGGTGAATGAGCCCGAGAAGGTAAGCATTCTATGTGAAAATGGGCGGGGTAGGTCGGCTGGCAAAGATTTAGTCTAGGATTTCCCCTCTACCTTAGCGATTTATTTTGCATATTACTCCTCTGTGTGGTGAAGAGGGACGGCTTCACGTGCTTGAACCGGTATAACAGGACAACTTCGCTGCCTGGTTATACAAACGTCCTTCACCTCCCCTCTCGATCGCTTGAAAGGAGGTGGTGGACGGCAGGACAAGGATAACTCCACCATACAGTCCACCAGGTTCATGTGCAGATTGTGTATAGTATGATCATCAGCAATAACAACATCTATGTGAATGTTGTGGTTGTGGTGAGAAGAGACGTGATGGTCGTTGTGATGAGTTGTAGGGATGGATATACAGTAGTGAAGGCGTTTGCTACTGATGTTGAGTACACCGCTTCCCGTCCGATCAGCGAAGTTAAGCAACGTTGGGTCTGGTTAGTACTTGGATGGGTGACCGCCTGGGAACACCAGATGCTGTTGGCATCCCTACGTGTCAAGTGGGGTTGGTGGAGGATTAGTGCCCCTCCCTGTAAAACAATTAACTCTAAGCTCTTGGCCACCCCGTTTGGGATACATGGCGTCTGGCAATGAATGAATGAATGAAAAAACAAGGTACAATAAATAAAATACAAGGGCACATCTTACAGTGTCATAAGCGGAGAGCACATGTTACGGTGTCATAAGAGCACATGTTATGGTGTCATAAGGGGAGAACACATGTTACGGTGTCATAAGGGGAATGCACGTTACGGTGTAATAAAAGGAGAGAACTTGTTACGGTGTCATAAGATGGAAGCACATGTTACGGTGTCATAAGAGGCGAAGACATGTTAGTGTCATAAGGGGAGAACACATATTACGGTGTCATACGGGGAGAGCACATGTTACGGTGTCATTAGGGAAGAGCACATGTTACGGTGTCAGAAGGGGAGACACATGTTACGGTGTCACAAGAGTAAAGTAAACTGCTGAGGAAGAAGTGCTAGTAAGGTTCTCATGCCACCAAAAAATGAATCAATAATACAGTATCCCATACGTCCTTTGTAATATCGATGTTGTAGGCCCGCCCATGAAATTTTAACTCCGTGAATCCGCTGACGTTTTTTTTTTTTTTTACCATATTCTTACTTCTTCATGACGATTTTATTCACCTTGAGATAGACTTTTCACACTGGACGGCTTAGATATAACCTTCACTAACTTTTTGGCTACCGGAGGCCTCTCCTAAGCTGAACAGAATCTTTTAAAAATACGTCACAAAAACAATCGCTGTTCTCATATTTGACGCCTAAAGATGTACGTAAAAATTTGCTCACTTATTTGCCCTTTCACTGTTGACTGATGACGCGGAAACGAGGGAGAAAAGATAATGGGTAGAAAGGGTGATTTATTCATGCTTAAGACTCCTACAAATTAAGAATATCTCTATGTATCTATCTACAGACAGACTCCTTTCTCTTACAGATCAAGAACAAATCGCCATGCAACTCTGTCCTCCGCCGTCTGGATGCTCTTCCTCCTGCCCACACCACCCCTAGTCATATACCTGCCTACCTTATCCCTCTACTTCCATTACTCATATGTATGTAAATTTAATTATTACCGGGTACCGTTTCTTTTGGTGTTAGTACATTTATATATATATATATATATATATATATATATATATATATATATATATATATATATATATACTGTATATATATATATATATACTGTATATATATATATATATATATATATATATATATATATATATATACTGTATTATATATATATATATAGATAGATAGATAGATAGATAGATAGATACAGATAGATAGACAGACAGACAGATAGACATAGAGTAGATAGATAGATTGATAGGTAGATGGACAGACAAATAGAATGGAAAACGAAACACGATAAGCTACGCAGGTAGGTGAATCAAGTGTTAAAGGCATTCCTATGGTAAATCCCTCGACCCTTGGTTGAATGTATAACAGAACAGCACACGCTGCCCGAAATCTGTACTAGTACCTAGAGCAACCTGTTCATTGTAATGCACGCAAACTTTAGGTAAAGCATTAAAAAACAATGCACACATTTACTGCGCTAGGGAGATGGGAGGTCTCGGCACAAAGAAAGAAAGGAAACGGTTGGCGCATGCGTTCTGGGACAGCCACACACTCATGCAAACTTCCATCTGTTCTGCACACACTGAGCACGCAGCATCATGGGGAGACCCCATTATTAATATCGTTTTACCTTAGTTACAGTCGCTATGATTATTTAGAGGGAATATCCAGACAGCTAACGTGATTGAACATACCTTTTACTTTAACCTGCAGAAGCACCTTACCAAATTAGTTTCTCTCCCTCATAGTCTTTTTTTTTTTCTTGATTATTCTTGGGGTGGCAAATGAACGTTTCACGTTAAAGTTCTTTCCCTATTGTTTTTCGCCATGTTCCTTCTGCTCTATCAACTGTTCTTCGAATGTAATAACGAACACTTTTTCCAACATACCCAAATCTACCAAAATTATTGTTGACGTCCCAGTCGCCTTTTAGTACCTCTTCCACACATTTTAATCTAACGATCTAACCTAGCCCTGCAGTTTAACCTAGCCTATCCTATTCTAGTAAGTGCTCATAAGTTCGCCATTATGCCCGTAAAAGAAAACGTCAGTTTCAACAGAGAAACAATATCAACAGTGCACATTATTTATGCCCATAAAAATAGTAAAACAAAAAAAGGCAGAAAAAGTAAATACAAAAGTAAATGAATCTGGGTGGATTAAGTAGGTATGAGTACGTCTCTTCCATTACGCCTGAGGAAAAACACAAGTCGGTGAGGCATAAGGTACATTATGACAAAGGGTGGGGAGGGGGGAATAAAAAGAAAACTGTTTACCGACATGAAAATATTTAGAAAAAGAAACAAACTGGAGGAATAGGAACTGAACTTGTAAGGTCTTTCTGCTGCTTAAACCATACAATTACCATGTTTATTACCAATATCTTAGGCTGGCGATGTTTCTACCTGCTACCTTTCTCCTTTCAGCACTCCCGTTTCCTCCACTTACTCCCCTCTCACCCTCCCTTCCTCCTCCACCTCACCTAGGGCGCGAACACAGTTGCTCAAAACATAATTTATGATCAACAAGAGAAAACGGGATAGGGTTCTGTCAAAGATTCACACTCTTAGTTCTGCAAAACATACCCGGTGCTTCGTTTCCTTTCTTTTTGTCGATGAAAGGTTTCGCGTAAGAGTCAGCGCCTATAAATCCCCCTTCTGCTCTTCTCCTTAGCTTTATCAACCACTCATCTATTCATCCTTATTCTCCTTTTGCAAATGTCTTTTTTTTTTTCTAATTACCCAAAAGTGCAGACATTTTGTCGGCCACTGAGCTCAAGGATTGTATATAATTAATAAAATGCCAGTAAATATACAAAGCCATTTCCATCACACTGCTGAGAGGCCACCCTCAGTGTGTAACCCCCCCCCACCCACAAACAACACACGCTTCATGGTGTTTGACTACGTCGCATATTTAATACACCGCACTGTATTTCACCCATACGTCATTCGTCACCCCTTTTATCGACACGAAGATAAGTACCAAAGTAGGTAAACACTGAGATAAAATAAACAGTTCGAGTTTAACACACGGCCGTATGCTTAGAGCTGTGGGGCCTTTCCTAAGGGCCCTATATCAAAAGGGTATGCCATAAGTTTAACTACGGAAAGATTTCACTCTCTCTGGAGGGGTTGTTCCCAATTATTTTGAAGGGGAAGTATGCTATGACTTTCACAAACCCTATATTTAATTATTCGTTATAAAGTAGCTCTGTACATGCAGAAAACATTGTAAATAGTTTGTAGACAATATCATAACATGCTAAAAATACAATGCAAGTATACAGTACAATGCAACTGAACTGTTTGTTATTAATACCTGCGGGCTATACCTTAAGGAATAATAGGTCAGGGGCAAGCCAAACACTTAGCTGCGCTTGTGTTGACATGCACTTTTTTTTTTTTTTTCAGTCGACAATAGTGGGGTAAAGGCCCTCTCCAACTTCGGCATAAATAGGCACGATGAAGCCACGATGAAAATCGTGGCCGAAGTCAGTGATGTGTCGACGGCTCTGACCAAGAATCGTGGTGTCGGCATAATACCGGCGACACCAATACGACAAAACGTCGACACCTCGGCGGAGTATACGATATAACCAGCGACTAGTAGCCGAGATATCGCCGATATGTCGGCGTAATGCGCAAGCATTATTCTAAATTCAAATTTTAACGTTTTTTTTTTAACGGCGATTCAACGGCAATAAAAGTACAACGGCGGCGTGCTGTCGACGATGTATCGTCGATGTGTCGGCGAATGCATCGGCGCAAGAGGCACGACGTTAAGGCCCTCTCCCACTTCGGCGAAAGTGGGGAAGATAAAGTCACGATGTGTCAAAAATCCCTAATCTTGGGTATTCGTGATCAAAATCTTGTCCATTCATGGCATGTCGCCGATACGTCGCACGAGGTGGAAATTTGTCGTGGGGGACCACGACGTTTTCATGCTGCATGAAAACGTCGTGGCCCTCCACGATTTTGTAAAATTTTGCAGATTAAGGCCCTCTCCCACTTCGGCGTAAATAGGCACGATGAAGCCACGATGAAAATCGTGGCCGAAGTCGGTGATGTGTCGACGACTCTGACCAAGAATTGTGGTGTCGGCATAATACCGGCGACACCAGTACGACAAAACGCCGACACCTCGGCGGAGTATACGATATAACCGGCGACTAGTAGCCGACATATCGCCGATATGTCGGCGTAATGTGCAAGCATTATTCTAAATTCAAATTTTAATGGTTTTTTTTTACGGCGATTCAACGGTGATAAAGGTCCAACGGCAGCGTGCTGTCGACGATGTGTCGGCGAATGCATCGGCGCAAGAGGCACGACGTTATTCCTCTGAGTTCGCCTACATGTCGGCGATATATCACCGACATTCATAAGATGAAATATTACTGTCGCACAACCCGGTACGTATCGTACGGTTTACGTAGGCTATGTCGTATTAACCTCACGATGCATCGCCAATACATTGCCAACGCTTCGCCGTATGACCGTACGACATCTCAACGGTTTTTTTCACCGCTGACACCTCGCTGATGTCGGCAATCATACGCGGTTTATACGCCGGGTAATCGCCGACGTCGCCGAGGCGTCGCCTTGTTGTCGCCGACTAATCTGCGAAATTTTACAAAATCGTGGAGGGCCACGACAAATTTCCACCTCGTCCGACGTATCGGCGACATGCCACGAATGGACAAGATTTTGATCAGGAATACCCACGATTAGGGATTTTTGACACATCGTGACTTTATCTTCCCCACTTTCGCCGAAGTGGGAGAGGGCCTTACACTGAGCGGGCGTTGACGCCCTACTTGGATCCTACTTACAACTACTTACATACTATATTTACATACTATATAATATCTACAAAAAGGTTACAAACACGCTGGGTGGTAACCATATAACCAAATTTTGGCGCCTGGTGGTTTAGTGGGTAATTATTGCGCTCCAATCGGATTGAGCCGATGAAGGTTTATATCCAAGGGGTGGTTGGGGTTGATTGCTCACGTAATGCCACTCAGGGATGAGTGAGGCTGGTCACTCATCTTAAATGTCCGGTCCAACTGCCTAGCCTCGGGCTCCTACTCTCCAAATGGGGCAATGTAGGTGTTGATTATTGATGGAGATATATATATATATATATATATATATATATATATATATATATAGATAGATAGATAGATGGAGAGAGAGAGAGCGAGAGAGAGAATATGAGACCTCACTTTCCTCTTGTTATTATTGATAACACCGAAACTAACATACCGGTACACAACTTTCCTCCACCTCCTCCTCCCCCTCCACCTCCTCCATCTCCCCAACTCTATCCTCCCTCCCCTGTCACGTGTTAGCCAGATAAGACCTCGACGCGATAATGAACCACCCCACATCTTGTCCTCTCTAGCCCTCCCTCTCCTCACCTTCCTCTCGCCTCTTCTCTTCTCATTCGTCTCTGCTTATTTATTCTCCTTTCATCCACCCTTAATTTTTTCCCGCACCCTTTCACTCTACTTTTCCGCCTCCAGCCTCGCAGTTTCCCCTACCCTTCTCTCAGTTTTCGTCTCCCTTTTCCTCCCACACCTCACACCTCCTCTACTTCCTTTCCCTCTAACTCCTCGCAACTACTCAACTCCACCACCTCCTCCTCCTCCTCCCATTCCTGCCCTCCTCCCCTCCCAAACTAACACATTCTGTCTTCAAGCCCCTTCATCTTTCCTCCCCTCACTCCTCTCCCCCCTCATTCACACCTCTCCTCCTCCTTCTCACTCCTCCTTTCTCTCTTACCCTCCCATCCCGACACCCTGTCTTCTCCTCCCTTTCTCCATTTCCTCACTTTCTCGCTCCCTTTCTCCCTCCATCAAGCCTCGCCTTCCACTTTCCCCTCTTGCATCTTGTCTTCCTGCACCTCCGTCTTTCCTCTTATCTTCCCTTCCCCTCCCACTCTTCCTCTCCCTCTCACCCTTCCTCTCATTCCCTCCTTCTTTTTTCTCCCCCTCGTCTTTCTTGTGTCTTTCTCCCCCTTGTTAAATCTCCCTTTCCCCTTCTCACAACTCATCTCTCCCTTACCCCCCTCTTCCCCTCTCCCCACCTCTTACTTCTCTACTCCTCCCCCCTCCTCATCCTCCTCTCCCTCTACCCCCTCCTCATCCTCCTATCCCCTCTTCATCCTCCTCCACCCCTCTCCCCTTCTCTCACTTCTCTTCTTCTCCCCCCTCCTCATCCTCCTCTCCCTCTGTCCCCTCCTCTTCCTCCTCTCCCCTCCTCTTCCTCTTCCTCTTCATCCTCCTCTACAACTCTCCCCTATGATCTGAAGTGCAATAGATCGGAGGAATTGCTAGCAAAGTATCATGAAATGATTAAACGATTCAAAATTAAGTCCACTAATGTGATAATATCTGGTATACTCCCAAGGATCAAGGCAGAGAATAGTTTCTATGATAAGGCCTTCAGCACAAATAACCGACTCAAATCTCTCTGCACGAAAGAGGGAGTCTACTTTGTCAGTCTGTGGGACAGTTTTATGAGCAACATACCCTATTCCAGAAAGATGGTCTCCATTTAAACTCGGTAGGTGCGGCACGGCTAGGTAGACTTTTACACGATAAAGTCGCCCTCTTCAAATAAAAAAACGCGGAACGTCCAGGAGCAGTAACCTCAGCGTAAGTACCCGCAGAGTCAGAACACCAACTGTTTTTTGGACGGAATTAGAGTCTTCTATGTTAATGCACGTAGTCTGCATAACAAGTTTGAGGATTTAGAATCTCTTATTTACCTAGAAAATTATGACATTGTTGGCATCACGGAGTCCTGGATTAACACATCTGACCGTGACTTTCTGGCGGAATACTCATTAACAGGGAAGAATATTTTCAGCTGTGAGCGACCACATCGAGCTGGTGGCGGTGTTTTACTATACGTGAAAACTAGTCTCCACCCCCATGTGCTATACCAACATAGATGCCAGTTATGTTCAGCTAAGTATTAATTCACACAAAATGTATATATGTCTCGTCTACCGTCCTCCAGCGCAGTCAACTGAGACAGATGAAAAACTTTATGATCAAATTGCGGAAATTTGCTGTCAAGAGGATAGCGTAATTTTTGGAGACTTTAACCTACCGGTAACAAAGTGGGATGAACCGCTAACGGCACACTCAGGACAAGAGCTTTACACGAATCTTCAAGAAAGTGCTCTTTCCCAACACGTAGAATACCCAACGAGAGGAACAATATCCCAGACATCATCTTGACTACAATGATAACCTAGTCAACAGCGTTGAAATATGACCTGAGTTTAGTTCCAGTGATCACCGAATTATACAGTTTAATATTACTACTGAAAAAGTAAAAGAAACAGAGAGCAAAGAAAAGGTCCTAGATTATCGTAGAGCTGATTTCACTAGGCTCAGAGCGCTACTTGCAACTGCGGATTGGAACCAACTGTCTGAAACCGACATAAACCAAGCATGGGAATTATTCACCAAAAAATTTAACGAAGCGGTAAAGTCATGTGTGCCACTACGTAACAGACGTCCAGCTGGTAATAGTAAACCAAAGTGGTGGTCCAGTGAAATTAAAAGAAACTTAATAGCCAAAAAACAGGCATACTATAAATATAAAACCACAAAATAATGATGATAAATTACAGTACGAAAATCTACGCCGCATATCGAAAAGACTTATTAAACAAAGCAAAAGAGCACTGGAGATTCACATTGCTAATACTTGCAGATCAAATCCTTAAGAATTTTATAGTTACACTAGAAAGAAAAAGGTTATGACTACAGCAATAGGTCCTCTAGAAACGAACAGTGGCAAACACACAGAAAATGAGGTCGAAATGGCAAACATTCTTAACGATTACTTTGCGTCTGTTTTTACAGTTGAAAACACCACCAGAAACCTACTGCTACCCACAAACCAAGCAAATAGCACAGTCCTTAGTAACTATGCTATCCATAATAACGATATCCTTTCAGCCATAAATAGAACGAACATAAACAAAACCCCTGGCCCCGATAAAATATCACCGAGAATTTTCAGAGAAGCAAAAAATGAGTTGCTGCTGCCACTCTCTGTCTTATTTAATAAATCGTTAAGTACTGGGAAAGTTCCATGCGAATGGAAACTAGCAAATGTAACACCAATTTTCAAAAAAGGAAATGAGTCGCACCCAGGAAATTACAGACCAATCAGCTTAACATCAATAGTGTGCAAGTTAATGGAAAAAATCATAAGAGATAAAATAGTTAATTATCTAGAAGAAAATAATATAATTAAAGACTCACAGCATGGATTCAGACATCGTCGTTCATGCTTAACTAACTTACTGGACTTCTTTACAAATCATACGATGACTCAAGAGCAGTAGACATATTTTACCTCGACTTTCAGAAAGCATTTGACACTGTCCCTCACAAGCGTCTCATGAGCAAAATAGAAGCACATGGAATGAAATACGTAGAAATGGTTACAAGACTGGCTTTCAGACCGAAAACAGCGAGTTGTGATAAACGGAAAGGAATCCAAATGGCGTAAAGTGATCAGCGGTGTTCCCCAAGGCTCAGTACTTGGACTGATACTTTTTATTATCTATATAAATGATATTGATGAGGGTCTGAATTGTAAAGTATCCAAATTTGCAGATGATACTAAAATAACCAGTAAAGTAACTTCAAAAATACAGTGGCAGGAGTTACAAAATGACCTTAATACTTTAGCAAGCTGGGCAGAAAAATGGCAAATGAAATTCAACACAGAAAAATGTAAAGTACTTCATATTGGAAGTAGCAACGTCCATGCAAACTAGAAAATGAACAATATCCAGTTATCAAGTACAGACAATGAAAAGGATCTTGGTGTGATAATATCAAATGACCTAAAACCAAGTAAGCAGTGCACCGAAGCGGTTAAAATTGCAAACAAGCTGGTGGGTTTTATTGGAAGAACTTTCGAGTTTAATTGGGAAAAAGTCATATTTGCCTTGTACAGCTCACTAGTGCACCCCCATCTTGAGTATTGTGTGCAATTCTGGTCTCCGTATTTTTCTGTCTCCTCAGTTCTCCCACCCTCCCCTCCCCCTCACTTCTCCCCCTTCCCTTCCTCGTGTCCCCTTCCCTGTCTCTTCACATCTCTCTCCTTCTTCTCCCCCTCTTACACCTATCTTTCAGTTAGAGAGTTAAAATATGATTACCTTTCCCTCTTTCCTATGAATTTTCCATGACGGCTGTTCTATGCTGCATGGTGGTTCTACTCACAATTTCCTGACGGCTTCAGCTGGAAAGTTAAGTGGTTGGGGGGGGGAGCCTTCCTGCTTTTCCGTCATTGTCTTTAGTTGATGAACAGTTTTGTTTGGTCCCAGCCATGAAAAGACCAACAGGTATGTTGCAGTTTGCTTTCCTTTGTGCTCCTTCTTCTCACTCCTCTTCCTCCTCTTCACCTTCTCCCCTTCACATCTCGCTTCCCCCACTATCCCCATCACTCCTCTTTTTCGGTCTCTCTTCCCCCATTCTTGTTTCTCCTTCCCCACCCTCACTCCTCTCCCACCTTTCCCCGACCCCTTCTCCTTTTTCTTTTTACCCCATACAGTCACTCCACCCCTTGCTTCACACTCCCTCCCCACTTTCACTTCCTCCCAACCCTTCGATTTCTACCCTCCACCTCGTTTCTCCTTCCCCTCCCTCATTCCTCAACCTTTCCCACTCCTCGTCCCACCCATCCCCTCGTCCCTCCTCGTTTCCCCCTCAGATACATCGCTTCCCCCTCCCATCCCCTCCCCCGTTCCTTCGCATCCCTTCATAATTCATTTCCTACACTTATCCTCCCACACCTCTTGCTCCCCCACCTCCCCTATTTCATCTTCTTTCCCTACTTCATCCATTCATTCCTCACACCTTCTCTCCTCTCTCCTCCTCAGTCCGTCCTCCTCTCGTCCCCTCACACCTCCTCACTCCCTCCTCCTCTCGCCTCCTCACTGCTCCTCTGTCCTTCCTCCTCAGACTTTCCCTTCCTCCACCTCCACCATCACACCGGCCTCACTCCATTTCCATTACAAAGGTAAGACTTCATATAATTACCGCCACATAGTTTATATAATTCCACCAGCACAAGATAGCGACCTGCCTGTTAGTGTGGCCTTATAGACTCGGCCGACCACGGTAGATATTACCCTCCAGTGATGGTAGATATTAACCTCCTGTGATGGTAGTTATTAACCTCCTGTGATGGTAGATATTAACTTCTTGTGATGGTAGATATTAACCTCTTGTGATGGTAGATATTAACCTCCTGTGATGGTAGATATTAACCTCCTGAGATGGTAGATATTAACCTCTTGTGATGGTAGATATTAACCTCCTGTGATGGTAGATATTAACCTCTTGTGATGGTAGATATTAACCTCCTGTGATGGTAGATATTAACCTCATGTGATGGTAGATATTAACCTCATGTGATGGTAGATATTAACCTCATGTGATGGTAGATATTAACCTCATGTGATGGTAGATATTAACCTCATGTGATGGTAGATATTAACCCCCCCCTCTCTCTCTCTCTCTCTCTCTCTCAACCTTACGATGGATATGCAACCTGATCTTGGTCTAACTCGGACTCACCCCAACCCATATCCCGCAACACATTTCTCGTTGTAACTTAACACCTCAGCTGCGATGGATTTCACCGAGTTGAATAAAATCGTCTGGCATTATCAGTTATAAAATTCTTAGATCTCAGTTCTTGAGATCTTATATAATATTCCTACTGACGATTAAATGATAATCCTCCAAACGATTTTATTCAATTTACTAAAGGTATCTCGTAATGAAGGGGTAAATGTGAGCTATATCTGACCTATCCAGTGTAGAAAGAAATCGTATAACCTGAGTAAAATCGTCTGGAAGCGATGGGAATAAGACTATTGTTTCTGAGAGTTTTCCATAGTCCTATGAAATCGTCTGAGAATAGCCAGATTATAAAGTTTGCGTGTTGCGACGGAAGGATTGACGATTTCTGGCCTGCATACGCCCTCGCAGCTCAATAAAATCGTCTGGCGATAGATGGAATGAAACACTCTGTCACCCTTAACATTCAAAGCGGCTGATTATTGATGCAAGAAGGAATCGTGCAGCATCTTCGAAATAAAACTCTACTTTCCTGCAACATCTGTAGACACTCCTAGGTTCCTATGACTCACTCTCAGTTCCATGTATTCCCCTGACGTTATTTATCGATCATTAGAGAGTAAATTTTGACAATATTGATTCCCGTAGGCTCCTATGACTCTCTCAGGTGAGTGGAATTGTTTGGATTTGGCAGGAAGATAGTGAATTTGCCCCGTCCATTAGAGTTTACTTGGTACTACAAGCACTCTAAGGATCCTATGACTCACAATTAAAACACTAAAGTTGTCCTAACCATGAGAGCCATACACAGTGGAAATTGACTGGAAATTGCAAACCCATATAACCCTTTCCCCAATCCAGCCTCTGTCAAAATTAAAATCGTTTACCCTTTGGTCAGTTACGCTCGCTTTTAATGATTTATTTTATATTGAATTTTTTGGTTGTATTCGTTATAGGTACAGTTGTCAGCATAAATTCGCTGCAAGTCTACTAGTGTGATCTATCTATCTATCTATCTATCTATTGCCAGACGCCTCAATCCCGTTTGGGGTGGCCACAAACAAATCGCCTCCAAGTCGCCCTGTCCCCCGCCATTTCACTCCCCTGCTCCCAGCTCACACCCCCCTCTCTCATATACCTCTCCATCCCATCCCTCCATCTCATCCTCGGCCTCCCCCTCCCTCTTCCCCCCTCCACCTCACTCATATACACTCTCTTCGTCAGTCTTTCACCCTCCATCCTCTCCACATGGCCAAACCACCTCAGTGTGTTCCTCATAACGCTTCCTATCACATCCACATCAACACCACAACGCTCCTTTATATCCTCATTCGTCAGTCTGTCTCTCCATGTGACTCCACAGGCTCCTCTTAAATAACTCATTTCCACTGCTCTCACTCTTGACTTGTGTCCTTCCAACAACGTCCAAGCTTCACTTCCGTACGTTAGAGTTGGTATCACAATACTGTCATGTAGTAACTTTTTCACTTCCATGCCCACTTCCCTGTTTCTTATCACTGCTTTCAAGGAACCAGCAACCTTTCTTCCCTGCTGTACCCTTTCAAGCACTTCACCCTCCAAACCTCCATCCTTACTCATCACACTACCCAAATACTTAAACGTACTCACATTTTCCAATTCCTCACCATCCAACCTCGCTGTACATTCACTGACTTCACCTCTCTCAAAGACCATCAATTTACTCTTCCCTACTTTCACCTTTAGATGCGAGTCCTTTTGTCTGGCAACAGTGTAAAGGGATGAGTTGCCACATACACTTTTATACACTTTAACGATGTGTTTTTCAAAAGTGGTACCAGAGACTGCCTAGAATACAATTCTCTGTATACCGTAATTGATTAGCGTAACAAAGTGCAAGAGTTGACAATGTTATGGAACGATGTATGAGCGTAATACTCTGGTATTCTTCATTATAACAGTGTGTAAGCTCCCTTCCTATCTCTCCCCCTTACTCCTCCTGATGTCCCCCCTACCCCTCCCTCTCCCTCCTACCCCCCACACACTTTCATGCCTCTCCACTGTCTCCTTTCCCTACCCTCTCTACCTTCATTCATTTATCCACGGCACTAACCCGATTGGCGCATCGCAATCCTCTCTTGACTGTTTTCTAAACCCAGTCTGCCTTATTCCCAGTTGCTTGCTGTACTACCAACTATATCCAAGGTTTATTATCAATATTCCTTCCTGTTCTAGTCTCATTCTTACCCTCCTCGTCTTCTTCCCACTCCTCTCCAGTTGTCTTTCTGTTCTCCACCCTTTGTCACTACCAACAGCCGGGAGATACAGGAATATTGAGGTCTCGTTCTTGTGATGTATTCCTTGCTAGTATTTGTTTGAGTGAGCCTGGAAGTCTGTGCCTATTATATCAGTAGGCAAAATTAAATACATTTGAGCCCACTCCTCCTACTTCTCGCCCTCTCTCTTCCCTAGGAAAATGTTCCCATTCTCCTCATACCGTTCACTGAATCACGGAGCAGTATCAGAAACACTAAAGTTTCGAACTGCTGCAGCATGTGTGGAGTAACGAGTGGGAGAAAGAGACTGTTGCATGGCATGAAACTCTCGAATGCTGAGGAGCAAAAAGGTTACAGGAATAGACAAGAAATAGAGAAGAGTGCGGTTTATTACGTAGATTAGCGTTGTGGGTGATATAAGGTAGACAGGGCGGAGAGAGAGAGGAGTGGAGATGAAGGACAGCGGGAGAGGGAAGGAGGAGGGGAGGGTGGGGAGGGACAAGGGATGGATACGAGGGAGAGAACAGGAGTTTCACCATTCGACAACATTCATCTGTCGTCTTTTGCACATTTTTACGCTAATCAGATATAAAGAATATTGTATTCTGGGTGATTTATAGTATTTATTCTTACAAACACGTCTTTAAAGCGTACAAAAGCCTGTGTGGCAACTAGTTCCTATACACCGTTGCCAGACAAAACGACCCACATCACAGAAGCAGGCTTGTAGCGAATTTGTCTTGACGACTGTACGTGATTGTTTTGGCCATATAATTGATCAGTTATTGTTTGCCTCTGTCGATAAGTTTTATTTGACTTTATGCAAGAAAGAAGGAACCAAAGGCCAGGAGTCCGCAAGATTGTTCCCCCCAAGATAAAAACAATATAAGAGAGCCAAATTCAAGATCCGTTCATTTCGAAATGCATGGACACACTGCGTTTCAAAAACTGGAGATCATAAGCAGTAGGAAATACAGACAGGGAGACAGTTCCAGAGTCTGTCCGGCAGCTGTATGTTGAGCGTACACTGGGTCACAAAAGTATCGGTGCACAACATGCGTGAAACATTTGGGACCACAGAACGAAGGTCACTGAAATATTAGTATCCGACCTACCACACGTTGGTAGCTCTGATGTCGGGAGGTGTTATATATAGCCAACTAGCAATATCCTCTTGCAAATAATGTAGCAAATGTAATGTTTATATAGACAGACACTGATGATACACAATGAGACGTTAATAATGTCCGTTGTTGTTCGAACCTTTTCGGCAGGCATCGCACCTCCTGTGCACTGATGCTTTTGAGATCCAGTGTACCTGTGAAAAAAACAATAAAAGTTAAAAAAGTCATACCAGTGAGATTATGTGTAGGTGCTTCGTCCGCAGTACTTTCATATTATCCCCTTGCTTGTTGCTGATTCCTACCTTTCTCCATTCTTGGGTGGAAAAATAGGTCTGGATGACGATGTTGATGATGGTGATGATGATGACGATAACGATGTTGATGATTCATGATGACGATGATGATGACGATAACGATGATGATGATTCATGATGAAGATGATGATGATGATGACAATGATTGATGATTGGTGATGATGATGACAATAATTGATGATTGACTGGAGATGGTGATGATGATGATGATAACGGTGACGATGACGATAATTCATGATGATGATGATGATGGTGATGATTGGTGATTGATGACTTACTGATGATGATAATGATGATGGTCATGATGATAACGATGACGATGAGTCATGATGATAACGATGACGATGAGTCATAATGATGACGATGATTGATGAGAGACTGGTGATGATGATGATGACGAACAGACGATGTTTTGTTGCATTCTCTTCAGGCAATGACTTTGATAGTTTGTTTATATAATTCGGGACTGATTTAATCCTTGTTGGTATTACTATAGTCTTTTATATATTAATTTTCCGTGTGCCTCCAGGTGAGTTCTGCTTTGTGTACCTGCCACTGGGCGTCGCTGTGGTATGTGTACTGAACTCATATTATTTACCCTACTCCATTTTTCATCTAAAGGAACTGGGCAACTTTCCTCCACTTCATTAGTAAATTGCGGGTGTATAACATTCAGTGAGCCTTAGTTATGGGATCAGAATGAGTCCACTTGGTCGCTTATCAAAGGCATCGTCCAATCTAATCACACGAACATCATTGACCTGTTAGGGGTTAAAGATCTTCGTCAGGTAAAAAAGAAACCAGTTCGGGTAATTTCACAGGAAATTTGGGCCACCTTCAGGTGTTGTTTCTGACTTTGTATTTATTTATTTATATATTCATTTATTTCATAGTCATATTCATCATCATGAACATTATCATATTATTACCAGCTGCGATAGCAAAGTTGGTATTGTTTTCAATGTGTGTGTGTGTGTGTGTGTGTGTGTGTGTGTGTGTTAGCACGATAGCTTCGCAACCGCTCAAGATATCATCACAAAATTTTACAGTTGCTTGTTAGGGAAAAAAAGGGATCACAAGTTCGAAACTGGTGAAAATAGGTCAAGGTCTGAATGTCTGTTATCACGATAACTTCGCAACCGCTTAAGATATCATCACCAAATTTTACAGGTGTGTAGTTGAGATGAAAATAATAATAATAATAATAATAATAATAATAATTATTATTATTATTATTATTATTACTATTATTATTATTCGAGGGGCGAAATGAAGTAAATTGGAAGAGAGTTGAAGGGTGATGGTGAAATTATGACAAGGGGCGGGTGGGATCTCGAAACGAAAAAAATGAACAACACATAAGCTGGACAATCTAATATACTATAGCAGTTGCCGTGTGTGTGTGTGTGTTTATTTGGGCAGCCGAAACTGCACATTCAAATCGTACCAAAATTGGCACAGAAATCGCAAAAAATTCGCTGATGTGAACAGACTTGATCCCAACACGATTGAAAAACTTTTACTATATTTAATGAGCGATCACATTTTGACCAAAAAACGCCGCTCCTGGCGCCCGGCATAGGATCTCCGTAGAATTTTTTTGCCCACAGGTACAACTAAAGTATTTCGGACTTGCTTTCGGACAACTTGGGTTCCATTCCCGAAGCTGCAAATAAGACGATCAATTTGTTAGCTGCAAAAAATCCAAGTGACAACGTTACACTAGAACAGCACATACACGCGGAAGCCCTCCGCAGGAGCAAGTGCGAGGGACCCGAAGGGCCCACGAGCACTTGTTATTACCACACCACTGACTGAGGAAAAAATAAAAACAGGTCAAACGAAATATTGCTACGTAAGAGTGTAGACTAAATAGAAAATACTGTATGCCTTCTTGAATTCATCACAGTTTGGGGATGTTTTGGGTATTTATTCCTTCAACCGCCTGATTCTTTTTAGCTTACAAGACTTCTTCTTTGTGAAACGGTTAGAGAGAATCTATTAAATATCACAACCAGCAAAAATTATCACCAACTCCTACAACCACCACAAACCCCCACAACCACCACAAACTACCACAGCCACCACAAACTACCACAACCACCACAAACTACCACAACCATCACAATCTACCTCAACCACCACAAACTACCACAACAACCACAAACTCCCACAACCACCACAAAGCCCACCACCCAACCCCAGGCGTAAAGTAGGCTGCCAGAATTGATCTAATTATCTCATTTACCTCGGACAGGCAAATTCCTCAGTAATGACGGTCGATATTTCTAGTGTATTACCCTCATAGTTCTAACTCGCTGTGTTAATTAAAAGCCTCTTTTTAAAGTAATTTGTTCTGTAATCTAATAATCACCATTCACAGACGTGTCTCACGCGTTCAGAACCAGACTGTAATATCGTTCTACTTTGTTGTCGAACAGTTATGAAGCTTATATAACATTCTGGAAAGTTAATTCGGTTTCAAAGATTCCAAGGTTTTGAAAGTAGCTGCTCACTCCAGTTTATCCAACGTCTTCTCCCCTCCATCTCATTCACGTACACTTTCCCTGACAGTTCTTCATTCTTGGCCTCTCCTGGTCGAGCCTCCTCGGAGTCTTTCCCGTAATACTTGCAGTCACATCCACACCAATCGCATCCACAACATCATAATCGCATCCACACCATCCACACCCACACCAATCACATCCATACTAGTGGCATCGGCAC
>NC_136954.1:25918063-25938063 GCF_032717465.1 Coenobita brevimanus | reverse complement strand
ACCAATTACATACCCAAGGTACTGAACTTTAGCTTGACCAAACTCACACTTTGATAAATTAGCTACAAGATTAGCCTGAACCAAACGCTCAAGAAATTTACTGACATGGCATAGGTGATCTTTCCAGTTGTCACTGAAGATTAATACATCATCAATATAAACAACACACCCTGCCAGACCCTCTGTTACAACATTCATGAGCTTCTGAAAAGTGGCTGGTGCATTCTTCATACCATATGGCATTACAGAACATTCAAAAGTCTTTCCTAGTGTTACAAAACATGAGATCTTCCTAGCACGTTCAGTCATAAGTACTTGCCAGTATCCCTTTAACAAATCAAACTTACTTATGTACCTAGCCTTTCCAATCTTGTCTATGCAATCTTCCACGCGAGGGAGAGGGTAAGTGTCTGTTTTGGTTATCTGATTAACACGTCTGTAGTCGATGCAAAGCCGCTGTGACCCACCTGGCTTAGGGACTAGAGTGACAGGAGAACTCCACTCGCTCTGACAGGGCTCAATCATCTTGTGGTCCAACAGGTAGCCAAGCTCCTTCTCGATGAGAGGAACTTTCACTGGGTTCACACGGTAAGGAGGCAGTTTAATTGGCTTTGCGTCTCCAACATCGACATCATGCATCAACACAGTGGTTCTTCCTGGAGTAGCACGGAACACTTGCAGGCACTCCTGCAGTAATGCCGAAAACTCCTGCCTTTCCTCGGGAGGTAGATGAGAAAGCTTAGTCTGGAGATCATTCATGATATCAGGATTCTTCCCCAAACTATCACTCAGGCTCATGCTGCAGGGGAGAACTTCACTTGCAGACTCGGGTGGAACAGCTACATTGCAGACTGGGTTATTTTCGTCCTGCCTGTGATATAACTTTAGCATGTTGATGTGACAAAGTTGCTTGTTCTTTCTACGATCTGGTGTGGCGATGACATAGTTGACATCACTGAGTTTCTTCTCCACGAAATAAGGACCACTAAACTTGGCTTGAAGAGGTTGCCCATGCACTGGTAGCAGAATCAAAACCTGATCTCCTGGCTGAAAGTGGCGTAACCTGGACTTCTTATCATACCAAGTCTTCATCTTCTCCTGAGCAGCTCCTAAATTCTCTCTCGCCAGCTGTAAAGCAGTGGACAGCCGTTCTTTGAACTTCATCACATACTCCAGCAGGTTGACGTCATCTTCCTCTGACAGCCAGCATTCCTTGAGTAGCTTAAGGGGTCCTCTTACTTCATGGCCAAACAGTAGTTCAAAGGGTGAGAAGCCCAGTGATTCATTTGGAGATTCTCTTGCGGCAAATACGACGAATGGAAGACCTTTATCCCAGTCTTTCTGATGTTCCAAACAGTATTTCTTGAGCATCGATTTGAGTGTTTGATGATATCTCTCCAACGCTCCTTGGGTCTGGGGATGGTAAGCTGAAGACGTGATCTGGGTGATGCCCAACTCTTTCAGAGACTGCTTGAAAACATTTGACATGAAATTACTTCCCCGGTCTGACTGTACCTCCTTGGGCAGACCAAACTTTGTGAAGAACCCTAGCATTTCCTTAACCACGTTCTTTGCTGAGATATTTCTAAGTGGAATGGCTTCAGGATAACGAGTAGCCATATCAATCAGGGTCAACACATAAGAAAATCCTGAAGAAGTCTTAGGAAGAGGGCCCACAATATCCACCAACACACGGGTGAATGGCGCCTCAAAAGGAGGAATGGGAACTAGAGGCGCAACCTTTTCGGTCTGATTGCACTTCCCCACAACTTGACACGTGTGACAAGACTTACAATACCAGGAAACATCCCTGAAGATACCTGGCCAGTAGAAGTGTTTCAAAATGCGTGCCACAGTCTTCCTCACTCCAAGGTGTCCTGCCAAACTGGAATCATGAGCCACTCTAATGATATCCTGCCTACAAACACGAGGGATGACAACTTGATGTACAACCTCCCACTCACAGTCGGCTGATGCTGTTGGGGGTCTCCACTTCCTCATAAGTACTCTTGACTTTATATAATAACAAGTAGAAGCACCAGCTGATTCTTCCTCCCTGCAAGCAGAGTTAGCTAGACCTTTCAACTCAGGGTCAGCAACCTGCAACTCAACCAACTTTTGACGAGACAAATTATCAACACTACGGGATACTGCCCTATCTGGTGAGTGGTCCAAATTAGCAAGAAAAGTGTCAGCTAGGATAACATCATCATCATCATTATCCTCTAAGTCACCAGTAACTTTAGACTTAGCCCTAGTGACAGCACATGCAGGGAACACATCAGGGACATCACAATCATGGGACGCAGCCACTGGCTCACTAGACAACTGAGGAGCTGGACACACTTGACTTCCACCAATATCATTTCCAAGCAAGAAAGTTACACCTGAAATTGGGAGTGTCTCAACCAACCCAACCATAACGGAACCATTAACAAAACCAGACTAAATTCACTCTGCACAGAGGGACAGAGAAGTAATTATTCCCTACACCTTGTAAGATTATAGTTTCATCAGAGGAATTAACATTAGAGCCTAGAACACTGGTCAGCATAAGGGATTGGCAAGCACCTGTATCACGATATATTTGAACTGATTTCCTGTCATTACTGTCCAGAGGACTGACAAAACCATCAGACAGGAAATTAGCACATGAACTCTTGAGAGTGTCACCCACGTCACTGCTCAAAAGAGGAGCTCCATCATGAGAATTTAAGTTACCCCTCAAAGCAGGTTCAGTTAACTCAGTTAAAGAATTCTGGGAACTCTCAAGGGTGGACACTAGACCAATTGACTGAATATTTAAAGACTCCTTTTTGTTCACATCACGCTGTCTCCTGAAACATTTCTCCGTAGTATGACCAAGCTTACTACAATAAGTACATTTACTTTTCTGAAATCTAGAGGTGAAGCTGGTATTTACTTCCTGAGAAACATCATCTTTATTCTCTTTCCTGTTACCTGTACTCTGAGTAGAGGCAGCGTACTTACTCTCAGCTTTCCTTTTTTCTTTAGAATATCTCTTGTGAGTGAGAACATATTCATCAGCTAAAACTGCAGCATCAGACAAATTATCTATTCTTCTCTCATCAAGATATAGGCTTACATCTTTATTAACACACCTCTTGAAGTCCTCCAGCAAAATCATCTGCTTAAATTTACCAAAATCAGAATCCACATTCTTAGAATTTAACCACTGCTCTAACAGATCTTCTTTGATTTTTGCATACTCAACATGGGATTGCTTATCTTGCATATAAGTTGTCCTAAATTTTACTCTATAAGCTTCAAGAACAAGCTCATAGGCCTTAAGAATCAAGCTCTTAACTACATCATAATTATCAGATTGATCCTGAGGCAAAGATGCATAAGTTACTTGAGCTTTACCGGTGAGAACAGTTTGAAGGAGTACTGGCCAATACCTTTTTGGCCAGTTAAAACCTGTAGCTACCCTCTCAAACAACTGAAAATACTTTGTTAAATCAGATTCATTAAAAGGAGGGACAAGTTTAACATTTTTAGCCACATCAAAATCATCAGAGCTAGATGATCCAGTTCCACCTTGTTTCATGCGATACTCATGGTCTGCCTGAATCCTGGCAAGTTCAATTTGTGCCTGAGCCTGTACCTGTGCCTCTTGAATACGAGCATTTGCCTGAAATTCAGCCTCCTGAATACGAGCCTGAGACTCCGCCTCCTTAGCATTTGCCTGAAATTCAGCCTCCTGAATACGAGCCTGAGACTCCGCCTGCTTAGCATTGGCCTGAAATTCAGCTTCCTTCGCACAAGCCTCCTGCAGAGCTAGCTGTAACTTAGCTAATTCAATCTGCGTTTGCTCATTTGGAGGAGTTACATTAAACAAGCTTTTATTAATCATGCCAACAATTTGATCTTTAGAATGATGAGAGTGAACTGCAATTCCCAATTGTTGAGCAACAAGCTTAAGTTCATTCTTTGTTCTGTTTTCTACATCACACACTGTTTGCACATTTGACAAAAAATCTTTGGCTTCATCAAGTGTAGTAATAGTAGACATCATGAATAAATCACAGTCACAAAATATCAAGCAATATCCTTATGATAATATCCTGAATATCCTGATAAGAGGTCGCCAAATTTATGTTACAGAACAGAGATAGATAATGTACACTTTAAGTGAGAATACTAAAAATCACTACTGTCCCGTAAAGTTCCAGGTTCAAAACAAAGAGTTAGGTAAAATTACAAGTTAAAGTTTAATGCTCAAACTAACAACAAAACATTCAGGACTCATAAGGATAATGTAATGGCAAAAAACAGGTTAAATATATGGTTAACTGCAATAGCCTATATTAACACGAAATTAGCATGAGTAAATTTATCTAAGTCAGCCCTGTTAAAATGAGATACCAGATAATACTCAGTGAATGCCAGATATATTATTACAGATACAAAATATTATTAATGATGGCTGACAATAAGAACCTTACATAAATTACAAAAACCTTACTAGGCCCAAGAATTAACCTTATGCTACACAGTACAAGAAAAAATGCAACAACAGTTATACTCAAATTACACACAGCTGCTAGATGGTTGGAGACTTCCTGAGCACTCACAATAATAATAACTGTACAAGGGAGGACAGAGATGTGAGCAAAATGAGGAGTAGATCTAAGTGGCAATAATGCAGAGACTGAGCTCATTATATAGGGGCCAGCAGAGCTTGATACAATTTGTAAGAAGGACGCGCAAATGAAGCCATAGGGGACAAAGAGCTGACAATCCTACTCTGAACAACAGAAAGGACGACTTACTCTACTATAACGGTAGAAGGGGGGACTGAGGCAGAACACGCTCGTGATCAAACATGCAGCATACAGTGCATTAAAATTACACAAAGGATGATGAAATCATAGGCTATGTAACACTATCTACACGTATATCTTTATACTATGTATTTATTCATATACAATATATCCTACTTAACTACGTCAGTCTCTCTCTCTCTCTCTCTCTCTTCGGCCATTTTGAAAGAGAGAAGAAAATTACAGGTGAAATGCAAGCCTGGCTTGGGTGTTGAGTGTCGGATGTACGAACACGGCTGGTGCCCCTGACGCCAATCTGCACTTCACTAGAAAAGGCCATTTGGTTCGGCATTATTATAGGCCAAATTAACACACCGGATCTGCCTGACGTTGGTTTTTAGTATATTCCTGTTACTACCTGACGATTTTATTTAATTTAAGAAAGGTGTCTTGTTCGATACAGGTTCTTTACACCTATATCGAACACCTGTAGTTCAAGAAATCTATATCCAAAGGTGACTATAATAGTGAGGATATAGCAAGAATGAAATGAAAAGGCCATTCTATAGCTCATTCAGTCTAAGTTGGCTCAAATTTAATCTTTTTTCGTATTTTAAATAGCTCAGAGACACAAGAAGACAATACAAACTTCGTCTCTACATGCTTTCTGCAGTATTTCTTCGTGACTAGCATCATATGCTAGTGTTAATCATGTTGCTATGACTCAGCATTCAGGATGGAGGGATGGCAATTTTAGGTCTTCATCTTTACCAAAAGGTAAGGTGAACAGGGTATAGTGCCTAGTGGGTTAGAGGAAAACCTAATATCATAGGTGAAATATTATCCAGGGAATTTAACTGTAAAAATCAGGCCTCGTTGCAGTTACAGTGAGTCGGGATTTACAGCAGTATAAATCTTCTTGGGGCTGTTTACTCGCTGTTTATATTACCCCTTCAGTCACTTCTGTCACATGAAAGATTTATTTTGTATGCTTTATTTCTGCTGTGTTCAGGCGATTTTGTTCGTCTTAAGACTGACCTCTAGTGGTGAAAAGGTAAATAGGGAGATCCAGAAGTCTCCCCACCTAAGTTTAATCGTTGAAAGAGAGAGAGAGAGAGAGAGATGAAGGGTCTTTCTCTGTGAAGCATTGGATAGAGGCGAGTCACTTCCACTACGATAGATAGTGGTGTTCTTGCCCCAAGGATCAGATGCCCTTCAAGACCCACAAAACACGACGTGTACATGTGTAATAGAGAAGTAAGGTCATGTCAGGTGGGTACAGGTCACCCGCTATACGTACGTACATCGCTAAGAAGTGTCCTGTCGCTCGCCTGTCCCGGTTTCCTCTCCGTGGAACTGACTCTCAGCCTCATTGGTCACAGGAGCCTGGGAGTCTTAATGGAGTAGGTTTGTAATCCACCATCACCCCAACCTTACATGGGGAAAAGGGACATGATGATGATGATGATGATGATGATGATGATGATGTCATCATCATCATCATCATCATCATCATCATCGTCGTCGTCGTCGTCCCAATCTTACATGAGAAATGGGGACATGATAATGATGATGATGATGATGATGATGATGATGAGGAGGAGGAGGATCCCAGTCTTTGCCTACATGAGAAAAGGGGACAGCATGATGATGATGATGATCTGAACTTTACACGGGAGAAAGGGACAGTGATGATGACGATGATGATGATGGTGCCTAATCCTACACGTGAAACGGGGACATGATGATGATGATGATGATGATGATCCCAACCTTACTTTGGCAAAATTAACGTGAGGATGATGATGATGATGATGATGATCCCAACCTTACTTTGGCAAAATTAACATGAGGATGATGATGATGATGATGATGATTATCCCTTCACCACCAGATGTTCGTGCCAAACGTTGGCAGCAAGGACGTCCTCGTACTGAAGTGGGGAATTAAAAAACAAAACATTTTTTATTTATTGTTACGTTGTTTTGTTTTAATTTGTGTGTAGCAGTAAATCCAATTCCGTTTTCATAATGGAATTAGTGGAGCGAGTTTTGCATATCTGATAGAGGTATTTTATGTTGTGTGAATTAAACTGAATATTTATTCCTGTGGCAGTCTCTCTCTCTCTCTCTCTCTCTCTCTCTCTCTCTCTCTCTCTCTCATGGCCTAGATAACCTTAGTAATTCTGTCCCTGTTAACGTCCGACGGTTTTAGTCAGAAATGAGTCATAGGACCACATAGGTTCCATCATTAAACCCTCAAAGTCGTGCCAACTCTAGCACTGAATTCCACCTTAAGCCAGGCGATTGTATGCAGCTGAGAGTGAGCCGTAGGAGCGTGGGAGGGCTAGTGTGTTTGTTATTGGTAGGCTGAATTACAAGTTAGATGCGAGTAACAGTAAGGAGTCTGTGGGAGGTGCATCATCATCATCATCATCATCATTATCATCATCATCATCATCATGTTGTTGTTATTGTTGTTCTTCAGTTTCTTCTTCTCCTCCTCCTCCTCCTCCTTCATTGTTATTTATGTTCTCCCATCGTTATTATCCATATTATTCAAGTGAGTGAGCGAAGCGAGCGAGCGAGAACACTTACTGAACACAGTGTTTGGTCCCCGGGCCAGTAGATAAGTGTGGCTGTAACCTGGACGAGCCTGTAACCGTGAAATTGTTGTGGAAATATTAAACATCTATATATCAATCATATATTTTTGAAATCCTCATGAAGAACTGATATGACCACGTGGAAGACTGTTTAAAAGTTTACAGGATTTTAATGAAATATATTGGTGTCAGAACTGTTATAACCCAGAACTCACAGAATATAGGAGTTTTCAGATTAGTTTTTTTGATTGGGCATCCTTAAAAACATAAGCTTGGCCTCTCAAATGATGAAAATTGGTTTAGAAATAACGATTTTATGAGGGATTATGTGTGACCGATTTTGTCGCCACGCGCAGTGGACTAATTGGAGTTTTGGGTTGCGGCGGAAGTCGCGACGTGCTTATATGAATTATCCTGATAGCAAACAGTAAAACGAAAACCAGTTCAACAAGTGCAATAGGTGAAACTGCTGTGGAAAGTGGTGTGTTGGATCACATCTGTAAAGCTATACGACTCCAAAGCATTGCACTCGTTTGAATACATTCCAGATCCTGGACACATTACCTCTACCCAGCTCACTATACCAAGACGTAAATTCACCCTCTCTCCCTCTTTAATGTTGAGCTATAGCAAGTGAGTAATATAAAGTGTAAGTCACGCAGCGGTGCTATGGGAAGAGTGTAGAGCCCTAACATTGTGTTCTCTGCTACTGAGGTACGTGAAAACAGCCGGATATGGCGAACAACATTGCCTAGCTAAAGTTAATGAAGGATAGTTATCATCACTGTTGTCATCATCATCATCATCATCATCGTCATTGGTGCCATCATCATCATCATGAACATCATTGTCGTCGTCATTGGTGTCATCATCATCATCATGAACATCATTGTCGTAGTCACTGGTGCCATCATTATCATCATCATCATCATGAACATCATTGTCGTCGTCGTTGGTGCCATCATCATCATCATCATCATGAACATCATTTTCGTCGTCATTTGTGCCATCATCATCATCGTGAACATCATTGTCGTCGTCGTTGGTGCCATCATCATCATCATCATCATCATTATCATCATCATCTTCCTCGTGTCGTCATTGTCATCATCAGCAGCAGCATTATGGTCATCGCCGTCATCGTCTTCTTACAGGCAATAGCAACCAAATATATACTGGTATGTATCAGTATGTTTATATCTATCTGTCTGTCTATATTTGTATCCTATTCAGGGCCATGGCTTTCCTGTAGCTAAACCAAATCGACTGGCGTTAAACAGAATAAAATGACACACCTGGGGATACGTGGGATTTGTGGGTATTCTTTCACTTTTCTTAAATACGGTACGCAAAGCCCTCTTTATATTTTGTTTTTGATGTTAAAATTAACTCCCTTAAACCGATGTGCTCACATCACCACCAGACGATTTCATTCAGCGGTAAGGACCTCACCCATACAGTAGAGAAGGGAGTTAATGGGTGCTGTATCTAGTAACCCCAGTTCGGTAAGTCGCACGGAAGTTGAATCTGTTCGTGTGGTGGTAGAAGACTAAAATATAAAGTGCCTCACCGGGTGAAAATTCTTAAATCCACAATATATACTGTATACATCTGTTGCAGTTGTATTTTTACCTTCGAAGCTGACTGGCAAATTTCCCTCAATGTACAGAATTCGTTACACACACACACACACACACACACACACACACACACACACACACACAAATTGCGATATTTTGAACCACCTCCTGGATATGGGCGTCCTTTTAGCGACCTTGGCACCAAATGTATTGAGTAAGAAATCCTCCTGTCGCGAAATTCGATGAGATCCCTTGATATTATGGAGTATTTGTCAGGTTTTGAACACTATCTCCAGAGACGACGGCATTTCCCTGCCTCTTTATGGAGTTTTGTGCACCCAGCGACGTACTGGCGCCTGAAAAATAAGTAACCTTGATCCCAGTGTTGTAATCACACTTATATCAACCCACTCTCAGTTGAACAGCATCGTCTTTGTCGAATAAAATGGCAGAGTTATCCTGGGAATAGTTTATGACACTGATTCTCTTAACACTCTCAGAATAGTTTCTCATTCTCTGATTAAAAAAAAAAAAATCGTCTCGCGGTAGCTGTAATATAATTTTAAAACTGTCCAGATCCTGAGACGGTTAATGAGTAGCAGAAGCTGGAAGGCTGCCTGCAACACAAGTGTTAGACGCTGAAGTTGATGTTTCCTTATGCTGTATACATAATAATAATAATAATAATAATAATAATAATAATTATGATAATAATAATAATAATTATAATAATAATAATAATAATAATAATAACATTAGTAGTAGTAGTAGAAGCAACAGTGGTAGTAAAAACATCAACAATAACATCAACAAGGAACTCTCAGAAGTGCAACACCTGCGCCCATTAAGTGCTGGAAGAGCCGAATGTTTTACCTTGCCCTGTGCCCTTGACTCTTGACATTCAACTGATTGCTCTCACAACTGAATTGCTTCATTCTTACCTAACGCATAACCCTTCCACCACCTTTGCTTCAAATCACATCAAAACAATTTGAGTTGACTTTGCATAGTGACCTTAACATTTGACCTTACGCTGTGATCTTGACGCTGACTGATTATTCTCCAAACTGAATCTCATTCTCCTTGTTTTAATTATGAATCCTTCCACAAAGTTTAGTCTACATCGGAGAAAAGCCGTTCAGGTTGATCTTGCCGTATGACAATGACCTTTGACGTAATGTTCTCAAAAACAGTAGGTGAACTTGTGTGATCCTCAAGATTGACCCAGATCAGATCAAAACTCTTTTCGTTATTATTATTATTATTTTTTTTTCACACAACACACGAGTCGAACTTTGACCTTGTCCTGTGCCCTTGACCATTGACTGACTGTTGTCAAACTGAGTCCCTTCTTTCTTGCCCCACAAGTCCACTCAGTTTGGCTTAAATTATATCAAAATGAATTGACTTACTTTGACCTTTGACCTTTCACTGTGACCATTGACCTTTGTTGTGAAAGTTGGATCCATTTATTCTGGCCATATTCTTGGCCATTTTATGTCTTTGTCGACGTATGGTGAAAACTCTTAATTGATCTAACTCCGTGTTCTTCACCCTTGACCAGTTATTTTCAAGAACAAGTTTTTTTTTTTTTTTTTTTTCACTAACCCTCAGTCTTTGCACCAAGTTTGGTTAAAGGGTAAAAATTAGTTTTTTGTTATCAGTACGCACACTGTTTAAAACATACCCGCTCTTGCTTCGCGAACACGGGTGGGATAAAACATATCCGTTCTTGCTTCGCCGCGGGTGGGATAATTAAAATAATAATAATAATAATAATAATAATAAAGACATATACAGCAGTCAGCTCTTTCTCAGACTGGTGATATGAATGACTTACATTCTGGCGCTGTCACTCTCCGTGTTCTTCATATCACTAACATAATTCTTGCTCATTATGACGATGCGAATATCATTGATGGCGTCAGTGGGCAGGGGTAATGAGAACTGTAAAGATACATGATTATAATTATATCTCATTACCACCCAGGCTCCTGTGACTCTCTCAGCTCATTAAAATCGTCTGGCGTTAGCTGGAACAGAATACTGGAGTTACCCTCGTTACGTGAGGTAACTTTAGTTATATTAATTTTCTCATAATGTCTTTTTTCTCAATTTCCATTTACTCCATTCGCATTGGCCCTCTTCTCTCCCTTTCCTCTTCCCCTATCCCCTTTCCCCCTTCCCCTTCTCTCCCCCCTTCTCTTCACCGTCTCCAATTCTCTTACCATTCTCTTTCTTCCCCTGGTCCTGCCTCTCCCTGTTCCCTTCCTTCTCCACTAGCTCTCCTTCTCTTCTCCCCTCCCTCTTCTCCTTCTCTTCTGTCTCCTTTCCCTTCCTCACTATCTTCATTTCCCCTCCTCTCTCTCTCTCTCTCTCTCTCTCTCTCTCTTCAAAAAGGGACCAGGGCCGGGGCTGTAATGGGAGGGAGGGGGCAAAAGGAGGACTTAAGCGGGGTTTGAGAGGAGGAATTAGAGAGGAGGAGGACGAGAGAGTCAAGAGGAAAACTAAAGGTGAAAGAGGACCAAGAGGGAGATTTCTAGAAGGGGTACTGAAGACTGAAAAGGGGAGTGGGGGAGTGGGACCCAGAAGTGGACTTAAACGGGGGCTAAAGGATGGCTTACTAAGGAGAGGGAGTCGAGAGGAAGTGCTAAAGTGGGTGAGGGAAGGCAAGAATGTCACCTATGATATGTACTTTATAAGGGCGTGAGAAGGGGACTTAAATGGTGCCAAAAGGGGGACTAGAAGATGATTTATGGAGACATCTCAGAAGAGGTCAAAAAAAGGAAATAAAAGGGGAACCACAGAGACCTTAAAGGGTGCCAGAAAGGGGGAAGTAAAGGGATCTAAGAAGGGGACTTACAAGAAGGCATGAAGGAGAACTGAAGTGAAATGCGACGGTGCTTTAAAGAAAAATGAAAGAGGGTGAAAGAGGGACGTGAAGGGGGTGAGGGATGTCCTAAGAGGGTACTTACAGGGGTGGTCAAGAGGGGCGGTAATATCTCAGGCCGCCACCAAGCTACGCCCAGCAAACAAGCGGCCAGAATATCCTGATATAGTGCTAGTGGAGCCCGGGGGGTAGGTGGGTGGAGTGAGGGGTGGAGGTACGGAGATGAGAGAGGGAAGGAGGTAAAGAGAGTAATAAGAAAGGGATAGAGGATAAGTGGAGGAATGTAGGAAAGAGTGTAAAAAGGCAGTGGAGGAGAAGAGAGAAGGGTGGGAGTGAGAAGGGAGGGAAGGAGAGAAAAGGGAGGACAAGGAATTGAGGAAGAGTTAAGACAGGAAGATCGGAGAGATGAAAGGTAAAGGCCTGGGAAGGGAGAGAAGGAGAGAGACAGGAGGGGAGAGGAGGGAAGATCTTGAGAAGGGAAAGGAGGGGAGGGGATGAGACAGAAGGGAAACGAGTGGAGAGGAAGGGATGGGATGGAAGGGAGGCAGAAGTCGAGGTGGGAAGAGAAAGAAAGGGGAGAGGACTGAATGGGAGAGGAGGGGAAAGGGAAAAATGGAAGGAAGTGAGAAGAGGGGAAAGAAAGTGAGCAGGGAAGGGAGGGGATTAGAAGGGAGAGGAAGAAAGAAGAAGGGAGGAGATAAGGAAGAAAATGGGGCCAGAAAGAAAGACAGACAGATGGGTGGAGGCGAGAAAGTTTGGAAAGGGATGAGAAAGACTGGGAGGAGGAGGAAGAGGGGATATAAGAAATGTAAGAGGATAAAAGTCGAGAAGAAAGAGAAGTAGAAAACAGGAGTGGAGAAAAAAGGAAGAACTAGAGAAAGAAAGTGTAAAAAGCATGAAGTGGGGAGAAGAAAAGTAGAGGAATGAAAAAGACAGAGGGAAAGATTGTTAGAACGCGAGGGTAAATAACGAAAATGTGGGTGTGCAAGATTCAAGAAGAGGTTGCGAGGTGGAGTGGAAGAGATGGAAGAGCGAGAGAGTAATAAGAAATGTAAACATGAAAAGAAAAGAAAGAGGGAGAATTTTTGCTAAGAGAATGCAAGAGAAGGAAAGCAAGGTGTGAAGAAGCCTCCAGTTTTTTAACAGTAATTTCTAAAGCATATGATAACGATAGATCATGTCTGCCCTTTCTGTATCGTTGCTGACTGTGTTCTGTAATGTGGGATGCAGGCTAATCACATCTGGCAAGACCAGATGTTCTGTAAATTACCGCATAAAATAGGGTATTTTTTACGCCTCCCACTTACATACGACTAAAGAGAAAAGAAAAATGCAGTTTAAAGGAAGGAAGAACTAGGAAATGAAATGAGAACGTAAAGGGAGGAAAGGAGGAGAGGAAAAAGCGGAGAGAGCAGGAGGAATGATTTTATGAACAGGGGTAGGATTAGAAAACAGTTTAAGACAAGAGACAAGGAAATGAGAAAGAAGACCTAGGGAATAAAGTGGGAATATTAAACAAAACCATTCAGGGGCCGAAAGCTAATCGACCGCCAAGATATGTTGTTGGCTAAGATACAAGTTACCTACAAACCAAATCTGAAGAAAGTTCGCAAAACTCTACGGAAGTCAGTCACCGCGTTTCACAAAAAAGCCAATCCCTATTAAAAAATATGTTTATGGCGGATGGCATTCGGTCGTCCATGATCAAATCATCACCAAAAGTATTAGGCCTCCTCACATCCACACAGTTGCTATTTCCTGAATCTATCTATCTGTCTATCTGTTGTCAGACGCCATAATCCCGTAAAGGGTGGCCACAAAAAAATCGCTTCCATGTCTTCCTGTCCCCCGTCATTTCACTGCCCTCCCCTCAGCGCACACCCCCATCTTTCATATACCTCTCCACTCCATCCCTCCATCTCATCATTGGCCTGTCCTTCCCTCTCCCCCCTTCCACATCACTCACATACACACTTCTCGTTAGTCTCTCGTTCTCCATCCTCCTAACATGACCAAACCACCTCAGTGTATTTCTCCAAACGCTTTCTATCACATCCACACCACAACGCTCCTTCACTTCCTTATTTGTCAGTCTGTCTCTCCAGGTAACTCCACATGCTCCCGTCAAGTAACTCATTTCCACTGCTCTCACTTCTGTCCCTCCAACAAGGTCCAAGCTTCACTTCCTATGTTAGAGCTGGTATCAATACTATCATGTAACAACTTTTTTATTTCCATGCTCACTTCTTATTTCTTATAACTGCTTTCAAAGAGCCAGCAGTCTTTCTTCCTTGTTGTACCCTTTCAAGCACTTCATCCTCCAAACTTCGATCCTTACTCATCACATTACCCAAGTACTTTAACGCAATCACATTTCCCATTTCCTCATCATCCAACCTCACCGTATAATCAATGACTTCACCTCTCTCAAAGACCATCACTTTACTCTTCCCTACATTCAGCTTTAGAATTAGTTTCTTACACACTCTCCCAGACTCATTCACCAAACATTGCAGTTCCCCTTCGTCGTCACAGCTTTTCGAGATAATAAGGCTACACACACACACACACACACACACACACACACACACACACACACACACACACACACACACACACACACACACACACACACACACAGTATATCGCCTTGCAATGCTAAAGGCGATGGGATAATGAAGGGACAAGAGGGAAAAGTGAGGTAAGAAAAACGAGAGAGAGAGAGAGAGAGAGAGAAGTATAAAAATGGGAGAAGGAGAGTGTAATATAAGAATTTAGGAGTAAAGAAAAGGAGCAGGAAGTTAAGAGGGATGGAAGAGATGGAGAAGAACGGAGAAAAAATGAAGCAGATGCAACATAAACAAGGAGAAAGAAGGATGAAATTTGGTTGTGAAATATACGAGTACAAGAGTTAAGACGAGGAGGGCGATGGCAGGAGGAGGGAGAAGGGAGAAAGAACGCGATGAGAGATGGGCATGAATGGAGGCAAAGAAGAGAGTAGGAGATACGAAAGAGATTGGAAAACTGGGGAGAACACGATCGGGATGGCTATAAATGGAGGAAATGAGTTGGCAGGACGCAGGAGGGAGAGGAAAGTAAGGAATTTGTATGTAGGCTTGGGACGCTGGCTGGCTTTTGGGTAATAACTGCACATCTAGTCAAGACCAGTAGTCATTAGTGGTATTATTATAGTGTTAAATGTCGAGACCAACTGCCTAGCCCCGGGCTCCTATGCTTCTCTTGGGGCAGTGTATGATTGGATGATGGATGGATGGATATAATATCCATTTGTTTATCTACCTGTGTGTGTGTGTGTGTGTGTGTGTGTGTGTGTGTGTGTGTGTGTGTGTGTGTGTGTGTGATGGGGGGGGGATGTCAGAATGAAATACTGGATATATTCTTGCCGGGTCGGGATTGGGGTCGGGGCCGATGACCGCTCCCTTAAACCCCCAGGCGTAGTTTCTGTGCTTCTGGTTAAGTACGTTTGGTGTCAGTGACCATATATACAGTACACATAGCTATCTATCTGTCTGTATTATCTATCTACGTAATATACCTATCTATCTATATTATCTACCTATCTCTATCTCATCTCATCTCATCTCATCAGCCGTTTGTGTGTCCACTGCAGGACCGGCCTATCCCGACCGAAGTGGGGACGATACAGCCAATGTACCTCTACCAAGTGGCTTAGGCTGTCTGGTAGAGATTGTACGTAGGGTGAGAAGTGCTTGTAAGTGTAATTGTAGTGTTGGAGTGGCTTTGGATGTGTGTGTAGTCTGTGAACCAAGAGTAATCGGCCCGCGCAAGCCGACTGGGTGCAAGCATACTTTATAGTATGCGACACTGGTTCAACCACAGCACCCCTTGTGTCCGCCAATGCGGTACGTGGCCTAAAGAACGCTCCCAAAGTTTATTGCCTTGGCGGGGTGCGAACCCTCTTTCTTCAGTGTACGAAAACGCACACGTTACCACTGTACCACAGAGGCTCCTCCTATCTCTATATCTATATATATTTATCTATATATATATCTATATGTCTGTGTTATAATCCACCCACCCACAACCTACCATCCGCCCAACTATACTCCACCAACACCACCACTCCATCCACACCTCCGTCCCACCTACACCACACCACTATCGCTGCCACACACAAGTTTGCTCTCTCAACTCACTTAAACTTTTGGCACATTTTGTAACCGCTGGGGTCTTTCCGCATGTGCAGGTTTTATCCCTATTTACATTTTCGCCCAGTTTGCCAGAAAATGCATTGTAGTGTTTCCAGGAACGAGACCTCGCCGCCTTAGGTCTTAGGTGGTCCTGGGATATTAACACTGACACGGAATTTACTGAGTGTTTGGTTACTGTGTGTGTGTGTGTGTGTGTGTGTGTGTGTGTGTTTCATCATCATAATTATTGGGGTCACGATAGGATCTTTGTAATGCAGTCATCTGTTAACTTTAATAAACAGTCATTGGTCTTACATAGGGAATGGAGAATGAGAAGCTAAGAGAGTATGTATGGGTGAGGTGGAGGGGGGGGAAAGGGAAGGGAAAGACCGAGGATGAGGTTGTAGGATGAGGTGGAGAGATATATTAGTAAAAGGAGTGTGAATTGGAGGAAAGGGCGACCTGACGGAGGGGGACAAGGCAACGTTGAGGCGACTGGTTTGTGGCTAACCCCTTCCGAGACTGAGGCGTCTACCTATGGATTGGGAAATAAATAGAGAGATAGATAGGCATTTTGAAGCCATCATTCTTTCATCATCCAATCCTATGTTGCCACATGAGGAGCATAGGAGCCCTGGGATAGGCAAGTTGGTCCTGACATTTAAGATGAGAGTGACCAGCCTCATTCATCCCTGATTAGTATTACCTGTGCAGTAAACCCCAACCACCCTTTGGACATAAACCTGCCCAGGCTAAATCCGATTGGAGTGCCTTAATTACCCACTAAACCACCAGGCGCCGTAATGCAGTTATATGGCTACCATATATGTGTGTATGTGTGTGCATGTGTATGTATGTGTGTATATATGTGTATGTATGTGTGTATGTATGTTTATATGTGTATATCTATATGTGTATATGTGTGCATTCATATGTAATGTGTAATATGTAATATGTGTGTATGTATATATAATATAGGATAATAGATTTGTGTATTTGCCACTATCATGTCTGCCAAGGAGCTCCGGCTCGGCAGACCGTGCCGCTTCTTGCTTCATAGTGTGTTGATATATGTGTTATGTTCTCTTATTGGCAATAAAAAATTTTTACTCTACTTTACCTAGTGTCGTAACCGTCTCTTTCTTTATCCTCCGAGAAGTATTTCATCCACCCACCCACTCAACCCACCCACTCACAAAGCACATCCACCCATCCCACCCACCCATCCGGCCCATTGTATCTGCTCACCCACCAACCCTACCCACCCCATCCACTCAGCCCACCCCACTCTGCCAACCTATCCACCTACTCTGCCCACCCAGCCTGTCAACTCACCCACCCACCAACCTACCGCATCAGCCCCTCCCCCCACCCCACGCTCCCCACCTCCTACCGCACCCACCCCCCCCGCCCAGCCTACCCTAACCACCCCACCCTGTCCACCAACACCATTCACCACACCCTGCTCACCCACCCATCGACCTATCCCACACAACCCGCCCACTCTGTCCATCAACCCCACTTACCCCGCCGACCCTGCCCACCTATCCACCCTGTCCGAAAGCATGACTTGCAAGTTTACACACACACACACACACACACACACACACACACACACACACACACACACACACACAATGTTTTTTCATAGTATGGATTAATGCAACATCCTACGATTTCATTCAATTCAGAAAATATCTCTCTCTTATTGAAAAGGTTAAAGGAAGCTGTATGTACACCCTCTAGCTATTAAAAAAAAAAAAACGGAACTTAAAATCATCTGGACATAGCAAGGATGAAGGGGAAAAAAAAAGATTGAATGGGCTAAAGAAATAACATCAGTAGCGATCATTGTGAAACTGTCGAATGCCTGGGTAGGTGACTGCAGACATTACATCGTTAGTACAAAGACACGTGTATAGAAATATGGACCATAGCATTTAAACTCAAGTAGAGAATTCCGTCATTTTAACAGGGCCAACAGTGTACTGGATGTATAATGCAAAGCTAATTCTGTAGGTGTGTCTTGACTTGGTATTCCGTGTGTTGCTGGAGTAAAAGAACTGTACCTTTATATTGTAACTGGATTCATTGTGATAATTCAAGTTTTGGCCAGATATCGACCAGGAGAGGGTCCATGCCTGGCTGAAGCTGTTGCACCTCCACAATCAGCACTGGACCTCCTTGATCAACAGAGGGAAAAGTATCAAACAGACGGTATCAAAAAGTGCCGTAAAATTTTTTTCCAGTTTACCCTCACGAAAAACTATATAATAACTGGATCAATATAAAAACCTGGTATCTATCATTTTTATCTGACTGGCCATATTCAGGCTAAGTATTTCCAGATGATTTTGGTCAGCAGCGAGAATTCCTAGCAGCCAAGAAGCAGTGCCAGGATGCGATTCCCCCCCCTCCCCTTTCCAATCGACTCATACGAAAATGGAATAAACGTTTGTGTCACTTAAAGTCCACTGTAACCCGGTTTAATCTCAGTATATTTTATCACGGTATCAATGGCACACTGACGTAATTCTTTGAGTACCATTGTTGTAGAATATACTCTCTCTCTCTCTCTCTCTTATAGGGCCCATATGCATGCGGCCTTACATGTGCGTACAAACATAGACATACACTCACAGTAACTGCATACTTACTTCATAGGGGCAGTTGCTTCCTTGCGGTCGACAGGTCAGCTGGGCCAGGCTTGACTGGGGTTAAACAGCAAGAACATCAAAACAACATATAAAATACATAAATACTGCATGGATCGAATTGTACATACACACATGCGTGTGTTTAGGTAGGCAGAGAGAGAGGGATGGTTTAAAAAAGATAATGATAGGTGCGGAGAGAGAGAGAGAGAGAGAGAGAGAGAGGGTAGAAATACGGGAGGTAGGCTGGAGGAGGAACTGTAGTTGTCAGTCTCTCTCTCTCTCTCTCTTTCTCTCTCTCTCTCTCTCTCTCTCTCTCGTTGTTTCCCACATTTTCCCGTAATTCCCTTTTCAAATTTTCGACACAGTTTCATATCGTTGTCTTGCACCAAACATTCCAACCTTCCCCGATTACTTTCATCGTCCCCCAGTCCCAAAGCTTTTCCACTGATTGATTTTCATTATAATGGTAGGTGGGGGCGCTCACCATCCACTCACCCAATATAGTGCAACCTTCAGGCGAGTGAGGCTGATCACCCTTGCCTTAAATGTCGGGACTAAGTTGCGTTACCCTCTGTTTCTACCCTCATGATGGGACGAAAAAGGATTGGGTGATGATGATGATAATGATGATTGAAGATGATGATTATGATGATTGGTGATGGTGATTATGATGATTTCCTCGACTGTCATCCTTTTTAACAATCGTTTCTCTGGTCCTTGTCACATTTTTTCGAAACCTGATTTCTTTTTGAGAATCCAATTTCATCCTTTCCATTCTGGATTCACTTTCTGGAAAATGTATATGCAATATTGCTCCAAATTCGTAGTCGCTTTTTTGAAATTATATATTGTGCATCAGTGTCCTTCAGTTTTGGTTTCTGTTTTTTTATTTATACTCCTTTATTCAGTTTTTCTTAGTATTTCCCACCTTTGATAAAACCCGTTATTATATTATTTACCCTCTGCATTTTGCCACACATTTTCTCTATCATTATTTTGGCATGTTCATTCCTCCTAATTCGCCTTTCCTTCTTTCTCCCCTCTACAGTTTTGCATACACTTTAGTAATCTGTTGTTTTTGCGCAGCGGTGTGTGTGTGTGTGTGTGTGTGTGTGTGTGTGTGTGTGTGTGTGTGTGTGTGTGTGTGAACAAATTAACTCAAACAGTTTCGTTGACGTTAAATTTGGTGGAGGGATAGGAGGGACAATCAAGGGATGAACGACCTGTTATCACAATGGGTCAAAGGTCAAGTTCACAGAGGTCACAGGGCTGGCTCAGAGTCTGACCCAGCAGTTTCAGCTTGAAGCCA
>NC_136954.1:25888063-25913063 GCF_032717465.1 Coenobita brevimanus | reverse complement strand
CATCAGGGTGAGGTAATATGTGAAGTATCAGACCCGCCAGCCTTCTCTCCTCTTTACTCACTCATACACCTCGCTGCACAATGATTATATTACTCCCTTTACACACACACACACACACACACACACACACACACACACACACACACACACACACATCTCTATTCTTACACACATTACACATACTCAGCACACTCAACTAACACCAGGGGTGGGGGAGAGCCGTCGTGCACTGATTAGACTATTTGCCTATTTGTTGCAGTACTCTGTCAGTCGTATATTCAATGTTGATACTTTGGCTCCAGGCTCCTCGAAACGTGAACCCAGTGGACTGCAGGCTGATGTTCCCTCTCCTGCAGTCCTCAGTTCGGATGATGAGGAGGGAGCTTAGAGACGTAGTTACATAACGAGGCCAGTTTTATTAGAGCAACCACATGAAGGTGTCTCACTCCACCACCAGTCAGATGCTAAAATACAGATAAGAAAGCTAATGTGTCCCCTCTGATGAGATGAAACTTGATTATAGGTTTTGATTTCATGCGCCCACCCCCACGAATATTGACACCATGATCTCGAAATGCATTAACTCATTCACTACCAGGACGGATTTACTTCTTCAATCCTTTCAGTTCGATGAGGTGTGTGTGTGTATGTTTTAACCAGGCCATCAACACACAGTTTTATTCAGCTTAGGAAATGTGTCTAGTTTGGAAAGTGTATATGATCCACTGTCAAACTCATTTAGCTCAGAAAGTCTCTCATGAGTTGAATAAAATCGTCTGGAAGGCACAAGAATAAAATACAAATGACATACTATACTCTGTTCACCTTAACTTGGCCGTTTTTTTTTTCCTCCATTTGCAGCCTATTTCACGTAGCTCAGCGGCAGTAAAAAGACGGTGCTACAGCTCTACCATCTTTCCATAGTACTTCTTCGTGACTAGCATCATATTCTAGTGTTAATCTGTTGTTATAACTCAGCATTCAAGGTGGACAGATCGCAATTTTAGGACAGGTTGGAGTAAGAAGAGTATAGTTGTAAGGGGATAATTGTGGTTACCAAACACGTGATTTTATGCAGCACAGGAAAGTTACTACCGTGGCAAAGACGTTAATGAAGGCTACATCTAATTCCTGTTGCTCAAAAGGTCCTTTGTTTTATGTGTCCCACTCTGGGCATAGGCTTCACAGTCTGTTTCCAAGGCCCAACAATCCTCCTACATACCATACACCTCCACATGCCACCACTTGGGCGCTAACACTCATCGTCCATATTGAATAAATGCTAGGACTGTCCTAAGCTAAATAAAACACCTTTAAAATATGTCATGTCATCTCGTATGATATATCAATGCTGTCATAATATGTCATCTCATGCATGTCATATTAGTGCTGCCATGTCATGTCAAATCATGTTAGCGTTGTTTTTTCACGCTATAACTGTCGTCATGTTAAATTACTGTTGTTTTCATGTCATTGTTATCATGTTGTTATATCAGTTCAGTCATGTCATTATGTCAGGCAGTCAGATGTCGGCCAGATTTTGAATTATAATTTCAAGCAAAGTAACTGGTCCTGCGTTTACGAGTTTTGCATTTTGACTGGCCGAGAGAGACCCCCACCCCCCCAACGTTCTCTTCGCTTAAGACATGCCTTGCCGAGGGGCGGCGGAATAAACTAGTTGTGTGAACTCTCCTGCGGTCGTCCTGCATCGGCCTGACGGATACGGGTGGCTTTAGAGTGGCATTAACCATCAAGCTGGTCTTAAAGCTACTTCCCCACAGCTAAGCCTCCCTTCCAGCCCAGCGCCGTCTGTTGTTTATGTTAGGCATTAACCAGCGTGTTTGTGTAGCTATGCATATTTTCGTCTCGGACAGCAGTCTTTCTCTATACCATTTACTCTTCACTTCATGGTCTCTGAGTGCCGCCACCTTTGCATGCATCAGTTTGTGCGTTTGTGGGGTTGAATGCACGTACTTTCGGCGATGCTTTGCGTTACAGTGACGAGTGTTAATGTGGAGAGTGAAAAATTATTTACTTTTTACTTGTTCTGCGCAGATTTTTACGCTACCGGATTACATACAATGGAAAGTTCTATATCTGTTAACATATAAGCAACTCAGACCTAAACAACGGATCATTATCAAACCATGCAGCGATTTACCAGTGACCTAAATCTACTGAGATCTTCATCATGTCAGCTCCTCAAGTAATGGAGGTCCATGGAAAGGCTTCGGCGTTAATCTTTCACTGTGAAGCGACATGCGTTAACTTCAAGACACAGTGTTTGGTGCTGGTGCTTGTGATTCTGTCTAGTGCATATTTCTGCTCACAAATAATGCAGTGAATAGTGTAGTTGACAAGGAATGCTGAGGCAGTTGAGAGTGGAGAGTTTTGTTAGGGACAATTGGTGTGATGGACAGTTGGTGTGATGGAAAGTTTGTATGGTGGACAGTTGGTATGGTGGACAATTGATGAGGGACAATTGGTAGGGTGGACAATTGGTGTGGTGGACAATTGGTGTGGTGGACAATTGGTGTGGTGGACAATTGGTGTGATGGACAGTTGGTGTGGTAGACAACTGGAGAAACGGACAACTAAAACCATGGACAAACGTTACAGTGGACAGATGTGATAAATTATATGGAACAAATGCGGGATGTTCAGTAAACAGAGGAAGCAGTGTGATGTGCGTAGATGGGATATAAAATGAATACAGTGGAGAAAAAGGATAATGTGATGGACGACCAGCCAGCAGGTGGGTGGTGAAGGTTGGGCTGGGCGGTCTGCCGTCTTTCCTTCCTCACCTACATCCATGCCTCACCCATCCACTCCTGCCTCAACCACAAACCTGCCTCACCCACATCCCTGTTTCACCCACACCCCTGCCTCACCCAATCCCTTGCTTTGGTAACAGACGTTTCTCAGTAATAAACCTGCCTCACGCATCTGCTGCTGCAACAACAAACCTGCCTCATCCCTCAATCCCTGCTTCGCCCAAGCACACCTGCCTCACCCAGTTTCCTGCCTCGCCCAAACTCCTTACCCTGCCACCCATCGCTACCTCACCATCACCATCTCTACATGGACATCTGTGTGAGTACTGCCTCTGACTTACATAAACTTACACACACACACACACACACACACACACACACACACACACACACACACACACACACACACACACACACACACACACACACACACACACACACACACACACACACACACACACACACACACACTCTCTCTCTCTCTCTCTCTCCACCACAACACCCTCCGGTATACACGGGAATGTTTCATTAACGCTGGGGTCGCTTTGTTGGACATCTGTGTTGATTAATGGAGACTGCCACAGCGAGAGGGACCACAGTCAAGGGTTTAGGGCGATACCAGGCACAGGGACTGACTACCTATGACCTACCTATGTCACCTACCTACCTACCTACCTGGCAACCTACGTACTAGATACCTTCTTACCTTCCTGTCTAACAACCTTCCTTCCTAACTACCAACCTTCCTTCCTACCCTTCTACCTACTTACCTTCCATGTCACAGTCAAGACTTTATTAATCTGAGGGATTATAAAGCACAGGAACTGACCAGCCAACCTACCACTTTACAGTCAAGGTTTTGTTGGAGGCGATGCCGGTTACAGGAACTAACCAGTCAGTCTACCTGTCAACCTACCATGTCACTGTCAACACATTAGTTGAGGCGATACCAAGCCCATCAAGATACTAATCAACCAACTGGCCTAACTACGTACCGTACCTACCATGGTCGAGGCTATTTTAGGTGATACAAGGCACATGGACGAATCAACCAATCATCTTTGCTGTCTACCTGGCTACCTGTCTACTTACCTGCCATCTTACCTGTCAATCCATATCCACCTCTACATCCATCACACCGATTTAATTCCCAACACTTTTTTTCTTCCCTTGAAATAAATTCCTTACGGTCATATTCTAAGTAGCTTTGAGGTCTTCGTAACATCATTTCCTTAGGGATTTAGTCTGCACATTAACACTTCATAATCCTCTTCTTTATTACCGATGCACACTTTTAGGAGAATGTTAAGGTGCACTATGCAAAATAAATCGCTTAAGAGAAGGTGCAACGGAGCCTCTTATGTCACTTAACTTACGATCATAAATCCAATGACGTATTTTTTACTTTATGTATATTGACTTTTGTTGTATGTAATTAACTCCCTCATTAACCACACTATCAATAGAGGTCTTTACTAAGTTGATATAGGCTACAGTTGTCTCAAGGAGGATCATGAATAAACTGAAATACACGTCGTTAGAGGGACTGGGTTAACTTCCACACCAGCAAGTTCTTCCTCTGTCCCTCGACATCATTCTCATAAAATAATAATAATAATAATAATAATAATAATTCATCCATCCATCATCCAATCCTACATTGCCCCATGAGGAGCGTAGGAGCCCGGGGCTAGGCAGTTGGTCCCGACATTTAAGATGAGAGTGACCAGCCTCACTCATCCCTGAGTGGCACTACATGAGCAATCAACCCCCAACCATCCCTTGGATATAAACCTTCACCGGCTCAATTCGATTGGAGCGCAATAATTACCCACTAAACCACCAGGCGCCAAAATCTGGTTATATAGTTACCACCCAGCGTAGTCAATGGTTTCCTGGTGTACAGGAAACCATTTGGTTCGTCACTCAGTGTAGAGTCACCCACAGGCTGAAGGAAGAGGAAAGAATGAAGGAAAAAAAGACAGAATAGGGAGTGTAAAGACACCCGTAGGCAGAAGGACGAGGAAAGAATGAAGGAAAGAAAGACAGAAGAGAATGGAAGGAATGAAGGATGGAGAGGAAAGGGCAGACACCCGAGAGCAGCACTACATCGAGTGAGTGGATGGTGAGCGCCCCCAACTACCACAAAAATAATAATAATAATAATAATAATAATAATAATGCTCAAATTAAATGTAATGAAAGTAGTGACAATTTGACGCTCGAATTGCTATAATTTCTCTTCTGTCCATTTTATTTTGGTTACTCAGAATAACAAACATAAAGACGACCCTAGCAGTGAAAGTTAATAAAGGTATTGTATTAAGCCTGTGACCACTTGGATTTCACAATTGTTTAAAATTATCTGGTGTTAGGTTGAATCAAGTGGCCAAACCCACCTAGCTCGTAGGTAACGTTGGTAACGTGATCTGCTTTATGTTACGAGTGCGAGATTCTAAACTGGGCCTCGTTGGACTTTCGAAGTAGGTGCTTGAAAGTATGTGATTTCCTCCCTGTCATCAGTACCATCATCATCGCCATCAACATCGTCATCGTCATCATCATCAATCAGTCAAACATAATCAGTCATTTATCATCAGTCCTCATTCTCATCCTCCTTTCATTTGTTGCCCCATCAGAAACGTAGGGGCCCTGGGCTAGGCTACTTGGATCCCAATATTGAAGGAAAAAGTAACCAGGTGCAATCCCTAAGTTCCTTCATGAGAACACCCCAACCCAGCCTCGGATGCAAACGCTTGTAGTTCACATCCAGTTGGTGCGTCCTAACTCACCAGGTTTTTGTTTGTTTACGTGGTTACCACGCAACGTAGTAAATGTTTTTCCTCACCATAAACACAGTATTACTATGTGGGTATACATCCAACAAGCTTAAGTGCTGTTGTGCATCTAAGCCTATAAGAGATGTGAGCTTTGTAGACTGCAGGCTTAAATTTAGTCCAGTCCCTTAAAGTTAAAGCTTTATGTAGATCTTCACAGATATATCTTCAAAATAAAATAGGACGTTGATTCACTCCACATTACCAGAGTACAGCAGAAGGTTAAGATTATGATGATGATGATGGTGATGGTGATGGTGTTATTGGTATGATGATGATGACGTTGATGAGGACGGTAATGATGATGATGATGATGGTGACATTGTTGAGGACGGTAATGGTGATGATGATGATGATAAAATGAACCTGAATTAATATACAACTAACCTTAACCCCTTCAGTCCGATGACGTGTTTTGTGGTTTAGTCATGCTACCTCGACAGGACTGAAAATATTTGAGAACTCTTGCAGGAGAGAGAGAGAGAGAGAGAGAAAAATGTAAACAAAATCGTGCGGTAATATTAACAACAAAACCAGAGGAAAGTCATTGGAATGGATTGCTAAAAAAAATAAAATACCTGAAAACTTGCAAGCCCTGTCATGTACTTTGTCTTCACGTTAAACACAATAATCTTGCACATGGATGCATCTACAATATTGAACCTTAGTGACGTAATACTGTACTATAATTTTTCTTTTTTCGTGGTATTCCTTCCTTGCTTTGCGAACTCTGCATCATCCCCATTCTTTGGTGGGGAATAAGTCAGACTTCTAAATATGTAACTAATAATAAAAGAATGCCGTAAAACAACTCTGACTGTTGTACTCAGAATTGAATAATATGAAATTTATGTAAATACCTGACCAAAGTGAGCATAAATATATCACGAATAATTAACGATTACAACAATATATCTTTAAATCGTTTGTCATATAAGGTGCCAACGCGTGGTGGCGTTGTATACCCTGGGTGGAGAAAAGCAGCTGCGGCGTCCACCCTGGAGCCAAACCTCCTCAAACTACCCTGCATCTCGCTGTGGGAAGGACCTTTGTGAGGCTCTGTCTACCGCAGGGGGTGCCGGCTCACAGTGTGGTGTAGATACTGTACTGTACCTGTAGGATGGCCGCACAGAAGCAGTTGCTTACATGTGGTTGACGGGTCTGCATTGCAGGCAGATCAGGGTAAGCAGCAATTACGTCATCCCCGTGATCTCCCCTTCGGCGCCACAGTGACCTGATACCCTCCCCTTACACACACACACACACACACACACACACACACACACACACACACACACACACACACACACACACACACACACACACACACACACACACACACACACACACCACATAGTTTTTCACGTGCCGACCACACCGGGAATTTAACCTCGGCCAAAAACCATATATTTTGTGGTGTCGTCCTCTACAGTATGACGCTGAAAGTATTCCTCTGGGTCGGGGCAGGACAGAAAAAAAATAAAACAAAAAACACACAAAAAGCACACCCCACAAAAAGCTCACTGTCTGTGTGTCTGTGAGTTTGTGTGCTCTCTCTCTCTCTCTCTCTCTCTCTCTCTCTCTCTCTCTCTCTGCATTTATTTTTCCTAGGTTACACGAGAATTTTGCTCAGCTGAATAATATAAAAATGAGAGGAGCCAGTGGATGTTGTTGTTGTTCGTGCTCCTACTTTGTTCTTGTTGCTGCTGCGGCTGTTATTATTATTATTATAACTGTTATTATTATAATCATCATCATCATCATCCGGACCTCCTCTCCCACCTGATGTTACTATTATTATTACTATTTCTCTTGGGTGGGAAAGGAGGTCCGGATGATGATGATGATTATTATTATTATTACTATTATTATTATTATTATTATTATTATTATTATTATGTATACTTATTATTTTATTATTATTATTATTATTATTATTAGTAGTAGTAGTAGTTGTAGTAGTATGAATGACTTCCACCAGCGAAATTGGAGGGAGTTTATATACTTACCGGGGCCGTTTTTGTGTCTGTGTACAAGATATCTTAAAAAGATGTTATTGGATGTCAGTGAAATCTGGTGGTCAGGTGGACAGTGGGTCAAGGAAGAGTTGATTAGATCTGAGGTGAACTTGGGTCGGGATCCAGGAATAATTCATACATATATTGGCTTTAGCGGAGGTATGCACTCTCTGAGATTGTGTAACAGGGTGGTAAAATTAGTCGTCTGGTGGGATAGAGGAATTTTAGCGGATGATATGTAGTCAGACTAGCGGTGATCTGCTGTGATCACATTCGTTCAAGAAATCAAGAGGTGAGTGGAGGTTATCGGTCTTTATCACCCTGGGCGTTGGTGGCTCATTAACTTCAATCCCTGCACTCCCATACGGGTTTTATTAATTTATTTTATCTTTCTATCTTTCTCTGTCTTTATTTATTTATTTATAGCTACTTTCCCCAAAGGATTTCATTCAGCCTAAGATTTTTCACCTAGAGGGTTCACAGGCAGCCATACTTATATCTTCAGTATAATACGTCTTTCCTAAGTTAAATAAAAGGAGGGAACTTGATTAAATGAAAAAATATTGTCATCGTACTGAAGGAGTATGTCTTGTAGGCCACAGGAGCCTAGCCTCGGCCCATACACTTGGCAGGGGATAATACAGTTTTATTTATTTATTTTTTTCATCGTTAACAATAATGATGATGATGAAGGTAACTAGTGTAATTTCAGAATATCCTGGTGCAACGTTAATAATGATAATAGTAATAAAATGATGATAATAGTAATGATAGTAATAATAACAATGATGATGATGATGATAATAATAATAATAATAATAATAATAATAACGCTACTACTACTACTACTACCACCACCACCACCACCACCACCACCACCACCACCACCACCACCAGTACTACAACTGCTACTACTACCACCACCACCAGTACTACTACAACTACGAAGTACTACTACTATTGATATGATGATGATGATGGTTGCAGCAATAGTTGTGATAGTATTAATAACAATGATGACAGTGATAATAATAGCAGCAAATAATGAAAAATATTGGCAAATAACGCAAAGCATTTGATGTTTGCAGCGGAGCGACATGACATAGTTTCATGCCTTGAATTACTTTGTGTGTGTGTGTGTGTGTGTGTGTGTGTGTGTGTGGCGCGCGCGACAATATAGCTCGAAAAGTTGTGGACGAATATTCACCAAACCGTGAGGAAATAACCATGTGGATGTGCAGAAGCCTATTACTTTTGGTGGGAATTTGATCAAAGACAACCTAATACCAGCCGCTAAATATTTTTCTTAATATCGATTGGCTTTGGGGGAAATTCAGTGACTGAATTCCGTAGAGTTTCGTAAAGTTTTTCTTAAAATTTGATTTGTAGGTAATATATACTTTAACCATCAACATATTTTGGCGGGCGATTAGCATTCGGCACCCGACTGCTTTTGCGTCATTTCACCAAAAAACGCCTCCTAGCATATCACAACAGCACTCTATTACCACCAGCACAAGTTCATTCATTTTAACTTGGCCCAATCTGTTGTCCTTTTGAAGCTTATTTCATGGAGCTGAGTGACAGTTAAATACTGTACTACAGCTCTACTTCCTTCCCATAGCACTTACTTGTGACTAGGACCATATTCTTATTCTAGTGTTAATCTCTTGCAACAACTCAGCATTCAAGATGGAGAGATGACAATTTAAGGTCAAGTGTTAGTGAACAGAGTATATCCCTGTTTGAGTCTATTGTCCCAGCTCGAAATGTACTGTGGAGAGAGAGAGAGAGAGAGAGAGAGAGAGAGAGAGAGAGAGAGAGAGAGAGAGAGAGAGAGAGAGAGAGAGGTGAATAGCATGGTCCGACTGAATCTTTATTCTCGGTTGAAACAAACTTTCTTTTTGTGCGTACCCCCTTCTCTCTCTCTCTCTCTCTCTCTCTCTCTCTCTCTCTCCAGCATTGGCTAACAAAATACAATGCTGCCAGTTTGCAGCCTATGAGGTACGCCTTTCAGTGCAAAACTGAAAATAAATAAAATCAGTATGTTCAATAGACAACGAAAAATAATGGCATCATAAAAAAATAAGGATATAAGAACGTGCTTTTATTTATTTTTGGCTGGGACGTATCCTGACTAACTTTGGGGGTATCGTAATGTTTTTTCTATAGCGATTTATTTTGCACATCAATTTCCTATAGTATGCACATCAGTTTCCCCTAGTATGCACATCAATTTCCTCTAGTATGCACATCAGTTTCCCCTAGTATGCTCATCAATTTCCTCTAGTATGCACATCAGTTTCCTCTAGTATGCACATCAATTTCCTCTAGTATGCACATCAGTTTCCTCTAGCATGCACATCAGTTTTCTCTTGTATATTACAGGTGCAAACTATGGCGAAATTAAGACCATGGAAATAACATTCAAGACAGTGGTATCGTAAAATATGCAAAATTACTCACTAAGGAAGAAGTAAGAAAAAAATATGGAAAATAAATATGGAAATAAATATGGGAATAAATATTGAAAATAAATATGGATAATAAATATGCAAATAAATATAGAAAATAAACATGGAAATAAATATGGAAAATAAATCGCTAAGGAAGAGGTAAAAAGATCCCTACGTCTCATTGGGTACGAGGACGTTAGTAAGGGCAAGACGACGTAGTATTAGTGAAGTGGCAAAAAATAAAAAATCTAGCCATTCGAGTTGGCATGGATTTTTGTATCACTTGTGTCAGAGATATATTTTGCATAATGCATCTTAAGTGTCTTATTTATACCTTTTTAATATCTACGTGTGTTCGTGGACGACATAGTTGATAGTGATGTGTAATGCTTAGAAAAAATAACTGAGGAAGAGGTGAAACGAAGCCCTCTGTGCTACTGTGTGTCAGGGCGTGAAGAAGTAACGGGAAGGGTAAAGTGAGGTAGTATTTTACTTGTCCTACGGCTGACAGGGAGGACAGTCAGCTGGCGGTCGGGTCTGGGTGTTGCAGGGGAGGGGAGAACGGGGGCAGGGAAACATGGCGGGGAACTTGTCAGGGAGGCTTGGGAGGGAGAGAGAACCAGTATCGCCTCGGATGTGTAGGTGCGTGTGTGTTGCTCCCGTTTCTAACCGTCCACGTGGGTGCGAAGTCTTTCTCGTCCTCACACTCACACCCGTGACTGGAGTTATACCTGTTTGTGCGGAACTAAATAGACTGATGTCACATGTCTTCACTGAGAAATATTTGGAACTGCTCTCCTGTACCTTGTGGTGAAATATATACGATTTGGCTCTATCCTCATCCGTTGCTGGGAACTGCACGATTATATGAACAAGCGAAATTATACCGTCTGTCTACAATTAAGTGGCACGAAGAAATAGCTTGATTATCTGAAAGTGTTAAAAATCAATGCACATTTACACCTCCCATCCCTACACTTACACCCGTAACTGGGAGTCTGAGTGGTCGTGCGGAGTTACATTTAATGTCTTCACGTCAATAATAGGCAAGGAAAATGGTTACAGCCATGAACATACACTGAAATACATGCACTTTTTTCCATATATCCAAGTGAGCTGGAAGTGCACATTTTAAGGTAGCAGTGGTCGTTAGGAAATATATATACCGTACGTACACTGTCTTTCCTATATCGAAAAAAAGAGAAAAAAATCCTACTCCAATACCTTGACATATGGACATACATGCATTGTTATTGTTTGCTGCCAACTGGTAAAGAAAAAATATTGGTACACTTTGTGCGATACCCAAACGTGTGAAATCTGTCGCTTACTAATTGTCTGGCACGGAACAGTACAATTTCTCCCACACTTGAACAAATATATATATAATTTAGTACACCTATATCATTTGGCAAAGGAAAATAAAGCTTGCGTCCTTTTCCTAACGTGCGAAAATATACCTCTGTTGCCAAGTTACATTCATCTATCAAGGGAGTTATTGATCAGTTTGCTTCCTTACCTGTATGCAAAAAATACGTGATGTATTGCCCCCGTGCTATCATCTGGCGATTAATAACACTGATAAGGTTGCTCTCGTACCGGAACGTGCGATAATATACTCTTTCGTCGCCTGTCGTAAAAAGTAAAAACGCATTATATGCCAACGCCATCGATTCGCTGCGTGTAATGCATGACGCAGCGTAAAGATCTTATTTATGAGTAATTTCGCCAAAAAAGTTAAGGACCTTGGCGATACCTTGATGCTTGTGTCTGTTGGATTATTAATAATTATTCACCATTGTTGTGTGTCTTGTTCGGCTTATGGTGCTTATTTGTACTGTAAGTAAACTACTTATTAACGATTTGAAATACGGTCTCGCGAAATAGCCAACGTATTACCCTAAAGGAGATATGAGAGTTTTGAAAATCCCATGAAAGGTAAAGTTTGTGAATCTCTATAAAAACTTTTAGCCTGACAACGCATCCTGACGTCTACTGTAGAGGTACCGTACGTCACGAAATGTAGAGTTGTGGACAAATTAAAGGTGGGTGCGGCAGCGAGGCTCAGGTGTGAAGTTCGTGCGACCGCGGGTGTTTTACTGTAGATGCTGGTTCGGAGAAATCTTGGAAAGTCTGTATTGATTTTAATGGCCTTGTGAGTGTAATTCGTTGTGGGAAGTTACTGTAAAATGCATGGGGGCTTTAGTACGAGGAAGTGCCGTGAACCCTTAACGTGAAGTCGTCCTTTGAAGTTAAATAAGAAAAGATGTTAAATGTTGTAAGGGTTAAGGGGAAATAATTAGCCTACTGTGAAATCCAAACTTGACACAGTATTCGTGTAGATTTTCGTATGAGACTGATGCATTTACATACTTTTATACGAGAAGGTAGTGTGAAATCCGGGACTTAAGGACGAACACAGTGTGAAATTCTTTAAAATTCAAGAAGAAAAAAAAAACTATGAAATTTCTAAGGTTACATATAAAGTGTTACAGATAAGTAATTTGACTCTGAAATCCTTTCAAGCTTAATGACGAACAGTTACAACAAAATAAGCCAGAATTATTTACGAACGGCTACAGTTAAATCCTCCTCGATCTTCGAAAGCGTCAGCACAATACAGACAAATATTAAGTAACTGAACACTTACACACAAACCAGCCATTCAGCCAGATATGTGTTGTATAGTGTTTTTATAAGACAGAATTCTTTAGTGAAATTTTGTGTGAACTGAAAGGCTTCATCACAACTAACTTTTGAACCCTGCTAAGTAAATACAGAGTAGTTTTTACTGTCCTTCATAGTCTGACGGAAGTGCTATATACTGTAGTCTGATCTTGGATGAGGTCTTACAAGGGAAACTGTAAGGCAAACAGTTAAAACAATCTAGAAAAAGATGCAATATTTGTCATCATAAAATTATGTAGAATTGTTTGAGGAAAGTCAAAACTAAACTAAAAAATAATGCATGGCAGAGTCGTAAGTGCTAGAGTACTTCATAAGTTTTATACGCTTGTTGAGAAAATTACATGGTAAATACTTAAGCTGAAGAAATATAGACAAAGGTTCAAAACAGAAAACCGTTCCTTATATCAAGGTATCAGCGCAGACTCAAAGAAAATAGTATCGAAAAATCGTGAAGATGAACTATGAAAATTGTACAGCAAAGTCTTCAAACACACTAAGAAAGCTGTATACCAATATCTTGAAACTGGCCTAGAAAAAACACGACCGAAAACTTTGAAGCAGTTCTAAGAAAACCATACACCAGAATCTTCAAACAGGCATAGAAGTCATACACTAAGAAAGACATATCTAACTCTTGAAACAGGTTATTAGAAAGTCCAATAACAAAGACTTGAGCCATAATTAGAAACGTGTAAGTAGAATGATGAGACGGGATTTAAGAGAATCGTATGTCTGCAAAATAAATAAATAAGAGAATCGTATGTCTGCAAAAAAAAAAAAATAAGTAAATAAATAAGAAAAAGAAAATGAAATAAACGCAGAAAAATCTTGTACTAAAAAAAAAACAATATACCTAAAATCTTGACACAAGCTTTAAGCAATTCGTGTATTAAAAACTGGATCAAACTTTGAAGAAAATCGCATACAGAAATCTTGAAGAAACAATAAAAAACAAGCTAAATCGAATATAAAAACAAAAATACCGAATAACAAAATTTTGGAACCGTACACTAAAGTCTTGTATGAAGTTTTAAAGAAACCGTATGCAGTCTTGATACAGACTTTTAAGACACCACATGGCAAAGTCTTAGAAGTGTTTTGTCTGTGTTTATAACTCGCGCTGGCAACACTGCTGTTAAGAAATCGGCTGGCGAAGTCATAAAGTGTCTGCACGGTGGTTTTAACTTGTTCCGCAGTTTAACCAAAATCGTTACTCTGACCCGCGAGCCATGGGCGTGATGTGGGCGTCGCGTAGGCGGCTGTGGGTGGCCATGGGCGTGCTGATGGTGGGATGTCGCTCGGTCTTCCCATCCACGGTCTCGGCGGACACCATTCCTCTCGGTAAGTTGTAAAGAATGTGTGTTATTCCTCTTTTTACTCTGGCTTGACCTAAAAATGCCATCTCAGAGTCATGAATGCAAATTTAAATAAGTAAATTAACATTAAAATACGGAGAGAGTCATGAAGAGGTCCTATGGAAAGCATATAGAACTGTACACTTTTTTCTTCTACTGGACTACGTGAAATGAGATGCAAAATGAAGAACGTGAAATTAGATGCACAATGAAGAAACTCTGGGCCATACTAAAATGCGACGTGTATGGTCTGGATCCTCACGAACCAGCCTTACCATAGTTCTGATGCTTCCCCACAGGAGTGTTTGTTTTCACCTGACGAAACTGTGCCACATCGACCACTTGAGTGTAAAGTCGTGGCTGCATGATATTTAGTGAGCCGTAGTATATAAAGTAGGAGGGAGTCTTTGGTTACTGATCAAATTTACCTTTACACTTGGCCAACAACTATAATTGAAAGGGACTAGAGTTCTTTGTCAGGTTAGAGCAAACAGGCAACAGTTTCCCGCCTACCTTCCTTAGCTAGATCCTCGTGAACTACTCTACTGTTAGATCTCCATATCCCAATCCCCATTAGTTAGTCTGGCTCATGGTGCTGCCTAATATTACTTACCTACTTGGTTTATTTTGGTTCATGGTGATTGCTCATGCCCCTACATAGGTGATTTATTTTGGCTGGTTTATTTTTTGATTCATTTTGGTTCATGGTGGTTCCTCATGTCCCCAAAAAGTTAATTATTTTGGCCCTCATCTTAGATCGTCATGACCCTGGTGCCTCCCTTCTACTGTGCAGTTTCGAGGCACTAATACATTTTTTTTCCTTCGGTCATGGGGTTAGATTTGCTAATTTATAAGCAAGTCCTTGTCGCAGCTTTTTTTTATTTTTTTAATTTTTTATTTATTTATTTTTTTTTTTTCTGCAGGGAGAACAACAGCGGTGACAAGATTCGGCACTCACCTTACCTCCTCCTGACCTGACTTACAACCAGTTCAGCGTCGTAACCAGGCCATTCTCTTGCAGGAAGAACAAGGGGTAAATAAAGATCTTGTGTCCAGCGCTTGTCTTCCATGTAAAAAAACAGATCATAGTTAAGATTGGGAATGGATCGTAAGTTTTTAAAAATGAATCTTAGGCCACAGATTTTATTTTCACGAAGCTTCTGATAGACATGAAAATTTTGTAGCTATCTTCTGTGTGGGTATCACATTTTGTTCCCAAAGTTGCATTTCGAACCGTGTTAAAATCATCATAGAAATTTGGCTTTCTGTTACCCTGTTTTTTGTGTTTTCTGGGAGAGAACAAATTGCCTTCGGTTCCTTCTTTGCATTAAAAAAAAATTATGTAACTGTACTTGGAAATCTTTCGTAAAAGTATGAGAAATTTCTGCCTTGGTCTCCGTGTAATAATAACGGTATCAGCACAGTCCCATAGTAACCCCTTCGAGATGTACGGGCCCGTCTCGAGGCCATCGTATTCGAGAAAATTTAAGGAGAAAACCTGTTACATCCGCTGTTGTCTTTACACGATCGAAAATTCTCCCAGTCGCCTCTCGTAGATCGCCGTCAGACTGAGACAATAACCACTTGATTCCCAGGCGCCTTGGAGGAAACGTATCAGAGCTTAATTCTTTCAACACAATGACTGCACGTATATTTTATCTTAGTCACGGTATCTCCAGCAGTTTTATTAAATTTAGGAGACTTGTTGATTAAGACGGAGTAAGTTTAGCATATATATTAAACTCTTTACAACAAGGGTATAATGGGGCTCGTATGGGGATGAATAAAAATGTCTAGATGTAGAAAGAGTGAACTCAGAATAATGGAGTCTACTTTTGAATCTCTCTCTCTCTCTCTCTCAATACTCCAGGAACCTTCTATAGCTTAGGCCTAGACCAAAGATTTCCAGGGTGGCGTAAATTACCTTAGTAGGGTAATTTTGAGTTTCTTTGGGGTAAAGGACAGGAGAAAAATATCACCACAATCTTAACTCTAGTCTGACCTCCTTTTCCATGTTTAGACGGGGAGAGAGAACCCGGAACAAGGATATTTCATTTCTTTAGGGACCGGATTGAAAAGATAAAGGAAGCTAAGAGTAAAAAGACTGAAGAATAAGGAAGCTAAAAGTAATAAGTCTGAAGATTAAGGATGTAAAAGCAATAAGGTTGAAGATTAAGGATGTAAAAGTAATAAGGTTGAAGATTAAGGAAGCTAAAAGTAATAAGGTTGAAGATTAAGGAAGTTGAAAGTAATAAGGCTGAAAAGATTAAGGAAGTAAAAGTAATAAGGTTGAAGATTAAGGAAGCTGAAAGTAATAAGGTTGAATTTTAAGTAAGCTAAGAGTAATAAGGTTGAAGATTAATGAAGCCAAAAGTAATAAGGTTGATTAATGAAGCCAAAAGTAATAAGGTTGAAGAATAAGGAAGCTAAGAGTAATAAGGTTGATGATTAAGGATGCTAAAAGTAATAAGGTTGAAGATAAAGGAAGCTAAAAGTAATAAGGTTGAAAAGATTATGGAAGCCAAAAGTAATAAGGTTGAAAAGATTAAGGAAGCCAAACATAATAAGATTGAAGATGAAGGAAGCTTGAAGTAATAAGGTTGAAAAAATAAGGAAGCTTAGTAATAAGGTTGAAAAAATTAAGGAAGCTAAAAGTAATAAGGTTGAAGATTAAGGAAACAGAAAGTAATAAGATTCAGGATTAAGGAAGCTAAAAGTAATAAGGTTGAAGCATACGGAAGGTAAAAGTATTAAGGTTGAAGGATAAGGAAGGTTAAAGTAATAAGGCTGAAGACTAAGGAAGGTAAAAGTAATAAGGTTGAAAAGATTAAGGAACTAAAAAGTAATAAGGTTGAAGATTAAGGAGGCTAAAAGTAATAGGGCTTAAGATTAAGGAGGCTAAAAGTAATAAGGTTGAAGATTAAGGAAGTAGAAAGTAATAAGGTTGAAAAATAAGGAAGCAGAAGTAATAAGGTTGAAAAGATTAAGGAAGCCAAAAGTAATAAGGTTGAAAAATAAGGAAGCAAAAGTATTAAGGTTGAAGAATAAGGAAGGTTAAAGTAATAAGGTTGAAGAGTAAGGAAGCTAAAAGTAATAAGGTTGAAGATTAAGGAGGCTAAAAGTAATAAGGTTGAAAAGATTAAGGAAGCTATGAGTAGTAAGGTTTAAAAGGAAGCTGAAAGTAAGAAGGTTGAATTTTAAGTACCGGTAAGCTAAGAGTAATAAGGTTGAAGATTAAGGAAGCTAAGTAATAAGGTTGAAGATTAAGGAAGCTAAGTAATAAGGTTGAAAAGATTAAGGTAGCTAAAAGTAGGAAGGTCTCCCCCCCTTCCTAGTTCGTGGGAAGTATGACACTGGTTTCCGACACAAGTGCTGGGCGGTAGGGTTGCAAGGTCGTTACGTTAATACAGACATTTCCCTGTTGAGATAGTTTTATATGCATGCGTAGATTGAGAGAATGGAGAATAAACGACTGACAAAGAGCGTGTATGTGGGTGAAAGTGGAGGGAGGGAGAGGGAGGGGGAGACCGAGGATGAGATGGAGGGATGGAGTTGAGAGTTATATGAGAGAGGGGTGAGTGAGTTGGGGGAGGGCAGTCAAATGGTGGGTGACAGAGCGACTTGGAGGTGTTTTGGTCTGCGACCACCCTTTGCGGAATTAGAGCGTCGGGCTATAGATAGATAGATAGATAGATAGTAGATTGAGGAATTATGATAGAACTGAATTTTCTGATATATTACCCAAGAATAGTCCTTGTTCGGCAAGATAGTGGCGAATTTCGAGAAGAACCACGTTAGCCCCATTTTTAATACTTTAAGAGAAGTGTTGAAATGATATCGGTGGGTCAGATTTAGTCGTAATAGGTGCCGAGGTATCACAGTTTTGGTGCCTAGTTCTGTGTGTGTGTGTGTGTGTGTGTGTGTGTGTGTGTGTGTGTGTGTGTGTGTTTGTTTTAAGCTATGTTGTGGCGAATTTTCAGGAAGTAACTTAACAGCCACAAGTATGACTTTTCCATAACCTTTCCATCGGTGTGCATATATTCCCTGCAGGGTGAATAGTCTCAAAATAATAATAATAATAATAATAATAATAGGGGTTTCAAGAATACTCCCCAGTATCCCTGCTTGTCGTACGAGGCGACTAAAAGGGTTGGTGGTGAGTTAGTGCCCCACCCCGTAAAAAGAACTAACTAAAAAGCAAATAATAATAATAATAATAATAATATGGTAATAATAATAATAATCGTTGGTTGGTGCTCAGTTTGCCACTTTTTATCCTCAGTGTGGTGATAATTTGGGGATAATCTACTTAAGTAACATTATTACATTGTCTTAATCTGTGTAACGATGTGGCCTAATTCGTTTCCAGAAAAACGTACTTTTGGCCTGTTGAGGGTTAATTTACGCCTTTTAGCCTTTTTTCGACAATATCTATCTATCTGTATTGCCAGACGCCATAATCCCGTAAGGGGTGGCCATTTGACTTTGAGTTATTTGTTTTACAGAGAGGGGGCACTAACCCTCCACCAACCCACTTGTTGACACGTACAGTAGAGAGCACGTACGGTTTGGTTATATGGTTACCACCCAGCTTTGTAAATGGTTTCTTGGGTTACCGGTACAGGAAACCATTTGGCTTGTCACTCAATGTAAAGCCACCTGTAAAGGAAAGAAAAGCGATAAGAAGTGACAGGAAAGTTGGGAGAAACAGGAAGAGAGGAGGACGGGCACAGAAAAAGAATGATAAAGGCTAAGAAGTAGCCAGCACTACATCAAGTGAGTGGATGATGGTCGTCACCACCTACCACTATGGCGGCGGATTTTCAGAAGTCATTTAAATAACATTTATTATATTTTCGTAAACTTTCAAACTATGTACTGTAGGTAGGTCCGTGAGAGCTTTGATAGTCTAGGAAATTACACGGTTTCAGTGCTGTTTGGTGCTCAAGTTTATTGATTTATTTGTTTATTAGCTTTTTATCGGAAATATAGTAGCGAATTTAAAGGAAGTTACTTAAGCGAGGGGGTGTGAGCTAAGAGCAGGGCAGTGAAATGGCGATGGACAGGGCGACATGGAGGCGATTTATTTGTGGCCACCCCTTACGGGATTGAGGCATCTGGCAGTAGATAGACAGATAGATACTTAAGTCACACCTTTTCATAAGTTCTCCAACGATATGTGTAGATATTCTCTTACCTCATCAGTCTACGAAATAAGACAAATTTGGTGCCGTGCTTGGTGTAGGGTAAAGGTGAACTAACACCATTCTGGCTCGCTACACCTTTAAAATGAGAGGAGGCAGGGAAAAGGGAAGGACAGAAGCATGGAATAAGAAAAGGGAAGGGAGGCAAGGACGAGCATGGAAGTACAGAAGGTGGGAGGAAGGGGGAGGGGAGAATGCGAGAGGAAGGAGAGGGAGTGGAGAAAGCAGGGGAACTTGGGAGGGAAGAAGGGTATAGTGAGAAAGAAGCAAGGAAGGGATTGGAGGGCAGTGTGTGTGTGTGTGTGTGAGAGAGAGAGAGAGAGAGAGAGAGAGAGGGTATTACTAAATGTAACTCCTGTTTCACCTTTCTTCTTCCAGGTGAGTATTGTCTAGTTTACCCTGCACCTGGCGCCGCTCAGGTATGTACTAACTCTCATTCTTATTACAGTTTTATAAGTATTGCGAGGTTGATCTGAAGAAGCAGCAGCCCAAGAAATTAGTCCATTGTAAATAATATGGTGACAAACTTTTTCGTTCGTCGACCTTTTCCAAATAAATATTATGGTGATAGATTTTCCCCTTGTAAATATTATGGTGATAAGTTTCCCTTTGTAAGTGGTATGGTGATAGGACTTTTCCCCTTGTAAATATTATGGTGATAGACTTTTCCCCTTGTAAATATTGTGGTGATAAGACTATTCTCCTTGTAGATATGATGGTGATAATTTTCCTTTTGTAAGTGTTATGGTGATAATATTCCCTTGTAAATATTATAGTTATAAGACTTGCTATGACTATGATGGTGGTAGGCGTTTTCCTTCGTGAATATCATACAATCTTTCATCAGTGAATATTACTCTAAGAAATATTCTCCCATTCTATACAAGCGATTTTTCAGAGTCTCTCCCATTTCCATCTGTCTCTAATCTTAAGTCTGTCAGCTCATGTAAATAATTTTCAATCAGATCAATCAATCATTTCCTGTGGCACCCCACGGGATGCATAGGGCCTCGATGAACTCTCTCCACCAATATTTGTGTCTTGCCATCTCCTTCAGGTCCCACCAACACTCCCCTCTTCCTGCTTCTCTTTTCACTGTCCTCAACCAGGTTTCCCTCGGCCTACCTCTACCTCTTCTTCCTCCAGCAGTCCGCTCTGGCACATCCTGTATTAAACTGCCTTTTTTTCTATAAATGTGCCCCAGCAGTTTCCAGCGAGACAGTCTCACATTATTCAGTAACTGGTTCCACTCGTAATATCCCGTACACTTTTAATTGTAACTGAATAAAAATCCCCTGGAGTCAGCGTGTTTGGAAGACTTAGAGTTAATGGAGGTAGTATGAACTTACTCTCTGGCTCCTGACACACTCCCAGCTGAATAAAATCGTCTGGAGTTAATTGGAATTAAGTGAGGGAGAAAAAAACCATTGCAGGATCAATGTTCCAAAATGCCTTCCTTTCCCTGCCAAGTCATTCACCCCTCCCCCAGTTCTTCTATTTCTCTCTCTCTCTCTCTCTCTCTCTCTCTCTCTCTCTGTCAGTCCGGTCTCTGCCTGTCTGTCTGTTTGCCCTGTCTCTTTGTGTCTGGCTTTTTCTGTGTATTTGTCTCTGTCTGTCTGTCTGGTTGGTTTTGTGTGTGTGTGTGTGTGTGTGTGTGTGTCTCTCTCTCTCTCTCTCTCTCTCAAAACAAAGCACACTGTAAAACTTGTTCCACATTTTTTTCCTTTCGTCTGTTTTTTTTATTCGTTCCATTCATAGTCCAGATATCTTTTTGGATTTTGTTAAGTAAACTTCCGGTGATGATGATTTTTATTATTATTATTACTACTACTTACCTACTACTATTATTATTATTATTATTATTATTATTATTATTTGCCGACTGTCATCTGTGTCAAAATTTATGGCATGAAAATTTGTGGTCTTATTTAAGTATTGCCTCTCCTCTTTTTAAAGCAAATATTCCAATAAGGTGATTAAAAGGAATGGTTATTTTTGTGTGTGTATGTGTATGTGTGTTTGTGTGTGTGTGTGTGTGTGTGTGTGTGTGTGTGTTGCAGTAGGTAATTAGTTTGTTTTTCTCATTCGTGTGTCCACATATTGGACGACGGAATAAATTGGTTTATTGCCCTTTGAACAGAAAGAGTGTTGATAGCCTTGAATTAACATCATCTTTATAACGTCATCATTATTATTATTATAAGCATCATCATCATCATCATCATCATCATGAAGCAGTTTTGTGACGACAGCGAAAACGAATCAGTTTTGTGTGTTGCAAAATGATCTAGTATTACTGTGTTGCAGAAATGAATTACGAGGTATTTAAAAAATGAAAAATGTTATCATATTACATAAATGAAGCTGTTGTGAATGTGTTGCAAAAATGTATGTGGTCTGTATAAGTAGCAAAAGGTAAAACAGATTTGCATATCAAAACTGAAACACACGAGTGTATTGCAAAAAGGAAGCCTTATTTTTTTTTTTTTTTTTTTTTTTTTTACAAAGATGTAGGCTAAGTGTTTTGGGTGTATTACAAAAATGATGCTGTATTGAGTTTATTCCATTAAGGAAGCCGATGACGGTGTACTGGAAAAAAAAAAAAAAAAAATGGGGGGTTTATATCAGTAGTTTTTTGCAGTGTTGTAAAAATGAACCAGTTTTGCCCCCCCCAAAAAAAAAAAAAATTAAATGCATTTTTGTTTAGTACTAAAATAGGGAGCCTTGTGAATGTACTGTAGTGAAGGATTGGAATTAGTATTTGGTGCCGTTTGACACTCAAAATTTTGTAGCTTTTTTAATCCTTTGTTTGCCAGCCCCTAATTATATCTGTCCATCTGTCTGTCTGTCTACGTACCTACTTATCTAGATGGATAAATAGATAGACATTGTGTATTAAAAAGTGAACCAGTTTTGACTGTACTGGAGAAGTGAGGCACTATTGGGCGCACTCAAGACATGAAGTATTTTTGATGATGCATATATAAACGATTTAGTGCCGGGTATATTAATGAAGCAGTTTGTTTATAGCAAAAATTACACTGTTTCCTGATGCACTATTTAGGGAATATTGCAAAAAATAAAACGCAGGAAATTTGGATGGCCATGGATTTGCAAAAAACGACTCTGGCTGGTTTTACCCAAGAAATTTCCACTAGTGGTGGTGGTGGTGGTGGTGTGTGGTGGTGGTGGTGTGTGTGGTTATTGATGGTGGTGGTGATGGTGGTGGACTGGTGGTGGTGTGTGTTTTTTGTGGTGGTGACTAGTGGTGGTTTTGTGTGGTTTTTCATGGTGGTGGTGGTGGTGGTGTTGGTAATAATAGTGTTGGTGGTGGTGATGATGTATATGGTGACAGTAATATTGTTGGTGGTGGTGAAGGTGATTATGGTAATGGTGATGGTAGTGTTGGTGGGTGTTGGTTGTAGTGTTGCTGGTAATGGTAGTAGTGATCGTGGTGGTTATGGTTGTGGTGGCGGTAGTGGTGGTAATGATGGTAGTTGTGGGGTCTGTGGGGAGGCTGTAGTCAATAAGGTGAATACAGCTGGACCTGAGAGCCTCATTTTCACTATGTTGTTTGTCGTACACTTCCTGCAGTTTCAGTCTGACCGGCCCTCTCAGCTGCTACATTCTTGCTGTCTATCTGTCCGTTTATTTCAATGGCCCTGTTTTGGCCTGTCAGTCTGTCGGTGTATATACATCATGTTATCAGTGTACTGTATACTTGGGTCTGTTGTTTTCCAAGCTGGTTCGAATGGTTCATTTAGTCTCTCTGGCCCTTCCAGCTGCTGCACTCATGCTGTCTGCCTGTCTGCTTGTCTGTTTAAGTTTGTCCGCCTGCATAGTATATATATATATATATATATATATATATATATATATATATATATATATATATATATATATATATATATCATATATAGCCTACAGTTTAAATTATATGATTATCCTGCGTCTCTTTTAATCATATATGCGGGTATATTCCCAGTCCATAGAATTTACTTTCTGTCTGTCGGCCTATCCTTTTATCTGTCTGTCTGGCTTTCAGTCAGTATCAGCTGCTTGGCTATCTGTATGCGTATTTATCTGTCCACCGGTATTTTTTTGTCTGTCTCACTGCCCCATTGATGCGAATATTTCCCTCTGATTTTCCACATTTGGTTTCTGTGTTGTGATCCTGGCAATGTGTCTAATCATATGCTAGCATCTGAACTCACCTTCTCGTGTCATATTGGTGATATACCGGCACTGCTGACTGATACACACAAGCGTAGACTGCATTTCGATTTTCACATGCTGGGCTGTCGTTGTAAACACTCCCTTCAGATCCATAGTTGCATGGGGAAAGGTTGACCACTTCACTTTCATGACGCTTTTTATTTTGTTCATGCTGCTGCCTGGCGACTTTATTCAGAATGAGAAAGAAATTCCAGACTTTCGTGATTATATACAACCTTCGTTAACCCTTTCACTACAGGACATCGCCCCAGATAGTAAAATTTGACCTGGTTGCAGCAATAATAACTTCATAATACGCCATGGGATTGAAAGGGCTTAAGTCCGGTTATCACTTTGCCTGCAGTTAGGAAGTAAGATTCAGTAATGGCCGCCCCTTTGTACTGAGGCTCAATATATTGCAATGAAGGACGGGAAAGGTGTTGACAAGTTCTCACTTTTTGAGGTGTGAACGAGGAGAGTGTACAGTAGGTCCCGGTAAGTGCGGTGGAGGGGGGAGAGGGTGGGGGAGGCCGAGGATGAGATGGAGGGATGGAGTGGAGAGGTATATGAGAGAGGAGGTGTGAGTACTAGGAGCATGGCAGTGAAATGGCAGGGAACAGGGCGACGTGGAGGCGATTTGTTTTGTGTACCCCTTACGGGAGTTAGGCGTCTGGCAGTAGATATATAGATAGATAGTTTGAGGATTGTTCATGATTATTTTTATTACCTTGCATCCCGCCTTACAGAGTGCAGTAAGTAGTGATATAGAGGCCAGGCTTGTTGTGTCTTCGTCTCAAGGTCTAAAAATTGTCGACAAATACCAAGGGACTTGATATCTCCCTTGGCAGTCACAGATTTAATGACACCTCCTCACGGGCAGATAGTGATGCTGAGGTAGAAGATATAGAGAGTTGCTTGTACAGAGGCACTTACACTCCGATCCTCCTATGACTCTCCTCTCAGTTGAATAAAATCGTCTGGTGTTTTAGCCTAGAATAGAAATTACTTGTTGTCTTAACCACGAGTTAATGGTGACAGTATTAACACTTTCAGTCTGGTATAAGGATTGAGGTAAATAAAGTTTCCTGGCGTTAGTTGGAATATTTTACAGGGGAAGACATGGCCATAAAAGGGTTAATACTTGAGCAAAATTACTACTGACGCCAGAACGTAGTACTTATAGCAAATATTCACACATATATCAACAAAATAATATACAAGACATATGTGTAAATAAAAACAGTGTATAGACCTACACTAGAATATGCAAATGATTATGCGGAAGTATACCTACAAGCATACATACTGATATAAATACGTAATATATAAACAATACTGCACACTAATAGATTATAAGCAAAGTAGACTATACGGAAGGGCATGGTGTATATAAATGAAGACAGCTCATACATGTGAATATATACATGCAAGTGAATAAAAGCAGAAGCATATA
>NC_136954.1:25785736-25887963 GCF_032717465.1 Coenobita brevimanus | reverse complement strand
AATATCGACATGGTTTGCATCAGTAACACTGCAGAGTACGGAGGTGTAAGAGGCAGAGTAAATCGCTAAGGAAGAGGTGTTAGGAAATCCCCAAAGCCACTTACCGTAGGACCCTTAATCTGGAGAGCTTGAGAGGTTACAAATCCTTCGAAAATTGAGAATACAGAAAAAAAAATCGAGATCGTACACCTTTTACATACAAGCGACGTCTCTCTCTCTCTCTCTCTCTCTCTCTCCTGCTTATTCTTGTTATCTATGGACGATTATGTTCAGCTTTGGAATGATCTCCAATAATGCAGAAACTAATGAAGGCCATATCTAAATTAGCCTGAATAATTATCAGAGACAGAGAGAATATCAACAAAATCCCCTCCTCGGGTCGAAGGGGTTAAAGGAAGGTGTAAAAAAAAAAAAAAAAAAAAAAATAGCCTATTGTATATATTAATAAAATCATGAGAATAAAATCTGCAAGAATGTAACCAAACCATCGCCCCAGGGTTGAAAAGGGTTAAATCGTTTCGTTTCGTTTCATTTATAGGGGCCCCAACATGCTTGCATGCGTCCGCCTTGGTCACCCAACGGCTGCTCATCACGCCGCTCGATCTCTGGCAGCCTCCCTGTTCAGTCGCTTATCCCTGAGGTCACACACTATGATCTCATCCCGATCTTTTCTGTTCTGCCCTTCGCGTCATCTCCCATCTTCTCAGCATTCCCAAACCGTCTCAAGTTACCCATCCTCATCACAACACAAATACTGTATATTCAAGTCTCATCCTTCCTCTCAGCTCTTCAATCGTCATCCTAACCCCCACCCCTCCCCTAGTCTCTTACTCAAGGACACACTACACATCCATCAATGTCGTTTCTGTACGTTTGAGTCTACAGATATCCTCTTCCTAACAGCATTACACTATTAACACATGCCGTATACAAGGATCCTTTAGCACGGAAGTAAAGCCCTCTTAGTGTCAGGAGAGGCAACAGCTCCCTGAATTTTCTCCACTCTTTACCCTAGCCAGAGAACTACCTCCAGCACATAACATGTCCCCCAGATAACAAAACTCTTTCGCACACTTAAGGGACTCTCCATCATGGTCAGTTCTTTCACGTATGACACTCTCTACATGCTCTCCCCGAGACAAAAGAAATCGGCATTATTTCGCAGCCGACCTATAATACCACCACACGTCTTATGCACCCACTTTTCATAAACACAACACAAGCTGGAGTCACCTTCCAATATGGAGTTAAAATCGTTCAAAACTCACAGAAAAATACCTGAACACTCACTTAGTCTAAAGCATACAACATCAGAACAAAGACTCAAATTTACAAACCATGAGTAGAGCCAAAAATCACCATAAACTCAAGAGAATAAATACGAACAAACTCAAGAGGATACAAAGCCGAACACTCACTTAGTCTGGAGATCTTGAAGGCATCGGCAGTGCTAATAATATCGACGAAAGCGTGTAGCTCGTGTCCGTGGCTTGTGGAGTTTTGGTTGTACTGCTTGATGGCGTGGAGGAAGGCGCCCTGTATGTCCCTTGAGTCACGGTCAAAGATGGCACCTGCAGAGAGGAAGGAAAGGGTTGTTAGAAAAATTTACCTGGTGGAACTATAGGTGTTTTAATTTCTAATGGAACCTGCAGAGTGAAAGAGGAGGGTTTGCTATGAGGGTCTGTTGGGGTAATTTTAGAACTCTCTCTCTCTCTCTCTCTCACTCTCTCTCTCCCTCTCAAACAAAACGTCCTCACCCTCTCACCTGACGAGTGGAAGAGGAGAATTTGTTAGATGGGTTTGTTCCGGGAAATGCAGTTTTTTTTTTTTTTTTCTAATCTGACAATTATCGTTCGCCCTTTTCAGCTCAGTTGATGGCCAAGTGTAGTCCGAATGGAGGCATGATTTGACTGATAACTAAGGAAACCTCAAAACTGCGTAACTGCATTTCATGGCATCACAATTTAGTATTCAGAGTGACATAGTTCCGTCACGAAAAAACACTAAGAGATTCACACAGGTAAGGCGCCACCCATCCACTCACTCAATGTAGCGAGGTTTTCGGGTGACTCTACAATGAATATCAAGCCAAACGGTTTCCTATAGCACTGGAAACCTATTCAAGAGACAAGTGTAGTAGTTACAAGTCGCCATGGCTATACTTGCTGGACATACATACATACATACATACATACATACATACAACGCACAGTATGACGCATCGCTTCTTTTTATAACCAACGTTGTTTTGTATTATGTGCATTATGACCATCCTCCTCCTCTTCCTCCTCCTCGGGCCCGGCAGCTTCCTCAGCAGCAGCGTCCGCATCATCATCATCATCACCATCATCATCGTCATCAACACCATTGCAGTTGTGCAGCCAGTTTTGATTTGGACAATCAATCAATCAATCACTTTCAACATTATCATCATTCCAGTCCTAATTTTTCACCGATGAGATGGGGTTAGGTAGGATCCAGAAACAAAGAAAAAGAGAGCACATTAATATGTAAGCCTAATACGAAGCACTGTGTCAGCCAGCCATTCACACAACATCTAAGCCATCATTGTTCTCACTTCGAGTTACTACACCTTAATGTGGGCAAAACAAAACGGCTTTATCTTATTTTACACTAATACGCAACCCCCACAAAAAAGAAATCATAATAATAATAATAATCTGATGTCTACATTTTATTTTTGTGCATAAACAATAAGGTTCTGCCAATATTATAAAGTACTAGTGTTTACAGATGCTATGTCACTTTACTGTTTTGCTTTCTATTTCTGTATTCATGTGTGTGTGTGTGTGTGTGTGTGTGTGGGTGGGTGGGTGGGTGGGTGGGTGGGTGGGTGTGTGTGTGGGTGGGTGTGCTTTTCTGTCTTATGTTTTGTGTGTGTGTGTGTGTGTGTGTGTGTGTGTGTGTGTGTGTGTGTGTGTGTGTGTGTGTGTGTGTGTGTATGTGTGTGTGTGTGTGTGTGTGTGCTTTTCAGCTTTACGTTTTGTGTGTGTGTGTACCCGCGTTAGTATGAGTGCACGTGTAAGACAGTGTCCGCGCATATGCACCAAGAAATCTCTAAATTCTACACTCTACATAGGAAAATATACGTACGACAAAATCACACCTTCTTTATCACTATGTCACCACCTTGTCCTCAACCCCTCTGGCCCCTTCCCCCCTTGCCAACCCTCTGTCCTCCCCCCTCTCTAAACCAACTCTTCTGCTGTCCTTCCCCATTCCCCCTCCGCTGCCCTCTTCCCCTTCCTCTCCCCTTCCCTCCTCCCCTACCTCTCCTCCCCCCTGCCAGACTCCATCAACTTGGGATCTTGAAGATTTTGTAGATTTTGTGGTGATGGCTGTTCCACGGAAGAAGGGCCCTTTCAAATTACATATTTCTTTGATGTGTCTCTCCCACCCTCTCCCCCTTCCTTCCATTTCCCCCCTTTCTCCTCTCCCTCACCCTTCTCCCGCCCACTCCTCCCTTCCTTCCCCTCTCTTCTCCCTGCGTTTCCCCTTCCCTTCTTCCTTTCTCCTTGGTTATGAGTTTTTGCTTCTTCCCACTCTCTTCCCCTCTCCATTTCCGCTCTTTTTCCCCCTTTTCCCTCCTCCTTTCCGTTCTTCCATCCTCTTCATCCTCGCTCCCCTCCTCCTTTCTCCCCCGTCTCTACCCCTCGGCCACTTTATTCTGGATTTCTTGCCCGTGCCTCCCTCTTCTCCCCCTCCCTACCTCCTCTCTACCCCCTCCCTACCTCCTCTCTTCCCTCTCCCTACCTCCTCTCTTACCCCCTCCCTACCTCCACTCTTCCAACCTCCCTACCGGACAAAATATCGCCACGTGTATTGAAGGAACTACAGAATGAAATATCAAAGCCATTATCTGAACTTTTTAACTTATCACTTAAGAGCAGTAAGGTGCCACATGAATGGAAACTTGCTAACGTAACCCTATCTATCTATCTATTGCCAGACGCCTCAATCCCGTTTGGGGTGGCCACAAACAAATCGCCTCCAAGTCGCCCTGTCCCCCGCCATGTCACTCCCCTGCTCCCAACTCACACCCCCTCTCATATACCTCTCCACCCCATCTCTCCATCTCCTCCTCGGCCTCCTCCTCACTCATTCCCCCTCCACCTCACTCACATACACTCTCTTCGTCAGTCTTTCACCCTCCATCCTCTCCACATGGCCAAACCACCTCAGTGTGCTCCTCATAACGCTTCCTATCACATCCACATCAACACCACAACGCTCCTTTATATCCTCATTCGTCAGCCTGTCTCTCCATGTGACTCCACAGGCTCCTCTTAAATAACTCATTTCCACGGCTCTCACTCTTGACTTGTCTCCTTCCAACAACGTCCAAGCTTCACTTCCGTACGTTAGAGTTGGTATCACAATACTGTCATGTAGTAACTTTTTCACTTCCATGCTCACTTCCCTGTTTCTTATCATTGCTTTCAAAGAACCAGCAACCTTTCTTCCCTGCTGTACCCTTTCAAGCACTTCACCCTCCAAACCTCCATCCTTACTCATCACACTACCCAAGTACTTAAACGTACTCACATTTTCCAATTCCTCACCATCCAACCTCGCTGTACATTCACTAACTTCACCTCTCTCAAAGACCATCACTTTACTCTTCCCTACATTCACCTTTAGATTCCGTTTCCTACACACTCTCTCAAACTCATCCACCAAGCCTTGCAGCTCTCCTTCGTCTTCACTCAACAACACGGTATCATCTGCAAACAACAGTACAGGGAGTTTCCAAACACTATCCTCTCTCACCAGGGCCACTCCAACATCCACTACCCTACCTTGTACCTCTTTTATTACCCCATCCATGTACAGATTGAACAACCATGGAGACATGACACATCCCTGTTTCAAACCAACTTTCAAAGAGAAAAATTCACTTAGTTCACCATCCACACGCACTGCAGCCTTCGCACCATCGTACATACTCTTCACAGCATTCAACAACTTCCCATCTATTCCATATATTCTTAACACTTTCCACAATCCTAGTCTATCCACCCTGTCATATGCTAACGTAACCCCAGTATTCAAAAAGGGCAACAGAGCCCAACCAGAAAACTACCGCCCAATTAGTTTAACATCGGTGGTTTGCAAATTGCTTGAAACTATTATCAGAGACAAGTTTGTGAAATAGAAACAAACAATCTCATAAAAGATTCTCAAAATGGTTTTCGTAATAGTCGCTCTTGCCTCACGAATCTGCTGGACTTACTCAATGATGTACTGAACATGTACGACGAGACTAAATCTGTTGATGTGGTCTACCTCGATTTTCAAAAGGCTTTTGACAAAGTTCCGCACAAAAGACTCCTTCAGAAGCTAAAGGCACATGGTTTCAGCGGCAGTGTTCTGGGATGGGTAGAAGTTTGGGTTACCGGACGATAACAAAGAGTTTAATAATGGGAAAAGAGTCAGACTGGATAAACGTTACAAGTGGAGAGTGACAAGGTTTAGTGTTAGGTCCTATTCTTTTCTAATCTGTATAAATAATGCTGACGTAGGATTGTGTTTGTAAGATTTCAAAATTTGCTGATGATACTGAAATAGGTAACAGAGTAGACACAGCACTGCGAAGGCAGGCAATTCAGAGAGATCATGATCAACTGTTTAACTTGTTCCCAAGTTTGGCAAATGGATTTCAATATTAACAAATGCGGAGTGTTAAACATTGGCAGTAAAAATGTAAGAACTAATTATAGCATGAATAATGTCCAACTTGATAGGAGTAAACCATGAAAAAGACTTAGGAGTTATAATAACAAACAGTTTGAAACATCAAGCAAACAATGTGCTGAAGCTGTGAAAAAAAGCCAATAAAACTGGTTGGATTGATAGGCAGAGCATTTGAATATAAATCCGATAATACTGTCCTCACTTTGTATAATTCCTTAGTATGCCCACACTTGGAGTACTGCGTTCAGTTTTGGTCACCGTATTATAAAAAGGATATGGAAAAGCTTGAAAGATTTTGTGAAGGATGACAAAAGATGATACCTAGATTGAGAAATAAACCGTCTGAGGAACGTTTAGAAGCCCTGAATCTCTTTACTCTAACAAAGCGGAGGATCTGAGGAGATTTAATTCAAGTATTCAAGATATTCAAAGGATTTTTGATAACATGACTGTCGATAGTACTTTGATTCTGGTCACTCGAATTTCCATTGGAGGCAATAGGCATAAAATAGTTGTGAAACGATTCCAATCGCATGAAGCTAAGCTTTTCTTCTTCAATAGTTTTAAATGTATAGAATGAATTGCCCTCCAATGGTGTAAATTGTAATACAGTACATTTTTTAAATGGTCACTTCTGGATAAGTATTTGGCATCTAACCCCCAGCTTAATATGATTACTCCTAGATAAAACACTTGATATGCATAATTTTGTATTCTATTTTAATTTAGATTTTTCAGAGCCTGGATCAATTTATTAAATGCAAATATAGTATATGCACAGACCAGGATATACACAGATAGCCCTGAGTTAACGGTCACTACTCATACTTTCGAGCCTGTGATGGAGTGTGGATCACTGAGGGTCCCCTGTTAGTTACGTGGCCACCATCGGGATTTTTTTTTGGCTGTACCAGGGGTCACTGCTTCAGAAGGTGACTTGTGTGCTTGTCCTGCATGGGAAAGTTCCTAGTCTCAAGTGGGATGAACCGGAGCTGTAGCCTGACTGACTGCTGCCTGTAATGGTGCCAGGCAAGGCTGCTGCACAACACCCTGAATATCCACACTGTGTACTGTGCAATTTCCACGCTGTGTTACCAGACGCTCCATCAACTCAACGTACCCGTACATAATGAAATCCACTAGTTATTTATTTATTTGATTATTCATTTTACTTTACTGTTTTCTCTTTCAGGTTATTCATACTGGTAGCTTATAGATAATGTATTATAGAATGTAGCTTTTCCATTTTCAGTCTTTCCTATGAAATTTCCATGTCAGTTTTTCCATGCTGTATGGTGGTCTTTCTCACTTTTTCTTTCCAGTTTTAACTGGAGGGTTTGGAGGCAGGGAAGGCCTTCTTGCTTTACTATCCTTGTCCTTCGGCATGTAGGGATTAGATCTTGTAGTCATGATCTATACTGTAACAAACAACCTCGAAAGGACCATAAGGTCTGTTGCTGTTTTGGTTTCCTTTGTACTCCTTTGTACCTTCTCTCTTCCACCCTCCCTACCTCCTCTCCTGCTCCCCTTTCAACCTCCTTTCTTCCCCCCACCCTTCCTTACCTCCCTCTCCACCCCCTCCCCCGTCTCCTCTCATCCCCCTCCCTACTTGCTGCCCTCTCCCTACCTCGTCTCTTTCCCCTCCCCTGCCTCGTCTCTTTCCCCCTCCCTACCTCGTCTCTTTCCCCCTCCCTACCTTGTCTCTTTCCCCCTCCCCTACCGCCCTCTCATCCCCCTCCCTACCCCTCCTCTCTTTCCCCCTCTCTACCTCCTCTCTTTCCCCCTCCCTACCTCCTCTCATCCCACACTCTACCTCCCTCTCATTCCTCCTCTCTACCTCCTCTCCATCCCACCTCCCACACTTTCTTCCCCCTCCCTACCTCCTGTCTTTCCCCTGCTCTACTTCCTCTCTTTACTCCTCTCTATCTTTTCTCTTCCCCCTCCGTATCTCCTCTCTTCCCCCTCCCTATCTCACCTCTTTCTCCCAATATACATTTCTTCCCCTCATCCCAAGTTTTCATTTCTCACTCTCCCCCATCCTCTTCCCCTCTCTTCCTTCTTCCACGTTCTCAGCTGTGTGTTTCTAGTTTCCCCCTTGCACACCACTCTCAGAGTCCTTTTCTTTTCCCTCTCCCCTCTCCCCACCTCCTTCGTCGCCATTTCTTCACCTTCTCCCCACCCTCCTCCCCTCTCCCCCATTCTCTCCCCTTTCCTCCTCCTTCTCTCCCTCTTACCCCATCTTCTCTTCAAAGCTACAGTGTTTCCAGGTTTCTCATTCATTCTTTACTTTTCCTCTCCTTCCTCATTCCTCTCTTCCCCTCCCCCCTCAGTCCCCTCTACCCCCTTCTCTCCTGCCTTTCTTTACCCTCTTCCCCCAGTAGCCCCTCCCAATCCTCTTGGTATTGTGTATTCAGGGTTCTTGCTCATGCCCCTACCCCTTCTTCCCAACTCTACTACCGTCTCTCTCCCAATCCTCAAAATCTCCTTTTCCCTTCATTTCCTCCTCTCTTCCTCTGCCTCAGTCTCTCCCCTCTCCTTTCTTCCCCTCGGCCGCATTTCGTTCAAGGGTTCTTGCCTGCCACCCCCTCCCCCTTTTCTCCTCTTTCTACCCTTCCTCCTCTCACCTTACGTCCTCTCCCCTCCTACTTTTCCATCTTCTCCTCCCTATCCCCCAGCCTCCCCATCACTTCTTCTCTTTACACCCCCTCCATCCTTACCTACTTTCTTCCCCTACTTCCTTCTCTATCAACCTCCTCCATTCTACCCTCATCCCTCCCTTCCAGCCTCCTCCTTTCCTCCTCTTCACCTTTTCCATTCCACTCTTTACTGCTTCCCTATTTCCCCTTCTTCCCTTCTTACCATCATTCTCTTCCCCACCACTCCTCTTTCTCTCCATTCACTCCCTTCATTTCCTCTCATCTTTGCCCTTCCTACTCTCCTCTTGCCTCTTCCTCCTTCAAATCCCTTACATACCGCCCCTCCTCCCCCTCTCCTTTCCTCTCCCACGTTACACCTCTCACCCTCTTCCTTTCTCTCCCTCCTCCCTCTTAATCTCTTCTCCCCTTTTCTCCCCTTCCTGCTTTCCCTTTCTCTCCCTACTTCCTCCTTTACCCTTTTCCATCATCCGTCCCCTCCCTTCTGTCACACCTTCTCGTCCCCATGTGTTTCCTCTGTTACCTCTAATCTTCCTCTATTCCTACACTCAACTTATTCCCTTTCCCTCCCCCTCTAGCCACTTCCTTACACCTTTCTTACTCCTTCCTCCATTTTCCCTTCCCTCTCCAACCTCCACTTCCTCCCTTCCCCCCGGTTTTTGTTTGTTTCTGCCTCATCCTCCCTTCCTTCCCTTCCTCTTTCCCTCATTCCCCTTATATCCTTCTATTCTACCTCCCCATCTCTCTCCCTACCTCATCTCCTTTCCTTTTCTTTTTTCTTCTCCCCTTCCGCCACTACCTCCATCCCTCTCCCTACTCTTCCTCATTCTCCTTTCCTCCTCCTCCTCTCCCCCACTCCATCCCATCTCCCTCCTTACTTCGCTTCTTCCATCTTCTTTCCTCCCTCTCTTCATCCCAATTTCCCATCTCTCTCCTCTCTTTTCCTCCTTCCTTCACCTCCATCTCCCTGCTCTCCTTACTTCCACTTCTCCCTTCCATCTTCGTTCTCTCCTCTCCTTACCTGCTCTCTTCCCTCCCTACCTCCAGCCACTGTGTCTCCGGGCTTTCTTTGGAGGGAATATTTCAAGGTACACATAACCTGCCACTTTGGGGAGAGGGAGGGGAGGCAGAGGGTGTTTCCTCCTCCTCGTCTTCCTCCATCATCATCATCATCATCATCAACAACAACAGCAACAACAATCAACCAATTATCAATCGTCGTCGTGAGAGAGAGAGAGAGAGAGAGAGAGAGAGAGAGTGTGTGTGTGTGTGTGTGTGTGTGTGTGTGTGTGTGTGTGTGTGTGTGTGTGTGTGTGTGTGTGTGTGTGTGTGTGTGTGTGTGTGTGTCACTTTCATCAGCCTTCCGTCCTGTTCCTTGGCTACAGAATCTCGAAATACAAAAGTCTGGGCCGTTCAGGTGACTCAGGAGACTTTGTAACACCGTTTCCTGCCCGACTCATTTGGCATATTACACCTTACCATTTACACCTTACCATTACACCTTACCATTACACCTTACCATTACACCTTACCATTACACCTTACCATTACACCTTACCGTTTACACCTTACCATTACACCTTACCATTTACAGTTTACCATTTACACCTAAACGCATACACCTACACAGTAAAACCTTAACATGAACACATGAACACATACACCTTAACATTTCTTCTTTGCTGTCCTTATCTCATTCTAGGTTCAGTTACTCTTCTAGGAGCTGCCTAGCATGGGCCAACACTGGCCTACTGCAGTTATCCTCTCTTCTTATGTTCTTATGTTCTTAACACATACCATTTACACCTTACCATTTACACCTAACACAGGAAGACTACTTACACTCTTTGAATTTAACACATGCTTAACACCTCCCAGCATAACATTAACATCTTACCATTTACACCTTATCATTACACTCATCATTTATTAACACCTTACACCTACCATTTACACCTAACCATTTACATCATACACCTTTACCATTACACCTTTACACCCTATCATTACACCTTACCATTTACACCTTACCATTACACCTTACCATTTACACCTTACCATTTACACCTTACCATTTACACCTTACCATTTACACCTTACCATTTACACCTTACCATTACACCTTACCATTTACACCTTACCATTTACACCTTACCATTTACACCTTACCATTTACACCTTACCATTTACACCTTACCATTTACACCTTACCATTTACACCTTACCATTACACCTTACCATTACACCTTACCATTTACACCTTACCATTTACACCTTACCATTTACACCTTACCATTTACACCTTACCATTTACACCTTACCATTACACCTTACCATTTACACCTTACCATTAACACCTTACCATTTACACCTTACCATTACACCTTACCATTACACCTTACCATTTACACCTTACCATTACACCTTACCATTACACCTTACCATTTACACCTTTACACCTTACCATTTACACCTAACCATTTACATCTTAACACATACACTTTACCATTTACACCTTAACATTAACACCTTACCATTTACACCTCAGCATTTACATCTTACCATTTACACCTTATCATTACACCTTATCATTTACACCTTACCATTACACCTTACCATTTACACCTTACCATTTACACCTTATCATTTACACCTTACCATTTACACCCTATCATTTACACCTTACCATTTACACCTTACCATTACACCTTACCATTTACACCTTACCATTTACACCTTACCATTTACACCTTACCATTTTACATCTACCATTTACACTACCATTTACCCATGTACACCTTATCATTTAGCACCTTATACCATTACACCTTACCATTTACACATTACCATTTTGTGTATTTCACTTTACCATTTTCTTAGTATGTTCTTTATATCGTATTGATGCTGACATACTCTGCATCAATAACATAGAAGATGATTATGCTGTGGACTATGCTGAATAAATCACTAAATAAATCACTGAATAAATCACTCAATAAATCACTATGAAAAATAAATCAATAAGGGAGCGGCATTACAAATCAACAAAGCCACCTGGCGTAAGACCCTCTCTCTAAAACAGCGTCATTTTCAGTTGTTGTTGTTTTTTTCCAACAGCATGAAAACAGCCTATGCTCTTTCTTTCTCTCTCTCTCTCTCTCTCTCTCTCTCTCTCTCTCTCTCTCTCTCTCATATAATTTTTCTCTTCTGCTATCTCCAGGCGAGTGCAATCAGCTAAGGAGGCTTTGTTTGACCTGGAGGAGATAGGAATAATCTTCACTAATTCTTGCACTCTCATGGCGTCTCCTGGGCTTCATTGCTGCCATCTCCAAACATCTTCCGGTGTCGTATTCTATTAGTATATTGTTACCCACGGACGATTTAGTCAACTTAAGAGATACGTTTTTCTAGCGAAAGGGTAAGTGAAAGCACTAACTAATCTATGGGGTTTGGAGTCTCTCTTCAGGCCAATAAAACCCTCTGGATGCAGCGAGATTAAACTAAATAGTCCGTCATCGGAGTGAAGGGATTAACGTCTGGGGAAAACGAAATCCTGGGATTGGGACGTTGAGATAAGAAAGTTTAGATAAAATGAGCCAATACCAAAGCGGCCTACAGTGATGGAAGTGTTATCATTGTATTGTCACTAAGCACCGCTGGGACCTGCGACACCCACGGCAACATTACTACCCGAACAGCTGAATAGGAAGGATATTAGACTAAAAGCACATCAGCCCGTCACCAATTACACACCCATTACGGGGCATCTCACCCGTCACCAATTACACCCCCATTACGGGGCATCTCACCCGTCACCAATTACACCCCCATTACGGGGCATCTCACCCGTCACCAATTACACACCCATTATATAGGACATCTCACCCAGTCTCCAACAAAACACCCATTACAGGGCATCTCACACGTCACCAATTACACACCCATTACAGGGCATCTCATCGGTCCACCAATTACACACCCATTACAGGGCATCTCACACGTCACCAATTACACACCCATTACAGGGCATCTCATCGGTCACCAATTACACACCCATTACGGGGCATCTCACCCGTCACCAATTACACACCCATTACGGGGCATCTCACCCGTCACCAATAACACACCCATAACACGGAATCTCACCCGACACCAATTACACACCGATTACAGGGCATCTCACCCGTCACCAATTACACACCCATTACGGGGCATCTCATCGGTCACCAATTACACACCCATTACTGGGCATCTCACCCGTCACCAATTACACACCCATTACGGGGCATCTCACCCGTCACCAATTACACACCCATTACAGGGCACATCACACGTCACCAATTACACACCCATTACGGGGCATCTCACCCGTCACCAATTACACACCCATTACAGGGCACATCACCCGTCACCAATTACACACCCATTACGGGGCATCTCACCCGTCACCAATTACACACCCATTACGGGGCATCTCACCCACCTATTTTCCCTCAGAAACCTGTTTTCATGCCGTGAACCCATTTTCTTTCCTGGACGTACATTTCCCGCTGGGATGTATTTTCCTCCATGAACCCATTTCTCCAAAGGATCTATGTTCATCCAATTGTAACCATTTCTCCAAAGGATCTATGTTCATCCAATTGTAGCATTTTTCTCCAAGGATCTATGTTCATCCAATTGTAACCATTTCTCCAAGGATCCATTGTCTCACTTGGACTCATTTTTCCCAGGAGCCCATTTCACCATCGCACCTATTTTATGCCATGACCCAACTTTCCTCCGCTGACCAATATTCCCCTCGGACCTACTTCACCCCTGCAGTTGTTGTCAAGCGGACCCATTTACTCCCTATGGGCCCTATTTCTTCAAGGGCCTACTCATGGACCCCCTTGTCCCGATGGACCTATTTCACCTTAGGGCCTATTTTCCACCAGGCACCTACTTTTCTTTCATGAACCTATTTTCCATTACATGACCAATGTTTCCCATGGACCTATTTTCCTACATGGACCTATTTTCCATCAAATGACCAATGTTCCCCACGGACCTATTTTCCTTCATGGACATATTTTATCCATGGATATATATTACCTCCAATAGCTTTCCCATGGACCTATTTTTACCCCTGGGCCTATCTTCCTTCCACGGACCTATTTGCTCTGTGGACCTACCACTGGGCATATTTTCTATCCATGGGCATAAATCCCCACACTGACCCATTTCACCATAGGCACCTGTGTTCCATCCGTACCCTTTTTACCCACTGGACCTATTTCCACTAAGGACCATTTCCCCTGATGGATTCCCCAGGGACCTATTTTCCGAAACTGGCATTTTTAACCCTGGACCTGTTACCGAATTGACCTATTCCCCAGCGGACCTATTTTGCTCCTTCCACCCACCCACCAAATAACCCACCCACCCATATACCTATCCACTCACTAATAACCCACCCACCCATATACCTATCCACTAACTAATACCCCACCCACCCATATACCTATCCACTAACTAATAACCCACCCACCCATATACCTATCCACTAACTAATACCCCACCCACCCATATACCTATCCACTAACTAATAACCCACCCACCCATATACCTATCCACTAACTAATAACCCACCCACCCATATACCTATCCACTCACTGAGCGTAGTAAGCTGGTCTCCTGGACTTGTCCTCCGGGAAGCCACACATCCACCCAGCAACTCACCTACCCAGAAAACCCAGTCACCCCACCCACGTGTCCAACCCAGCTAAACCACCTCAACCCTCCCACCCACCCACACACCCTCGCCACCCATCACATCCTGCTTGTACACCCTTTCCACTCATCCCATCCATTTCGCACAACTCACTCATCCACCCTACAAACCCCACCCACTTAACCCACTCCTCCCACTATGCACACCACACTCACCAGCCGTACTCACTCCAACTACGAACCCCACACCACCCACTCCATCCACCCCACCTGTCCACCCATCAACCCACGTCACTCATCCAGCACCTACTAAACTACCCACCCAGTCGCCAAGACTGGAGCTCCGCAAGATGACTTACAACATGCTCTCTCTCTCTCTCTCTCTCTCTCTCTCTCTCTCTCTCTCACACACACACACACACACACACCACCAATACCGTATATATACCGCCTTCTCACAAACTTACCCAACCATCCATCCATCAACCCACCCCACATCCACCAATCCATGCAGTCCCATCTTACACATCCATCTGTCTATTCTTCGCTATGTTGACGCCTTTTGTATTTTGTTCTTGCTGCCTTGAAAGCAATTTATTCAGCATGGAAATGATATCTCGCACAGAAAGGGTTACAAACAGATCTGCCATTAACCCTTTTAGCCCAAGGACATTATTATTAAACCTATTAATAATAAAAAAAAGGCTTGAAAGGGTTAAATCACCGATATAGAGGAATTTAGGATATCAATCGAAAAGAAAGCTCGGGGCGGACAGTCCACCAGTCACTGCCCGCTAATGTGGGCGGCGATTTAGGCTACAAGAGTACTGTAATTCCCAATCACTATAACAACAGCTGTAACATCTGCAAACTGTAGGGACGTGTCATATATTTGCACATTAACAAAGTCACCGTACTCATTAAAGGGTATTGAGCCACCCAGTGTTAAGTGTGTCGTGAATTGTTACAAACCATGACGGTCAATTACAAAACGTGGCAACGTCAACATAACGTTTTATGGTCTGACCGTAAGATTCCATATTCTCCATGAAACAATGATTTGGCCCAGTCATCATCTTGTAATCTATCTCTCCCATTGTAGCTCCTGTCGTCCACCAAAGTCTACCGTCCCCTATTCCATCATCCCTCTCCTCTAGCCCCCAGTTCGACCACTGTTGCCCCCTTCTTCACCCACCTCCCTCCTCCTGTCTCCCAGGTCCCCCACCCCCATCCTGCCGCCTCCTGAGATGCCACCTCCTATATGTAGTGAACTTGCTTCGATTTCTGAGGTCTACCAATGTCAGATTAACGGTAGGGAGTGATGGGCGTCACGATAATTTTCTGTTCATCGATAGATGTGGGGAAGCTGAAACTATGACTTAAATGATGAACTGTTAACTGTTGCATGGTTCATGACCAGAAACTAAACCATTCATGAAATCAGTGTCATAATAATCAGTGTCATTAATAATATTAACCGTCAATCATAATAACTGCATTTAATACAAGCGATTTTTGTAACTAATGGCATAATTGATGTAATGTGCACGTGTTCAGACTGGATAACTGCAAACATTACAACCTTACCGTAATCATGACATGCTATTATAAGAATATTTTCTGGCGGAACATTGCTTATACATTATATTGCCACCAATAACTACGCACAGCTGCAATGATCACCACGTTCGGTTCGTCCTAGCAACCGAACGAAACCTGGTGAAGTTCCATGTTTGTCAGTGTTACCAGATGCAGAGAGCATTACACCACCTCCCTGGTGGACGGGCTGTTTCTGTTTGATATGCCAGCAACTGTACCTTTAGATAAATTTCCTCAGTTATTTTAGAGAGAGAGAGAGAGAGAGAGAGAGAGAGAGAGAGAGAGACCGTTGTGAATGAATTATCGATCTATTACCTTGCTCGCATTAAATGACTGTAAATTAATAAATACATAAATAAATAAGTATATAAACATCAGCCATAAGGATCTTAACTTAGGCCAGCGCTCCAAACCACTACGCTACGCGTCAGTATTCTGTGGTAGAAATAAAGTCCGGTGCTATTCCTGAGTCTCTACCCTAGCACTCCATCTCACTTGACTACTGACACACTATCTCACTTCGCTCCACTCACCTAATCTTACAACACTCATTCTTTATTTCCTTCTCCCTTTCTTCCACCCATCATTGTGCCCCACACTTCACACCTCCTTACCTCTTCCTGCTGGACCACAATTTTATATACTCTATACCAACTTCATTTTTCCCTCCTTAACAACGTTTCTGATTTTCCTCGTTCTTATTAATATAGTCTACTTCATTCCCCCCCTTACCTGTTTTGTTTTTTTTCTTTCTCCCCCCGTTTTTCTTCCTTACACTTCACCTGCTTCCTCGTATCCGCATGTCCTAATCCTTTTTAGTCCTTCTGTTCTCTCTTTATTGCATCTCATTCAGATGAGTCTTTCCTTTTTCTTTACTCCTAAAGCTCTCTCTTTGAAGTCTATATCACTCCTTTTCTCACCGTCCATTCCTCGTTCTCATTTCTTCTCCCACTTTCCTCCATTCATCCTCTCCCTTCTCTCCTCTTCCATCCTCCCCACCACCTCACTGTAATCTGTGCTAATCCCAGTCATGACAAACCCCAAATATAAATTTCAGAAATATACTTAATCCAGTATTATGTAAGTTTATTTTGTAATAATAATAAACAAAATGTATGGTTGATTTATTAGCGGTAAATATTGAATTAAACAGTGTTTACACGAGAAGTGAAAGCGATTTACTTATCGAACAAGTTCTTTTTGTCAGATACGCAGGCTATTGCTGTGGGCTCTGAGTGGACGAATGCAGGGACTAGTTTACCTTCACTCTGTTATAAGTTTCTTTACTTTTGTGTTGACTCTTTCCTATTTTTGGATCTCACCAGATCATTTATTTGTAAGAAATATAATTACATCTTTGATTAGGCTTTTGTCTTCGAACTGTACATGTAATCACTTCAACAGGAATATTCCCTTGACTTCTGAATGTTTGGCATGTCTGAATGGACTTACCTAGCTTGTCTGCTTTATCTTATAACCAACTAGTTATTGCTCTTTACAAATTGTCCTGGAAGGTAGAAAATCTTATCACTCCTTAAAGAAACCGAAAATTTAAGTCGTGAGTTATGCAGATAGAATTACACTCAAATCCTGACATTGTATTTACTGTGAAGAACAACAGTCGGACCTAAACTGTTGTAAAACATTATAAGCACAGCATATCATGGTGTGTGCGCCTTTTGGGGTGGCAGTATTCAGTTTAATTTATGCAACACGAAGGAGCCTATGGTTAAATGTCTGCATTTAACTCCAAAGAAAGTTTAACGAAAGAGCACAATAGCGCGCCGAAGTGTGGGACGAGGGGGGGAGGGGTCAAGAGTTGGAAGAGTCTGGCAGGACAGAAATAACTCTTCGCGGATACGTTGTTAAGCTCCGTAAGGGAGGGAGAAGGACTGAAAAGACTGGTAAAATCCCTGTGGGGGTAATAGTAACAACAAGAATAACAATAACAGCAACAGCTATATTAACAATGTCATCAGTAAGAACAATAATAGCATCCACAGGAGCAGCAACAACAAAAGCAGTAATCGCATCAAGAACTACAGTAGCAACATCAACAGCAACAACAATAACAGCAACAACAGTAGCAACAATATAGCAACAGTAAACAATTATAAGAGTAGGATCAGCAAAAACAACGGCAAAGGAAGCATTGACAGTTTTCTATACTTAGCACCACTGGCAACCAGAAAGTATATTATGGTAAGTAACAAGTAAAGATATGAACGGTGCTGGTGTTGTAATGGTCGGTCATGGCCTATGTTCTTCAGGATTATTTTGCCTTGCAAATATAGTATACGAACGAATCGGAAATCGAAGTCTCTTAATTAATAAAGATTTGTTAAACTTCATACCAAGAATAGCGCTATGATGATTTTTACTAAGAATTAGCAACATAGCCGCATAAGAGCAAGTCTAACTTCGTATGAAATTGTTTGAGCGACAGCCCGTAGTCTTCCATGTATTGAGTATTTGCAATTCGAAGCCCAACCAGCACTTATAGCTGAATAGACTCCTAGGCTTAGACAACATAAGAAGAATAAATCTCCTGTATTAAAATTTACTAATCCAGTTTGATAAGGTAAAATAGCTCAAACTTAGAGGGAAATAAATAATCTGAAGACGGGGGAGAAACAGTATTATAGAAAGTTGGATATGGTTGGTAGTGTTTGCTCTTTAGTAAATAATTTTACAGCATCGGCAAATGATTGGAGTAAGCCCAGGAATCCTAGGTATTTATTTGACAGCTCTTCAGGCTTTTGAATACTTTGAAGCTCCGTTTACTATTAATGACTCAGTTTTTGGATCTTGTTTTTTGTAGCGACAGGCTTTCACGGTCTTCATGTAATTATTGGGACTACTTTTTTAATGGTATGTTTGTATCGTCTTTATATGCGTCATTTTTCTCCAACTCATCATTTTGGTTTTGAGGCCGCTGCATGATATTGGGATTTTGTTGATGTAGTTTGTTTGTTTATATTTTTATGGGTTCTATAATTCTTCATTTTGGAAGAAAAAGCCCTACCCTAATCTTCTTAGTTGCTAAAACTAAATAGTTAAGCACGTAAATTAAATTTATTTCTTAGAAAACCAGATATAAAAGCTCGATTGGCATATCACCTCTAATATTAAGTTAAAAATTTTATTGCAACAAAAACTTTTTTTTTTTTAATTAGCTATCTTTTTCTCGGGATAAATATTTATAGATCTAATTTTGAAAACCATTTATACACAAGATATAATTTCTTATATTTACTTTTAAGAATATTTAAGTGTTATTTCTACTTTCTTTCACAATACTTTTTACTTTCACTGCATTAATATTTCGATAAAATCTACTATTCAAGAAAATAAAAAAATAGTTTTCTTATAATATTTACACTCTTATAACAAAAGTAAGATTATTGATTTCCAGATAACCTGTATTAAAGGTACTCTTCTCGGTGTAAACGAGCTGCTTATCTCAAGCTCTATCTCGCTTTCCAGGTACACTTTCCAGTACACCTACTATGTTACGACTTACCTAATCAAGTTTTCTTCTAAGAGGGGTGAGGAACCAACATAATAAACCACAAGCTACGAAAAGAAACTAGTAACAGACAGGCGTCTAAACAAAGTTAAGGTCAGTGGAAACATAGTATAATTGCATGGGTAAACTCAAGCAAGAAATGTTGGTGTGTGCGTTCCTCAGTGCTATAAAGTGTATTAAGGTAGAAGTCAATAATGAAAAAGCATTTGGAATATGTGTCGATGTAGGAGGAGTGTAGGGCTGACCACAGCTCAGACATTCAGCAAATATCCGTGTGCTTCCTTTGCGCTCAGTGCATCGTACACTACTTTTCAACGGAGTGCGGCCCCCCCCCCCCACACACACACACATTCAGTAAAGCAGGAAGTGCAATAGCACATCACAATTTTGGTCAACCGTTGACATCAGTAGAAAGTAATAAATGAAAATTAATAAATAAAACGGTAACAGGCAAGTCCATTTTACCTCCTTGTACGCGTAGGGGCCCTAGGCTAGGCTTTCCCAGTCTGGTATCCTACATTTCAGGGCAGTTGACAGGCCTACTTCTCCTGGTGGCTTTACATGAGCGACAAACATCCAGTCACTCTGTGGGGTAACTAACTACTGCACGACCGTCACTTCCACTGAGGCCTTCTAACCACTACACCACCAGGTAGGGCAATGACAGCAGGTAAATACTTCATTACTTCATTACCATCACACCTTTTGTTTTATAGTCTTTCTGCCTTCAGTCCACTTTAGTCACCTTAGAAATAGTCTCGTCTACTGAAAGTATTCAAATCAGACTCCATTAACCCGTTCAGTCCAAGGATATCATAATGATGGCGAAGAAAAAAGTACCTATCACAAGTTATAAGGAGAAAAAAAATGGCGTTGCGTGCAGCGAGGAATAACATGTATAACATAACTTACACCATCAAGTGAAAAATAACGAAATGAACATCTCGGAGGGGGGGGGGATCAGATCCCAAGTCCACAGGGAAACAAAATGAAAATAAAAGTAAAAAAGAGCCGATAGCGAGGCCTGACCCCGGGCTGCTATGACTCCCAGGCCACGATTCCACCAGTCCTGATCACGCTGTCTTAAGGACCAAACTTATTAAGAGCTATCGACGCTCTCAGGCTCCTGTGAATCACGGCCAGAGGAGTAACATCGGCATAGCGAGAGTCGAATACAAAAGTTATCTCTACTATGGACATCTTGACATCTTTTATTCGGTGACATTTGTGGTAAGGGGGGGGAGGGGGGGCTCACCATCCACTCACTCGATGTAGTGCTGCTTTGGGTGTCTGCACTTTCCTCCCTTCCATCCTTCCTCTTCTGCCTTTCTTTCCTCCTTTCTTTCCTCTTTCTTCTGCCTACGGGTGACTTTACACTCCTCCTTCAGTTTTTTTTTCCTTCATTCTTTCCTCTTCCCACTGCCTATGGGTGACTCTACTCTGAGTGACAATCCAAATGGTTTCCTGTACACCAGGAAACCATTTACTACGCTGGGTGGTAACCATGTAACCAAATTATGGCACCTGGCGGTTTAGTGGGTAATTAAGGTGCTCCAATCGGACTGAGCCTGTGTAGGCTTATATCCAAGGGGTGGTTGGGGTTTATTGCTCACATAATGCCACTCAGGGATGAGTGAGGCTGGTCACTCTCATCTTCAATGTCAGGACCAACTTGCCTAGCCCCGGGTTCCTATGCTCCTTATGGGGCGACATAGGATTGGATGAGGGATGGATGGCTCTTTTATACGATGACATCTTGACATCTTTTATACGGTGATGACATCTTTTATACGGTGACGTCTTGACATCTTTTATAAGGTGACATCCTTTTTACGGTGACATCTTGACATCTTTTATAAGGTGACATCCTTTTTACGGTGACGTCTTGACATCTTTTATAAGGTGACATCCTTTTTACGGTGACATCTTGACGCCTTTTTTACGGTGACATCTTGACATCTTTTTTACGGTGACATCTTGACATCTTTTACACGATGACATCTTGACATCTTTTATACAGTGACATATTTTATACGGTGATATCATTTATACGGAGACATCTTGACATCATTTATACGGTGATATCTTGACATCTTTTACACGGTGACATCTTTACATCTTTTATACGGTGACATCTTTTATACGGTGACATCTTTTATACGGTGACATCTTTTATACGGTGACATCTTTTATACGGTAACATCTTTTTTATACGGTGATATCTTGACATCTTTTACACGGTGACATCTTGACATCTTTTATACGGTGATATCTTTTATACGGTAACATCTTTTTTACGGTGACATCTTGACAGTGATATCTTGACATCTTTTATACGGTGACATCTTTTATACATTGACATCTTGACGTCTTTTACACGGTGACATCTTGACATCTTTTATACGGTGATATCTTTTATACGGTGACACACTGACAGTGACATCTTGACATGTATACTGTGACATCTTTTATTCGGTGACATCTCTTATTTTCCTCCTGTTACCGCCACATTCTTTCATGGGAATCAGGGAAGGTTTTTCTTATTGATAATGTTCTCCTTGTCACTGCCATTGAATCTTTAAACCTGTGTTCTTGTTATCAGCACACGATTTTGTTCTATGCTCTTCGTTATTCAGGTTTTCTTCTCCTCCTACACTCCCTCCCTCTCCTCCTCATCCTAAAACTTTCTTCATCTTTTTATTATTCTCTCTCTCTCTCTCTCTCTCTCTCTCTCTCTCTCTCACCAACTCTTTTACCTCCCAAAACCGTAGTATTGCATTACATCGCTTACAAAACAGTTTTAAAGAGTCCAAAGATAATAAAGTAACAAATAATTGCAAATCTGTTGAAAACAGAAAAAATGCTGTGGGAAAACGTGTTGAGTTTGTTGGGGAGGCGGACGGAGTCGGGCGGGAAGGGGGAGGAGGTCGCGTTGGTCAGGGGGTTGAGGACGAGGACGGAGGGGATGAGGAGGCTGCTGGTGGGGATACTGGCGGTGGTGGCGGCCATCATGGGCTGGTGGGGGGTCACTCAACTGTGGGTGCTGAATCTTATTAAGGAGGCGGCGCGACGGCGGGCAACAAGTGGTTGGTGGGACAGACTGATGGGAAGGGCGGCGCTGGTGCCCTGCCACTACTGTGGGGAGGCCGGCTTCCCTCAGGAACTGGCTAGCCGCCTCACCTGCCTCCTGGTTGGGGAAGGCTGGTCTCGCACCGCAGCGGGGCTGGCACCATATGGCGTCCTCATGGGATGCCTCGTTACCGTAGCTGCCCCCATCCTCTGGTGGTGGTGGTGGTAGGGGGCGAGAAGCAGGCCCTCACCACCGCCTGCATCCCCATCACCCTCAACTGCCACAGCGTGGGGCAGACGGAGGGCTCAGCGGCCAAACACCTCCACCACCACCGCCACCCAACCCTGCCACTTGGACAAAAGCGTAAAACAATTGGGCAGGAGGAGGGCTGGGGAGTGGAAGCACCACGACCGCTTGATAAGTGTTCACGGCATCTACAGTACGACCTGCCACACCGTCCAGCGCCAGGCTCTCCCTGAACCCAGACCCCAATGCGAGGGGCTGCCCAAGGCCAAGCCCGAGTCACACAACGAGCAGCCTGAGGCAAAGCCCAAGTCCTGCAAAGGGCTGCCCGAGGCCGAGCCCGAGTCCCGCGAGGGGCTGTCCGAGGCCGAGCCCATCAAGGGGTTGCCCGAGGCCGAGCCCATCGAGGGGCTGCCCGAGGACGAGCCCAAGTCCATTGAGGGGCTGCCCTAGGCCAAGCCCGAGTCCCGCGAGGGGCTGTCCGAGGCCAAGCCCAAGTCCATCGAGGGGCTGCCCGAGGCCGAGCCCGAGTCCATCGAGGGGCTGCTCGAGGACGAGCCCAGCAAGGGGCCGCCCGAGGACGAGCCCAGCAAGGGGCTGCCCGAGGATGAGCCCAGAGAGGGGCTGCCTGAGTCTGAGCCCGAGTCCGAGCCCAGCGAGGGGCTGCCCGAGTCCGAGCCCGGCGAGGGGCTGCCCGAGTCCGAGCCCGGCGAGGGGCTGCCCGAGTCCGAGCCCGGCGAGGGGCTGCCCGAGTCCGAGCCCGGCGAGGGGCTGCCCGAGTCCGAGCCCGAGTCCCACGAGGGGCTGCCCGAGTCAGACCCCAGCGAGGGGCTGCCTGAGTCCGAGCTTAGCGAGGGGCTGCCCGAGCCCGAGTCCCGCAAGGGGCTGCCCGAGGCCGAGCCCGAGTCCCGCGAGGGGCTGCCCGAGGCCGAGCCCGAGTCCCGCGAGGGGCTGCCCGAGAACAAGCCAGAGTCCACGGAGGGGCTGCCCGAGTCCGAGCCCAGCGAGGGGCTGCCCGAGTCCGAGCCCAGCGAGGGGCTGCCCGAGTCCGAGCCCAGCGAGGGGCTGCCCGAGTACGAGACCAGAGAGGGGCTGCCCGAGGCCAAGCCCAACTCCCTCGAGGGCCTGCCCGAGACCGAGCCCAGCGAGGGGCTGCCCCAGGACGAGCCCGAGTCCTGCGAGGGGCTGCCCGAGTCCGAGCCCAGCGAGGGGCTGCCCGAGTCCGAGCCCAGCGAGGGGCTGCCCGAGTCCGAGCCCAGCGAGGGGCTGCCCGAGTCCGAGCCCAGCGAGGGGCTGCCCGAGGACGAGCCCAGCGAGGGGCTGCCCGAGGCCGAGCCCAGCGAGGGGCTGCCCGAGGACGAGCCCGAGTCCCACGAGGGGCTGCCCGAGGCCGAGCTGAGTCCCCCGAGGGGCTGCCCGAGTCCGAGCCCAGCGAGGGGCTGCCCGAGTCCGAGCCCAGCGAGGGGCTGCCCGAGTCCGAGCCCAGCGAGGGGCTGACCGAGTCCGAGCCCAGCGAGGGGCTGACCGAGTCCGAGCCCAGCGAGGGGCTGACCGAGTCCGAGCCCGAGTCCCGCGAGGGGCTGCCCGAGTCCGAGCCCGAGTCCCGCGAGGGGCTGCCCGAGTCCGAGCCCGAGTCCCGCGAGGGGCTGCCCGAGGACGAGCCCGAGTCCCGCGAGGGGCTGCCCGAGGACGAGCCCGAGTCCCGCGAGGGGCTGCCCGAGGACGAGCCCGAGTCCCGCGAGGGGCTGCCCGAGGACGAGCCCGAGTCCCGCGAGGGGCTGCCCGAGGACGAGCCCGAGTCCCGCGAGGGGCTGCCCGAGGACGAGCCCGAGTCCCGCGAGGGGCTGCCCGAGGACGAGCCCGAGTCCCGCGAGGGGCTGCCCGAGGACGAGCCCGAGTCCCGCGAGGGGCTGCCCGAGGACGAGCCCGAGTCCCGCGAGGGGCTGCCCGAGGACGAGCCCGAGTCCCGCGAGGGGCTGCCCGAGGACGAGCCCGAGTCCCGCGAGGGGCTGCCCGAGGACGAGCCCGAGTCCCGCGAGGGGCTGCCCGAGGACGAGCCCGAGTCCCGCGAGGGGCTGCCCGAGGACCAGACGGAGTACCGCGAGGCGCTCCCCGAGGTCGAGCCCCAGTCCCGCGAGGGGCTGCCCGAGGACGAGCCCGAGTCCCGCGAGGGGCTGCCCGAGGACGAGCCCGAGTCCCGCGAGGGGCTGCCCGAGGACGAGCCCGAGTCCCGCGAGGGGCTGCCCGAGGACGAGCCCGAGTCCCGCGAGGGGCTGCCCGAGGACGAGCCCAGCGAGGGGCTGCCCGACGACGAGCCCAGCGAGGGGCTGCCCGAGGCCCTGCCCAGCGAGGGGCTGCCCGAGGACGAGCCCAGCGAGGGGCTGCCCGAGGACGAGCCCCGCGCGCGGCTGCCCGAGGACGAGCCCAGCGAGGGGCTGCCCGAGGACGAGCCCAGCGAGGGGCTGCCCGAGGACGAGCCCGAGTCCCGCGAGGGGCTGCCCGAGGACGAGCCCAGCGAGGGGCTGCCCGAGGACGAGCCCAGCGAGGGGCTGCCCGAGGACGAGCCCAGCGAGGGGCTGCCCGAGGACGAGCCCAGCGAGGGGCTGCCCGAGGACGAGCCCAGCGAGGGGCTGCCCGAGGACGAGCCCAGCGAGGGGTTGACCGAGGACGAGCCCAGCGAGGGGCTGCCCGAGGACGTGCCCAGCGAGGGGCTGCCCCAGGACAGGCATAGAGACGGGCTGCCCGAGGACGAGCCCAGAGACGGGCTGCCCGAGGACGAGCCCGAGTCCCGCGAGGGGCTGCCCGAGGACGAGCCCGAGTCCCGCGAGGGGCTGCCCGAGGACGAGCCCGAGTCCCGCGAGGGGCTGCCCGAGGACGAGCCCGAGTCCCGCGAGGGGCTGCCCGAGGACGCGTCCAGCGAGGGGCTGCCCGAGGCCGAGCCCAGCGAGGGGCTGCCCGAGGACGAGCCCAGCGAGGGGCTGCCCGAGGACGAGCCCGAGTCCCGCGAGGGGCTGCCCGAGGACGAGCCCGAGTCCCGCGATGGGGTGCCCGAGGACGAGCCCGAGTCCGAGCCCGAGTCCCAGCGAGGGGCTGCCCGAGGACGAGCCCGAGTCCCGCGAGGGGCCGCCCGCGGACGAGCCCGCGTCCCGCGCGGGGCTGCCCGAGGCCTAGCCCTAGTCCATCGAGGGGCTGCCCGAGGACGAGCCCAGCGAGGGGCTGCCCAAGGACGAGCCCAGCGAGGGGCTGCCCGAGGACGAGCCCAGCGAGGGGCTGCCCGAGGACGAGCCCAGCGAGGGGGTGCGCGAGGACGTGCCCGAGTCCCGCGAGGCTGCCCGAGGCCGAGCCCGAGTCCCGCGAGGGGCTGCCCGAGGACGAGCCCGAGTCCCGCGAGGGGCTGCCCGAGGACGAGCCCGAGTCCCGCGAGGGGCTGCCCGAGGACGAGCCCAGCGAGGGGCTGCCCGAGGACGAGCCCCGCGAGGCGAGGGGCTGCCCGAGGACGAGCCCGAGCTGCCCGAGGACGAGCCCGAGGCTGCCCGAGGACGAGCCCAGCGAGGGGCTGCCCGAGGACGAGCCCAGCGAGGGGCTGCCCGAGGACGAGCCCAGCGAGGGGCTGCCCGAGGACGAGCCCAGCGAGGGGCTGCCCGAGGACGAGCCCAGCGAGGGGCTGCCCGAGGACGAGCCCAGCGAGGGGCTGCCCGAGGACGAGCCCAGCGAGGGGCTGCCCGAGGACGAGCCCGAGTCCCACGAGGGGCTGCCCGAGGACGAGCCCGAGTCCCGCGAGGGGCTGCCCGAGGACGAGCCCGAGTCCCGCGAGGGGCTGCCCGAGGACGAGCCCGAGTCCCGCGAGGGGCTGCCCGAGGACGAGCCCGAGTCCCGCGAGGGGCTGCCCGAGGACGAGCCCGAGTCCCGCGAGGGGCTGCCCGAGGACGAGCCCGAGTCCCGCGAGGGGCTGCCCGAGGACGAGCCCGAGTCCCGCGAGGGGCTGCCCGAGGACGAGCCCAGCGAGGGGCTGCCCGAGGACGAGCCCAGCGAGGGGCTGCCCGAGGACGAGCCCAGCGAGGGGCTGCCCGAGGACGAGCCCAGCGAGGGGCTGCCCGAGGACGAGCCCAGCGAGGGGCTGCCCGAGGACGAGCCCAGCGAGGGGCTGCCCGAGGACGAGCCCAGCGAGGGGCTGCCCGAGGACGAGCCCAGCGAGGGGCTGCCCGAGGACGAGCCCAGCGAGGGGCTGCCCGAGGACGAGCCCAGCGAGGGGCTGCCCGAGGACGAGCCCAGCGAGGGGCTGCCCGAGGACGAGCCCAGCGAGGGGCTGCCCCAGGACGAGCCCAGCGAGGGGCTGCCCGAGGACGAGCCCAGAGACGGGCTGCCCGAGGACGAGCCCGAGTCCCGCGAGGGGCTGCCCGAGGACGAGCCCGAGTCCCGCGAGGGGCTGCCCGAGGACGAGCCCGAGTCCCGCGAGGGGCTGCCCGAGGCCGAGCCCGACTCCCGCGAGGGGCTGCCCAAGGACGAGTCCAGCGAGGGGCTGCCCGAGGCCAAGCCCAGCGAGGGGCTGCCCGAGGACGAGCCCAGCGAGGGGCTGCCCGAGGACGAGCCCGACGAGGGGCTGCCCGAGGACGAGCCCGAGTCCCGGGAGGGGAGGCCCGAGGCCGAGCCCGAGTCCGAGCCCAGTCCCGCGAGGGGGCGCCCGAGGACGAGCCCGAGTCCCGCGAGGGGCCGCCCGAGGACGAGCACGAGTCCCGCGAGGGGCTGCCCGAGGCCAAGCCCAAGTCCATCGAGGGGCTGCCCGAGGACGAGCCCAGCGAGGGGCTGCCCGAGGACGAGCCCAGCGAGGGGCTGCCCGAGGACGAGCCCAGCGAGGGGCTGCCCGAGGACGAGCCCAGCGAGGGGCTGCCCGAGGACGAGCCCGAGTCCCGCGAGGGGCTGCCCGAGGACGAGCCCGAGTCCCGCGAGGGGCTGCCCGAGGACGAGCCCGAGTCCCGCGAGGGGCTGCCCGAGGACGAGCCCGAGTCCCGCGAGGGGCTGCCCGAGGACGAGCCCAGCGAGGGGCTGCCCGAGGACGAGCCCAGCGAGGGGCTGCCCGAGGACGAGCCCAGCGAGGGGCTGCCCGAGGACGAGCCCAGCGAGGGGCAGCCCGAGGACGAGCCCAGCGAGGGGCTGCCCGAGGACGAGCCCAGCGAGGGGCCGCCCGAGGACGAGCCCAGCGAGGGGCCGCCCGAGGACGAGCCCAGCGAGGGGCTGCCCGAGGACGAGCCCAGCGAGGGGCTGCCCGAGGACGAGCCCGAGTCCCCCGAGGGGCTGCCCGAGGACGAGCCCGAGTCCCGCGAGGGGCTGCCCGAGGACGAGCCCGAGTCCCGCGAGGGGCTGCCCGAGGACGAGCCCGAGTCCCGCGAGGGGCTGCCCGAGGACGAGCCCGAGTCCCGCGAGGGGCTGCCCGAGGACGAGCCCGAGTCCCGCGAGGGGCTGCCCGAGGACGAGCCCGAGTCCCGCGAGGGGCCGCCCGAGGACGAGCCCGAGTCCCGCGAGGGGCTGCCCGAGGACGAGCCCGAGTCCCGCGAGGGGCTGCCCGAGGACGAGCCCAGCGAGGGGCTGCCCGAGGACGAGCCCAGCGAGGGGCTGCCCGAGGACGAGCCCAGCGAGGGGCTGCCCGAGGACGAGCCCAGCGAGGGGCTGCCCGAGGACGAGCCCAGCGAGGGGCCGCCCGAGGACGAGCCCAGCGAGGGGCTGCCCGAGGACGAGCCCAGCGAGGGGCTGCCCGAGGACGAGCCCAGCGAGGGGCTGCCCGAGGACGAGCCCAGCGAGGGGCTGCCCGAGGACGAGCCCAGCGAGGGGCTGCCCGAGGACGAGCCCAGCGAGGGGCTGCCCGAGGACGAGCCCAGCGAGGGGCTGCCCGAGGACGAGCCCAGCGAGGGGCCGCCCGAGGACGAGCCCAGCGAGGGGCTGCCCGAGGACGAGCCCAGCGAGGGGCTGCCCGAGGACCGGCCCAGCGACGGGCTGCCCGAGGACGAGCCCAGCGAGGGGCTGCCCGAGGACGAGCCCGAGTCCCGCGAGGGGCTGCCCGAGGACGAGCCCGAGTCCCGCGAGGGGCTGCCCGAGGACGAGCCCGAGTCCCGCGAGGGGCTGCCCGAGGACGAGCCCGAGTCCCGCGAGGGGCAGCCCGAGGACGAGCCCGAGTCCCGCGAGGGGCTGCCCGAGGACGAGCCCGAGTCCCGCGAGGGGCTGCCCGAGGACGAGCCCGCGTCCAGCGAGGGGCTGCCCGAGTCCGAGCCCAGCGAGGGGCTGCCCGAGGACGAGCCCAGCGAGGGGCCGCCCGAGGACGAGCCCAGCGAGGGGCCGCCCGAGGACGAGCCCGAGTCCCGCGAGGGGCCGCCCGAGGACGAGCCCAGCGAGCGGCCGCCCGAGGACGAGCCCAGCGAGGGGCCGCCCGAGGACGAGCCCAGCGAGGGGCTGCCCGAGGACGAGCACGAGTCCCGCGAGGGGCTGCCCGAGGCCAAGCCCAAGTCCAGCGAGGGGCTGCCCGAGGACGAGCCCAGCGAGGGGCTGCCCGAGGACGAGCCCAGCGAGGGGCTGCCCGAGGACGAGCCCAGCGAGGGGCTGCCCGAGGACGAGCCCAGCGAGGGGCTGCCCGAGGACGAGCCCGAGTCCCGCGAGGGGCTGCCCGAGGACGAGCCCGAGTCCCGCGAGGGGCTGCCCGAGGACGAGCCCGAGTCCCGCGAGGGGCTGCCCGAGGACGAGCACGGGTCCAGCGGGGGGCTGCCCGAGCACGAGCCCGAGTCCCGCGAGGGGCTGCCCCTGGACGAGCCCGAGTCCCGCGAGGGGCTGCCCGAGGACGAGCCCGAGTCCAGCGAGGGGCTGCCCGAGGACGAGCCCAGCGAGGGGCTGCCCGAGGACGAGCCCGAGTCCAGCGAGGGGCTGCCCGAGGACGAACCCAGCGAGGGGCTGCCCGAGGAGGAGCCCAGCGAGGGGCTGCCCGAGGACGAGCCCAGCGAGGGGCTGCCCGAGGACGAGCCCAGCGAGGGGCTGCCCGAGGACGAGCCCAGCGAGGGGCTGCCCGAGGACAAGCCCAGCGAGGGGCTGCCCGAGGACGAGTCCCGGGAGGGGCTGCCCGAGGACGAGCCCGAGTCCCGCGAGGGGCTGCCCGAGGACGAGCCCGAGTCCCGCGAGGGGCTGCCCGAGGACGAGCCCGAGTCCCGCGAGGGGCTGCCCGAGGACGAGCCCGAGTCCCGCGAGGGGCTGCCCGAGGACGAGCCCAGCGAGGGGCTGCCCGAGGACGAGCCCAGCGAGGGGCTGCCCGAGGACGAGCCCAGCGAGGGGCTGCCCGAGGACGAGCCCAGCGAGGGGCTGCCCGAGGACGAGCCCAGCGAGGGGCTGCCCGAGGACGAGCCCGGCGAGGGGCTGCCCGAGGACGAGCCCGGCGAGGGGCTGCCCGAGGACGAGCCCGGCGAGGGGCTGCCCGAGGACGAGCCCGGCGAGGGGCTGCCCGAGGACGAGCCCAGCGAGGGGCTGCCCGAGGATGAGCCCAGCCAGGGGCTGCCCGAGGATGACCCCGGCGAGAGACTGCCCAAGGTCGAGACCACCGAGGGACTGCCCATGGCCGATCATAGGGAGGGGCTGCCTGAGGCTGAGCCCAAGTCCCGAAAGGGGCTGCCCAAGGCCGAACCAGAGTCCCGCAACGGGCTGCCCGAATCCTGCAAGGGGTTGCCCGAGGCCGAGGCCGATGCCAGTCGCGCCCAAGATGCTCCAGGGAAGGAGTCTCCAGTAACCCGACCCCGACGTCACCGCACCCGTAAACGAGCCCGGCGCCAAGACTCTATTTTCAAGGCCGGGTCTCAACAAGTGGCTCTGGGGGCCAAGTACGAGTCCCGCGATGGGCTGCCCAAGGCCGAGCCCAAGATCCTTGAGGGGAAGCATGAGTACCTCGAAGGGGTGCCCAAGGCCAAGCCTGAGTCCCACAAGGGGCTGCTCGAGTCTGTTGCTGATCACACCCAAGATGCTCCAGGGGAGGAGTCTCTGGTAACCCGACCCCGGTGTAGCCGCACCCGTAAACGAGCCCGGCGCCACGATTCTGTTGTCGAGGCCGGGCCTCAACAAGGGGCCCCCAAGCATGATTCCCCCAAGGGGCTGCCTGAGGCCGAGCCCGAGTCCCTTGAGGGGAAGCCCAAGTACCGTGAAGGGGTGCCCCAGGCTGAGCCCAAGTCCGGCGAGGGGAAGCCTAAGGCAGAAACCAAGTCCAGTGAGAGACTGCCTGAGGCCGAGCCCGAGTCCCACGAGGGGCTGGCCACTCCCGAGTCCCACGAGGGATTGCCTGAGGCCGAGCCCGAGTCCCAAGAGGGGCGGTCCAAGGCCGAGACCAATCCCACTCAAGATGCTGCAGGGGACGAGTCTCCGGTAACCCGACCCCGGCGTCACCGCACACGTAAAAGAGCCCAACACCATCACTCCATCGCCGGAGCAGGGGCTCAGCGAGAGGCTACAGGAGCCAATATTCCCTCCCATCCCATTCCACTCTCTACCCAACCCAATGTGGGTGGGTCCACCACCTCTAACTCTGATGATCTGTGCAGGGCCACCTTCCCGCCTAAATCAGGGTACCAACAGTTCATTCTAACTGTTAATGCGGAGGGCCTTCCACCCAGTAACATGACCTGTACCCTGCTTCAGAGGGTGGGGGAGATACTAATGCAAAAGTTGGAGGGGAGTCGGGGTGATTCGTACACTATTACATTTTCCAATCCACCCCAGACCACCACCAACCTCCCTCCCACCCACCTCTCCCAGCCCTGCACACCATCCACCCTCACCGAATGCCACGGGAAACAAGATCTCTCACAGCGAGGGGTGCCTCACGTTACACGGTAATGAACACCCATTCTGCATCCCATCCACCCTCGTCCAATACCACAGGCACCAAGTCAACTCACTTTACCTAACACTTGCTCTTATCTTTGACTGACTTTTAATAACTCTTTAAATCATCATGTAACTATTTTATTTTCATGCTATATGTACTTCTTTTAAAATAGTTTTTCGGCCTAATATTTTTTACAATTATTATTTAGGCTTGGCATTGCCTCACCTCTGCTTTGGTTGGTTAAGAACCTCATGTTTGACCTGGTGGGCTAATATCCTCAGCCTCACATCTTGTAAGAGAGAGAGAGAGATGCTGCTTTGAACTTTTTTTCTGTTTGAGAGAGAGAGAGAGAGATGCTGCTTCGAAGTTTTCTGCTCTGAGAAAGAGAGAGAGGCTACATAGCTTCAGGAACTCTACAGAATTGTAATATAACGAAAGTGATTATCATTTTTTTATTATAACCTGTTTTGAGTAATAACGTTTTTTTGTCTTAGTTTTACTTTTTTTTTTTTTCTCAAGTAACTGGAGAACCTTGCAAGGTGAAGGGGCTATAATGTCGTCATAGTTAACTGGATGAAAATAGGTAGATAGGCAGACAGATAGATTTTAAACAGGAGATATCTTCCTATTTGGAGGGGATAAAGCTGTGTAAATGATTTGATGTAGAGTGATAGATCGACAGACAGATAGATCAACAGCTGTAAAACAGGAGATATGTTTTTAATGAAGGTAATAAATCTCCATAAATGATCTGATGTAGATAGATAGACAGACAGACTGATATATAGGTAGATAGTTGTTAAACAGATGTGGTTTTAATGAAGGAAATAAATCTCCATAAATGATTTGATGTAGATACACAGGTAGATAGATTGTTTCTTAAGATTTTTTTTTCTAATTGAAGGGGATAAATCTTCACAAACAATTTTCTGTAGACAGATACTAGACAGATTAATCGATAGATAAATCAATATGAATTTTTTTTCAACTGAGATTTGTAACTGAAGGGGCTGAAAATATCTCCATAAAAGATTGGGTGAAGGTAGATATAGATACTAGACAGACAGACAGGTAGACAGAAAGTAGATATATCATTTTTAACAGGAGACATCTTTCTCACTGGAAGACCTAAAAATTCTCCATAAAAGAACGAGTGAAAATAATTATATTGATAGACAGACAGACAGATAGACAGAATTTCTGACCCCTCAGTTACGAAAGGTGTTGGCAGATTTTTTGTTGTTGTTTTTTTCGTGAGCTACAAGACTACTATACTAGGGTTATATAAACCTGAGTAATGTTAATGAAGTTTAGTACCGTAACACAGTATTCTCCGGTTTGGACAAATATTTGTTTTTCGTCGTCGCTGTCATCATCATCGTATCATCATCATCATCATCATCATCATCATGCCTTTTTTTCCTACCTGCAGGTTTTTGTATTAACTAAAATCCCTTATGTTAGGATTACATTAAAAGGAGTAAACTTTCTATAGCCAGACGTCTTAATCCCATAAGGGGTGGCCACAAACAAGTACCCCTTTCTCTCATACACCTGCATTTATAGGGGGGGTGGGGTGGTCACAAACACTTCGCCTCCACGTCACCCTCCCCCCTGCCGTTTCGCTGCCCTCCCCCCAGCTCATGCCCCTCTCTCTCATATACCTCGCATTATAATAGTCTGGTAACGCACTCTAACATTGGCGCCAATTTTCAGAGCATGATTTCGGTAAATAAACGGGAACAATGCCAGGTGTATGAGAAAGGGTGGCTTATTTTTGGGGGGGGGGGGGGGCAGCAAAATGGCACGGGGGAGGATGACAAGGAGGCGATTTGTCTCTGGCCACACCATACAAGACTGAGGTGTTTGGCTGTAGGTAGAAGTATTTTTTACGCCATAACTCAAATCAATAAAATCGTCTTAGTTGAAATCTCTAGCTACTAGAATTGTCCAAACGATGAGTGTGTTAAGCATGTGTAGAAGAAACCACTGAAATATGTGGTGATATACTTAGGTGCATTCAATCCAAGGAGAAGTTGACAGATTTTTAAAACCAGACATATGGGATAGCACTCAACTTTAAAATCGTCTGCTGTTAACCTGAGGCCGCGTCCACAAGTGTCCTCGAACATGTGTTGAAAACACAGCTGGCAACATGTTTGAATACACGTATGGAGCAGTATTTGGACAGATGTATGCAAATATGTTTCAGTGCAGCTTCGAGCTTACTAGCAGCAGAGGTGATGCAGTAAACACGTCCTTACGAGGCAGCTGTGACTGCTCATGATACTGCCAACAAGATCTGGTCGCTGCCGTTCCCAGCATGATTGCAGCTTGTTCGTTATTGTGTTGTTTACATGTTGCCGGCACTTGTTCCAGCACATGTGTGGACGCGCACTAAATGAATGCCCAAGAGTGTCTGTAGTAAGGAAAGGTGTGAACACGGGTAAACAGCTTGATAGATTTTTAACATCAGACATATGTGATTTCATGACGCTTTAAAAATCATCTGTTGTAAACACGAATGAATGTCCTGGCGTGTTTGTAGGAAGGAGTGAAAAGGAGGACAAATAAACATTCAGCCATCTCGGAATGGCCCAATTAACTTGTCTCGTTCAATCAAAGACAACAGTCGTGTCTTGAAATCTGTGGAAAACATCTGCTAAAAGGCTAAAATTCTGGTGCGTTCTGCTTTGCGTTAAACGGACGGTTGGTAACACTGGCATGAGTTGCCATATGCTCCAGGTGACGAGCCAGTGGATGCCAACATACTTTTTATAGCTAAGCTAAATAAATACATATACAGTAGTTGTTTTTTTCCGACTACTAACTTTACTTGATGTATATACTGAACAGTTTCTTATGTTATCCTTTTTAATACCATGTTAGAAATACTTCAATTCAATTAGCTAAACACATGTGCAGAGTTTGGTTCTACTTCCTTTTTCATTTAACTTTTGCTTAATTTGGTATTTATAAGCTGTGATTTTCATTATCTGTCATCAAACAACGTAGTGTATAATGACAATCGGTTTCGTTATGAGTGACGAAATGAATCCCACAGGCTGGAATTCGAACAGCCCAGGAGACCGAAGTCTATGCACGACTAATCGTTTGCTTCATTCTAATCTCAGTCTCTTACGAAATAAGCACTGCTTACAGGTGCTACCTTTCATCGCTGTGATTATTTCCTGGTTCTGTATTAATGTGTTAACACAAGAGCGACCTGAATGATGACTGCTGTCCGTTGTGCCTTCCTCCCTAAAGCGCCTAATCCACCTTTATACAGTTCTGCTTACACCGAATGTTTGGATTAGGCGTTCGGGATTCTTTCCCCTTAAATATAGGCATATCATGTCCTCTCCCATCCCCTCAGTAGTTGGACGCATGTTGTTTTCTCTGTGCATACCACGGTATAGTCTAGGTCTGCCTGACGTTCTGTAATATGTAACGGCCAAGCACTCATCCCCTGATCGAAAATAGTTCAAATTTCTTCTGTCGGAGGAAGCAGTACTTGCAAATGGATGTTACGGTTTCGGAATTATGCTGAGTTCGATTATTATGTCATAGCAGCAGCAGATATGAAGCTTAAAGAAAGTCAGGCTAGCCAACCATGAATATGTAGCTGTGGCAGAGCTCTCATAATGTTTCACATGTTACACTTATTCTTCGGACAAAACTGGGACACGACATTTGTCTTTCACTGTACACACCCTAGCAAGCATTTTCTCCCCTAAAGTGAGGTTACCAAGAAGCTGTTACTCTATGCTGTATATTCGTTAAATTTACATGTTTTATCCTTGTTCAATCTGTTCTCTTGTTTTTGTTTTTTCCCTGTGCCCTCCGTTATCTTGCTTTTGTTTTTTCTGGGAGGGAAAAATTTTGAGGGCCTCTGGTCGTCGGTTCTTTCCATGCATTAAATAAAAAGACTTTAAATGCCTCCTGGTCTAAATGGATTGATATAGGTCGCTTTAACTACTTCACTGCAAGGGCACACCTAAATTTCACAGTATAGAAAGCAGCATGCATGGGGGTAGAGCAGTGAAATGGCGGGGAATAGGACGGTACACAGGGAGAGGTACATGCGCAGATGTGCGAACACACACTTACAAACATACACATACACAAGTACACCTCACACACACACACACACACACACACACACACACACACACACACTTAACACATTCACATACACACACACACCCTTAACACATTCACACACACACACACACACACACACACACATATACACACACAATTAACACATTCACTCTCTCTCTCTCTCTCTCTCTCTCTCACACACACACACACACACACAATCATACATACATACACACATAAACAATCAGTCACAGATAGACAGAAACACACATGCCCCTACAGAGACGCAGACACATACACATACTATTGGCAACATATGAACCTGATACAGTATTTTTATTTATTTATTTTTTATGTGACCGACTCTGGGCATAGGCTTGACAGCCTGCTTTCAGGGCCCAATAGTCCTCCTACGTACCGCACACCTCTACATGTCACCATTTCGGCGCTAAAACCCACCGTCCATATTGAATACATGATAGGGCTGTCTCATTCGGGACTGGTGTACTGGTATTAGCGGGGGTATTTTTACGACATGGCGGGTCTTCTGGTAGATCAGTAAAGTCCGATATTTACGAAATTCAAATCCTTAAACTGTTCCCTGCCGCAGCAGGATTTGAACCCGGGTCCGTTAGGACTGCAGGCCAACTCTCTACCGATTGAGCCACCGTCTCCCCCAAAGAGTGTGGCTTGGGTCAGGCAGTTGGTACGCCTGCAACCTGTGACTTATTCACACATTTGTTGTGTCTAGGAGGAGGATGAATGAATGGGTTACCAATCACTTCTTAAAACTGACACGTAGCTATGAATAATATATTAGAAGACTCTAGTAAAAATAACCATAGGTATGAGTGTTTTTCATTATTGTCATAGCTCATATCGATGATAGATAAACTTTAACTGCAATGATAACAAAGTGATATATAGAGAATTCCGTATCATAGACTGATCTAGACCAGGTGTTCACACACCTTAAAATCGCTCCTGTCTTGCCTTGCCAGTTGGTGGAGCATACACTTCTTCAGTGTTTTATTTGATACAGAAATCAGATTGTTTCCATAAACTGTATACTGGCATTTTCTTTTTTTAAAATTAATAAATCACACGATGACGTGGTTATTGGCTGCTACTGCCTTCGTAAATTATAATCTTCTCTTCCCTTTCTGCCAGCTCTCGTTGCTGGAAACTCACTCCCATCTTTCCCTCCCCCCACTCCCTCTCTCAAATCCCCTACCTCTCTCACTCTCCCCTTCCCCCTCTAAACAGCCAGTTCCTCTAGCCTCTACCACCTGGCTCAGGGAGTGAGGTCGCAGAATCTACTTTCCTTACATCTTAAACCTATAGTGGTTATCTGCCTTAATATCCCCACTGCTGTCATTTAGTCATCCCAACTGACAGTCTCTCTCTCTCTCTCTCTCTCTCTCTCTCTCTCTCTCTCTCAGGCTACCTCACATCAGATGTTACCCGAACTGTGTGTCACCAGTCCGTAGTGCCACAGGGTGCTCTAGGGGCAGGCGAGGATGGTGTGGAAGTCACTAACCTCTAAGTCGCTGTCTCTTTGATATGTATTTGCTTACGTGCATAATAGGATAAATATAATACACTGGATGTGATGAGATTTCAGCCAAAGTTTGTACTGATATTGTTAAATGAATTAGAAAAAAAAAGATATTTTTTTCCATTAGAACTAAGGAGAGGTTTGAGGTGTCGTACTGGTGTATTATTATGACCTATATATTCTATTCACTCTGCAATAATTATGATATACTGGTATGATGACAGTTGAACCATATATTTCATCCATAAGATGACTCAAATGTGTAGTAACATAACTGTAAAAACAACGTATATTGGCAATGCTGTTTCATCAGATCGATCTGAAATGTGTATGACTCTTGCTTGTCGTAATCTGTCGCGGCTGTGTCCCACTGGAAAGAGGCGCGCCATCTACACACGGTAACGAGAGCCTTCCACTTAGGCTCCACCTCTCCGTGGCTGATAGCTGAGTGGCGCAGTTTCCAAAAGAGGCCTGTGACCTGTCCAACCCACCCCAGTTGACGTGGGGCACCTCTGTGGTCTAGAACGGAAGTTGGAGATTTAGCCTGCATTCTCGCGCTAGGGATCGAATCTTCCAAAGAGGTGAAGTGTTCGGCTGTATGAAGGAAACCAGCATAGGTGTCGTTTATATGTTCATGATTATGATAAGCGGTCTGTTGCTCTATACGCTGAGATTACAGATGATCCTGCATAGCACATACAAAGGCATACTGGTTAATCCTGTCTCCAGGCCAAATGGGCCATCATCATCATCAACAGCAGCAGGAGCAGCTTATAGCGGACTACTGCAAGCAGAAGGGCACTCCACACTGTAACTTATTGATTTTTTGTGCGACTCAGAACATAGGGTTAAGAGCCCATTCCCTGAGGCCCAGCAGTCTTCCTGTAAACCATTCACCTCCATATAACACCATTTCGGCACTAATACCCACCGTCCATTTTAGGATGTTTCGTACTGGTGTATTAGTATTAGTTTGGGTGTTTTTGTGACATGTCAGCAGGTCTAATGATAAATCATTAAAGTCTGTTTTTAACGAAATACATACTCATATACTCCTCTCTGCCTCAACCAAGATACAAACCTGCGTCTATTGAAACAACAGACCTATCGACTTTGCCACCACCTCCCCCATTCAGTCCTGGTAAACAGATGATATTCATTTCCCTTCCAAGTACTCTCGTCTCTTCCTCTCATTTTATCTGCAGGTTTCAAAACCGACCTTCCATTTGTTCTCCACCCCCCCCCAAAAAAAAAGCCCATGTCAATTTCACCCTTATAACTCTGATGATTATATCGCTCACCATTTGTGTTAATTCCTTTCCGTCATATACGAACAGATTAATGTTAGAATAAATTTATCTAGGTTATGCATAACCGCATGACACCGTACCAACAATATATGAGGCAATGTGTCTTTGACTGAATGACGTAAAAATTCTGCTGATTTTCCCACCATGTTTGTTAATACTGTATAACATTCATACACCACAGATGGATGATAACAGTTTTCGTGTGCCATTTATATCTGACAATACCTTGCCTGATATTCACCCTCTCCTTCAGCAGTACAGGTATGTTGTTAAAGTATCTGCATAGATAAGGTGTATGTAATGACAATACTTTAACCTAAAAAATATATTTCACATTATGCAGTCTAACTACATCATATATGCAGTCTAACTACATCATATTGTGTAGCAGAAACAGTAATTATGACAGTTATCTTACAAGGTAAATTCAGTGCTTTCTAAGTCTGCTATAGACACCTTGTTTATAAATATAACATAGCTATAAACCATATGTATCTAACTAGTCAACGCATCATTTGCAACAATCACAGCCTGCTGTGTCGTTCGTTCCCCTTCTTCCCATGTGTATACCAAGTTGCTCCACAGGCTTTCGATGGGGCTCGTATCACAATCCCGACTCATCAAGTCCAGTAGTTCTAGGTTGAAGTGTTCGTCAAACCATCCCTGGGAGATGTGGGATGTGTGCATAGGGCATTTGTCATGGGCAAACAGAATCAGCCATGGGAAAGGGTACTCCTGCTCATGGAGAAAAGGCAGAAATTCCTCTTCAAGAATTTCAAGATATTTGTTCTTGTAAAAGGTCCGTCAATGGGAGACGACCCACCCCATGGAGACTACCGTACCCACACATTACGCAAGACATGCCCATTACTTGTTTTTTTAAAGATATTTTGACCGTTGTATCTGTTATTGGGAAAATAGAACAAATGTTATTTGGTGTGTTGTTACATCCGTGCGTGTTACGCAAGGGGGTATGTGCTTAAGTAATTTTGGCTCGCCTGTAAGTCCTACCGTTTGTGGCAATGTTATGGAAATCTTACTGAACAAAATATCACAGATTATTGAATTATGGCAGAACAGGGTCATATCTCAAGAGGAAGGTCAGTTAACTTTTTTTAAAACCAGATATAGACCAAATGTGGTAATAAAGTTGAGGATGAGGATAGGATGATGTGAATAATGTTTTAGAACCGCTTGGCTATGATTTGGTCATTTGTCTCAGCTATTTACTCGATTTGGACAGAGCATGGGAGGGGCTAAGATCAGACAAGGATGAAGTGACTGTATTTCGAGGACAACAGTAAAGGTCAGTATCAAAAATTAGGTCAACCAGGACATCTCTAGTCAAATTCCTACCAATATTCGTCGAATGGCTGTGGGTTCATACATAAAGTAACTGGATTTTACGATACTCAGTTGAAGGTAAAGGTTACAGGATAGGTTCAAAAGTTACAACCAATGACAGATTGTGTGGCACGGATGTTGCACTCTGAGCTCCTCTTATTGTTTACTTTGAAACCAACACTGCATGCATATGGGATATGTTCTGATTTAAACAACAGGCTTAGATATGTCTTATTTAATACCTAAGTGGAATACACTCATTATATTTACCTGCATATAAACAGGCATGTGTGATGCCTTTTGCAATATTAAACCTTTTGTTATTCTCCTCCAGCAGTGTGTCTTCCCGCAAGTTGTTGAGGAGAATGTTTCTTGACGGTGAATATAACACGAGCCCGGTAAATAAGATCTTCCTGCACATGGTTCTCTGCGAATCTACACCTGCCCTCACAGTGCCTAGGTGTTATTTGCTGTTTTTTGGCCGGTGTCCTGTGCTGAACACCAACGACAACTCGCACAGTCTGGACAGTCACATCTAGCTGTAGTTGTTGTCATATGGCCGCCGCGTTGGTAAAAGGGTTATTTCTGTAGTTTCTCGTATCTGTCGATCATCTTCGGCCGTGATCTTCCTTGGTGGCCATTCTCTCGGTTTGTTGTTCAGGTTTCCACTTCATACCCAACGCGTCAGCCTTAATGAAACTGTTGTCTCTGATATTCCTAGGGTATTGCCTATCATCCTTATAGCCTTTCCACTTTCTCGCTTGCCAGCAATTCAACCTAGAAGGACGAGAGCATTTTCGTGCCGGCTCATAATTTATATTTCTGCTCTGTGCTAGGTTTGTGATAAATACAGGCAATGTTCTAAAACTGTAAAACAAACAGCTTCAAACGATCATTACCCATAAAAGAATACCCATCAACGAGACAGCGACTTAATAGTTAGTGGCTTCCCCTTTATTCTCCCTTCCCCTTGGAGCGCCCTGTGACACTACGGACTTGTGACACACAGCTTGGGCAAGATCTGAGAGAGAGAGAGAGAGAGAGAGAGACAGACAGAGAGACAAACAGACAGACAGATAGATACACAGACAGACAGACAGACAGAGACAGAGACAGACAGAGACAGAGACAGACTGTCAATTGGGATGACTAAATGACAGCAGTGGGGATATTAAGGCAGATAACCACAATAGGTTTAAGATGTAAGGAAAGTAGATTCTGCGACCTCACTCCCTGAGCCAGGTGGTAGAGGCTAGAGGAACTGGCTGTTTAGAGGGGGAAGGGGAGAGTGAGAGAGGTAGGGGATTTGAGAGAGGGAGTGGGGGGAGGGAAAGATGGGAGTGAGATTCCAGCAACGAGAGCTGGCAGAAAGGGAAGAGAAGATTATAATTTACGAAGGCAGTAGCAGCCAATAACCACGTCATCGTGTGATTTATTAATTTTAATAAAAGAAAATGCCAGTATACAGTTTATGGAAACAATCTGATTTCTGTATCAAATAAAACACTGAAGAAGTGTATGCTCCACCAACTGGCAAGGCAAGACAGGAGCGATTTTAAGGTGTGTGAGCACCGTCTAGATCAGTCTATGATACGGAATTCTCTATATATCACTTTGTTATCATTGCAGTTAAAGTTTATCTATCAACGATATGAGCTATGACAATAATGAAAAACACTCATACCTATGGTTATTTTTACTAGAGTCTTCTAATATATAATTCATAGCTACGTGTCAGTTTTAAGAAGTGATTGGCAACCCATTCATTCATCCTCCTCCTAGACACAACAAATGTGTGAATAAGTCACAGGTTGCAGGCGTACCAACTGCCTGACCCAAGCCACACTCTTATACTGTACCAGGTTCATATGTTGCCAATAGTACAGTACACAGACACAGGACAGACACAGTCGCGAAAGAGCCAAAATATATTCCTAGACACTGGCTCACACACCGGTTGCTACACACACACACACACACACACACACACACACACACACACACACACACACACACACACACAATTATAGCAGCCGCAAGCATGCGCACATGCACGCGCAGATATCCGCACACAGGCACTCTCCAACTTTCACACACCCATACTACATTCCCCGTATATGTGTGTGCAGCGTGTTTGGCGCTGGGGGAAGGGACTGAATGACGAGTTATGAAAATGTAGTCAGCTGTGTGATTACATACCGGTACTTACAGTAAGTTTCCTACGATATTCCTAGTATGGATTAATACCAGTAACTAATATTATTACCAGAGTGTGGGTTAATTCAGACCAGCATGTGAAAAAATTATTGATAATGAAATGAACGGATAAAGGAGCCTTCACAACACTGCCTAATTGTATATAAAAACGCAAGTGTAGGTAATAACAGAGTTGCTCTTTCTCGGGAGCTGTTTGGTTACACACTTCGTCACTTGATGCTATTGTGGCTAACGTCAGACTTATCTTTTATCTGCGGGATACCTGTTGAGGTTTAAGACTGTATTACATTTAGTTTTGTTATCCATCCCTTAAATGAAGCCTTCTTATAATTCGTTCACTGTCAAATAAGTTGAACTGCTATAAAGCCAATGATTAATGCTGTTAATGCTGGTGAGTGTTTACGCGTTAGGGGATGGCAGACACTCACTCGCCATCCAATAAGGGTTGCACTGTTGGTAGTAGTCCTGTTTCAGTCCATCCTTGACCACGATTCGCGATGGTTTCTATCTTGTTAATCATGTTATTTGCTCAATGTTTACGTTCATTTCCACATAATTTTTTATTTTTTTTACTATTTCCATCCCATTTCCCCGAATTAAGTACAGTTAAAGTACAAGTCATTTTAAAGATTAAACTAACCTGACCTCACTTAACCTAATCTAAACCCTAAGCAATTCAGTCATACTAAAATAAATTCCAACCTTACCCTGATTATCGGGCTCACATCTTCCCTCCTCCCCAAAAATGCATATCCTTAAACTTTCGTGAATTACATATACGTGGTCATATACAGATGTATATTTGTGAACGAGCCACTCACCTGCCCCTTTATCGCCAGAGTAATGCCAGCCCGCCTCTTCTGTAGCTAAGTAGCTCCAGATCACTTCATAACACCAGCACGTTACCGAAGCACCTGAGACACGCTGTATGAACGATCTAGCACAGTATATGATTCCTGTCACAATCATTGCATGACAAGTTAGTCTATTTACTCAGGCTCATTTTTCAGTTTTCAACTCTATGCCTTATTATTTCAGTTTCTTTTTCTTTGCTTTGTCTATTCAAACTAGTACCTTTTTCTAGACAGATTTGCTTCCATGATTCAGTGTTATGATGTTTCATTTTGGTATGTCTTTATTCCAAGCCACTGCCTGTAATGTAATTTTATTCATAGTTCCACAACAATTGTAATAAACGCTACACTAAATTGACACAGAATAACACACAATATTAAAACCTGACAAATCGATTCAGTTCAGTGATACTCGGGAAACAGCCTTTGTGACAGCCTCCACTCAGATACGTAGTTGTATCGAGGATTGTTTTCGAATTTGTTTGATTATGTTTTGTTTTTACGAAATACTTATAAGCTTAAAGTATCATTCACAAATTCATTACCAATGAGTGTTTCAACTACGTCTTCCAATTCACATTTCTTTATATTGCTGGACAGTTTAATAGTATTTGTTACTTAGGCTAATACGGTGAATATAAACTAAGTATCCTAGGTCTTCCAGTTCGTCATACTGTACACATGACATGGTGACAAAAGACCACTAAATAAGTGTTTACGGGAATGCAAAAAGCTCTGGGAGAAGTGTATAGCGTCTCCAGGGAAGTACTCTGACGGAAACAAAAATGGTTCTGCTGTAATATTTTGTACTGAAGTTTTTTGTTAACAATTCCGGGAATTTGGGGGTCCCCACTCGTATACCTATCCAACCCATCCCGTCGTCTTATCCTCGGTCTTCCCTTCCCCCTTCCCCTCTCCGCCTCACTTACATACACTCTTGTAGTTCATCTTATCTTTCGTTTATAGACAAAATGCTTGGTGGTATCAAAACTGAGGCAAAAAGAACGTTATGCACTGAAAGTCGCTAACCCCTTTCCTAGAAGATGCTGTTTCAGAGTTGGATATACTCGTCTAACTATTTCACTAAAACAGGTCTCCCAAGTAGATTGAAATTATTTGATGTTATCACTACTTAATTCACTTAAACTAGGCGTATAATTGCTGAGGTGTAACAAGAGATAAACAACAGAATACGGAGCTAGTCACGAGGAAGTGCTGTGGAAAGGATTCAGAGTCTTACTAATGTCTTATTCTGACGCTGAGTAACGGCAAACAGGCTGCAAAAGGCCGCATATCGCCGTCAAATTAAAGATGATGAACTATAGACATTTATAAACACTCGTCCTGGAACTGAAGGAATCAATCGAGACCATTAACTCTCATTCACGGCAGGTATTCCTTTGTTTCATGTAATCCCCTTCTTCTCCATTCTTTTTCTGTTCACTCTGATTGCTTAGTTTGTCTCCTGAGTCACACAGCCTTTCTTTCACCTTCTTAGCATTACTTTTTGCAGTCACCTGATTACCTTTCATACATATACCCACATATGCTTAATTTTTCCCCAATGCTGCTACAGTTTCTATTCACCAAGACAGCATTAACATCTTCCGTATGAGTCTTAATAATCACATCTTTGCTAATGCCAGGGGACATTATTTAGTTTAGAGGAGACCTACTGTAGTGATGCGGTTAAATACAATTTTCAATGAATACTGCTGTTGATGTTATTGTTGTGGCATCGGGCTCGTATGAAATGTGAACCCGGTAGGCTACATGCTTAAACTGTCCTCTTTCAGTCTCTCATCCTCTTTTCAGAGGACAGGGAAGAAGCTGAGGGAGCTATGTATGCTCAGGCAGTTGAGCGACCCATCGTATCGGTGCCACCACAAGAATTCGTTTCTCTCCAGCACCTCGTTAGAAACATTTTCCATTAAAATCTGCCCCACCATGAAATCTATTATATTTTACTCCTGTTGCGTTAGATGATTTCCCTTGGTTTATGAGGGATCACTTGCATTAAACTAGATGGAACAGGATGCATCAATACTGTGTCTTCCTTTCTGGCATTTTTCATTGGCAAAACCAGTGAAAATCAGATCCCGGTGTCACTGCCTACCAGTTACTCCCCATATATCAGTGGGGAAACAGTGTGACGACGACGACGACGACGACGAGGAGGGCAGCGGCGGCGACGACGACAACGATGATGATAATGATGATTATGATGATAATCGTGATACTGTTGACTAAGGTAACCACAAGGACACCCCACCATCACCCCTCACCCCTCCGCCAAGACTCCAACAACAGGCTATGTTTAACTGGTATCATAACTTCTGCACAAGTCTGCCTAGGTATACTGAGCCAGTCGAATATGAGAGGGACACAGAGGAAGAGGGAGGAAAAAAGGAAAAAAAGTACCCACCAAGATTCATTCACACAGACAGGAGAGTGACGGAGAGGAAATATGTCCACATACAAATAACATAAGCTCCAAAGAGTATCTGAAAATGTTCCGCCTCTACGTTTAAAGTTGATGAACCGTTTGAAATTAATCTTGTGTAATCTTCATGAACGTGTATAGTTGCAGGTTTGGTCTGAACAGCATGAGAAAAGATCTTTATACAAAATTTGGAATATGCTGTCTCTACAAGTGTATCTACCTAACGAAACAACGGTCACAGCAACAATGCTCACTGTGAAATAATCATTTTAACCTGCGTTTCAGAAGCCTTTTGGAACGCGTATAAACGCGCACACGTACACAAATACAGACAAGAATGCGCACACTCACGCGTAAACACATGTACACATGCATTCACAAAATGTAGACCTGTACTTAGCTTATGTATATAAACATGGATACTTGCACACATACACGCACTTACTGCGCTGTACACTGGCGGTCAAAAGTTGTGTCCTGATCTAAGGCACAAAATGAATCTACCCTAAGCGAAGTTCGAACAACGGTGCTTCGGGAGGAGGGGGATGCGAGGTGCTGGGGTGGCAGGAGAGAGGGTAAGAGGGAGGGATTGAGTGTCCGGATCTATGTGAAGCTAAGTAACAAATATTGCCAAACTCTCAATGTGATTCACTGATAAGGTTGGGCTGTAATATTGAAGTCTTACATTAATGTACGAGTATGGTCAAGCCTTCCATGAGACTGTGGGAATACGTTAATGTCAGCCATGGTAAGCTCGTAGTGAATTTCAGCCTCTGACGTTAAGCTGTAGAGGAAACGGACAGCACGAAGTGGTGAGGTAATGCAGATTATAGAGCTATCCCAGACTACTACCCACTTCGATCAAAGTAGCTCTGGGTATTATTTTGCTGTATTCTCCTGTATCTCAGTTCTTCTCTCTTACATCTCTAACCCCATTTCCACCCATTCTCACATTTCCTGTCAACCTTCTACCTCTTTCCTCCCACTTCCTTAAGCCTCTTTGTCCACTTTCACTCTTCCTACCTACTTACCTTCCTGAGGGTCCACGGACCTGCTGTTTGGATCCAGTGCTGTGTGACCAAAAATACAGGGAGAGCTAACTGGTGCTATAAAGACCAGTAGTAACGGAAAGTTTCCATTTACTACGTATACCACGACATTCATTGCATAAATATTACCTAGAGACAGTCTAACCAGCTTTATTCGTAGCCTCTTGATTATCAAAATAAATACTTATTTTTCAAACCTTCCCTTATAGGAAAAAAAATTAACTCCTGAATCAGTGCGAATTGTTTAATAAGCACTGCAAGGTATTATGGAAGGCACGAATGTGTCAATGGCAGATGGGTAGAACCCCTAAATATGTAGTGAAATGACATGAGTTAACCACGAGAGAGAGAGAGAGAGAGAGAGTGGTTTTGAATGAAGAAGAGAGCGGCAGTGCAAGATGGTTTCACCAATGTTATCGTGCAATATAATCAACAATGAACTGTGAATAGTCTGACTACATTGCCAATTAGTTCATTATTTTGTACAGTATTCATTGTAGAAATGGCAGAGAGAAGCGGCAACGTGGTGGGTGATGGAAAGAGTGCAAACGATCCTTAGGTCATTACCCTCCGTGGCTTTATCATCGTGATGTGGGAAGTGGGAAAGTCATCAACAGAAACTACCCTTCTCACAGGTGTCTGTCAAGAACGTGAATCGATGGATTAGTCGGTGGTAAATGAAGGGTTCAGTGAAGACAAAGCGTTGCAGTAAAAGACCTCCAGTTCTCACTCGTCAAGATGTCGCTCGTTTATCGGGCATGGTAAACGAGCAAAATGCTCTGCCGTTAACGTTACTCGGACTCTACGGCTTCCCTGCGATCCGCGGACAACAAGAAGACGCATTCATGAGATGGACATTCACTGTTACAGTACGGCCAAGAGAGAAAAACTCTCAAGCCAATAAAGAGTGTAGACTAGGCTTTTTTTTTTTTTTTTTTTTTTTTTTTTTTAACAGTATTTAGGAGCAGACGTAGATTTTTTGGAACAGTAATATTTACTAATTAGAAATGCTTCACGTCGGTGGAAGCAGGGGCTCAAACGTGCTGGAGACCTGTAAACACACGGTATGAGATGAAAAATATACAGAAGGACAAAAATGGCAGGGTGAGTCAATCATTTTGGGGTTGGATGTGGGCCAATGGCCTGGAGAACTGACGAAAATAGAAGGACGATTTAAAGGGCAAAAATACACTGACGTTAGAAAATGTTTTGTTGCCATCCGTGAGAAATATGGCAATCCCACATCGTCATCCTATTAGACTTGTTCACGACAGGAGTCCTATGCATATGTGCAGAGTGGTAATGGATTGGCTAAATCAGCACCCGAAAGTGGAAGTCCTCGATTGGGTCTCAAGGGGTTGTGATCTAAACCCAATCGAGAATTTATGGGCCATTATGTGCAAGGACTGGGACGTGGGTGAAGAAATAATTGTTGAAGCTGTAGAAGGTAAAGCCCTTGAGGTTTGGGAGTCTGTGAGGAACCGTCCAAATGTCATAATTTAGTGGCATCCCTATCCAGGAGAGTTGATGAAGTTGTTCAAGCTCAAGGTGGCTGGACTTGTATTGACGTGTCTGCATCATTTGAATGCTTGATGATAAAATGTTCTTTGCTTCCGTGTGGGGTAGCATTAATACTGGGAAGTAATATCGTATGTATTCAATATGTATATACTGTAGACAATGAATTACCCAAAGCCTGGCATTATGTTTGTGTCAATATCATCCTTATGTTTCCTCTGTGAGGGTTAATGGTATCTAAGGCTATCATAAATTAACGTAATTATAAATGAATGTATTTTCTTAATAGTCAAGGTGGGTACCTTGTATATGTAAATAGTAATATTCCAATTCTATATCATAAATACACTAACTTCATTATTGTGTGTCATTAATACTGTCTGATTTATATATATGCATCTGTTTAACTTATTTTTCAGTTTCTTCAAAATTAAAATTTGCCGCTATATTTTCTAACTTCATCCTGTGAGCCTTCTCCCGAAACTGGTTCAAATGATGAGGCTTTTGCCATAAAGTCCTTCCTTAGCTGAAGGGACTCAAAATCACGGTGGTATACCTGTAAGTGTGGTAAGAATGATAACCTTATCAGACAGAAGGGTAGGACCATAATATACACTGAAATATACACCTTCTTGCCTGCCAAAAATACACTCCACCTCCCTTCAGGTCTCGTTCTGTTCATCTTCCTGCTTACCTACCTTTCTGCGTGCTACTTTCCCACCTACCCTAAATGCCTAGCTGATGTTCTGGTGGCTCACGACGCGACAGCTGCCCTCAGGGTTCAATTACCAGGCTAGGAAACGACCCAACCCAGTCCAATTCCTTCTAATTTGCTCTCGAACTTGGAGCGTAAACACAGCAGTGGTGTACGCGTTCCCGGCCAATACTTTTCTTTCTTAACGTTCGGGGTGTAATTAGGGAAAGGGGCGAGGTGGAGGAAAGCGTAGGCGTAGGAGGATGGATGGAGGGAAGGGGGAGATGGAGGGACTCGTAGGCGTAGGCGGAAAGGAGGAAGAAAGGTGGAGGGAAGGAGAGATGGAGGAACACGTAGGAGTGGGTGGAAGGAAAGGGGAAATAGGACACGAATGAGTGGCTGGAAGGAAGGAAGGTGGAGGGATGGGCAGATGGAGGGACACGTAGGCGTAGGTGGAAGGAAGGAGGGTGGAGGGAAGGGGAGATGGAGGGACATGTATGCGTAGGTGGAAGGAAGGAAGGTAGAAGGAAGGGGAGATGGACATGGAGAGTCGGTGGAAGGAAGGATGGTAGAAGGAAGGGGAGATAGAGGAAACGGAGGAGAGGATGGATGGAAGGATGGTGGAGAGAAACTTGGAAGCGTGTGGAGGGAAGGGAGAGGGAGGAGGGAGGGATTTGGGGACGTGTTGGGGGAAGAAAATAGGAGAATTTGAAGCAGAAGAGACAGAAAGGAAGAGAGGGAGCGCAAAAAGAGCGGACTTAAGGCAAGAAAGAGGGCGAAAGGAAATGAGAAAGGAGGAAGAAGAAAGTGTTTTCAGGAGAAGCGGAGAGAGAGAGAGAGAGAGAGAGAGAGAGAGAGAGAGAGGTGAGGGTGGGGAGGGAGGGGGCAAGAAGACAAGGGGAGGGAAGGGAAGTAAGGGAAAAAGGGGGTGGGACAACCTGGAACGATAACACTTGAATGACGTATTTCAGGAACAAAATTTTGCCAATAGTTCACATCTGCTTTTCACTTAACTACTGCTGGCTAACGTTCCTAAACAGATAAAGGTGAGGTGTGTTTCCCTGCCCACCCATGATTCACCTTGATATTACAGGCGTGGAGGAAAGTGACAGACATGCACTAGTGACAGCAGACGTAGTGAAACAGAAGGCTAACCTTTGTCGCTATACACTTGACAACATATGCACTTGGTACAGCATGCATTGCAGAGGCCTAGCATTCGGTACCGTTGACAACCTTGACATTATCACATATTTGTTGGTGGGACCGACATGAATTAACAAATGTGTCAAATTACAGATGAAATGACCATGTAACTGTGATGCATGAATGTTGGAATTTGTAGCTAGATCTCAGCTTCACAAAGACGCTGTCCCAGGCTCATGTGTGGCCAACTGCACGTTCGCCCTGCCTAAACTTATCCATCCTTAGGTTCAGGCCTTCGGTATAAGAAGTGGGTGGTTAGGAGGAAGGAAGGAAGGAAGAAGATACTGGGGAACAGAGAGGGGGAACTGAAAGAGAAGGAAAAGTGAGGGAGGAGGACGTAGGGAGACTGATGGGGGAGAGGAGGAAAAGGAATGTATACGGTGGAAGGGAAATGGGCAATTATGGAGAAGATAAAGTGGGCGAGAAGGGGTAGGTGAAGGGAAGGAAGGGAATAAAGAGGAAAGAAAAGGTCTGCAGGGGAAGTGAAAGGAGGAAAAAAAAAGGGATCCGGAGATATGAAGAGGAAGTGAACCACAGATACGGCCTCATACCACAGTTCTCTCTCTCTCTCTCTCTCTCTCTCTCTCTCTCTCTCATACACACACACACACACACACACACACACACACACACACACACACACACACACACATCAGATCTAACGGAAAGTCGGTTTAACGAGAACGAATATAAATTAGGCTTCCTTCTGGCTCCACAGTATTCCCCTTCCCTATTCACCTCAACACCCTCCTCTCTTCATCCTATCGCTCTCTCCTTCTCTCTCTTCCTCCACTGCTTCTTCCCCTCTGCATACTTTCTTACAGATCTCTACACCTCTCTCTTCTCCCCCTTTCTTCCTTCTTTTCTTTCCCTCCCTCCCTTAAATATTCTTCCAGCTTGCTTCTCTCCTGCCCTCTTGCTGTTTCCTTATTATTTTTCTCAAGACCTCTCTCTCTCTCTCTCTCTCTCTCTCTCTCTCTCTCTCTCTCTCTCTCAATTACAGCAGTCACTAGTAATCGGTAGCAATGAAATCAGGAGAATCAACATGGCGAGAGAAAATGTCTGATAAAGTAAAAACGTAAATGTAGTCTGCATAAAACAAGACTACGACAGGAACTCTTCTCAGGTCAAGTGATTTATACTTTTTTCACACATCCTCTCAACATATTTCACACATCCTCTCACATATTTCACACATCCTCTCACATATTTCACACATCCTCTCACATATTTCACACATCCTCTCACATATTTCACACATCCTCTCACATATTTCAAACATCCTCTCACATTTTTCACACATCCTCTCACATTTTTCACACATCCTCTCACATATTTCAAACATCCTCTCACATATTTCACACATCCTCTCACATTTTTCACACATCCTCTCACATATTTCAAACATCCTCTCACATTTTTCACACATCCTCTCACATTTTTCACACATCCTCTCACATATTTCACACATCCTCTCATATTTCACACTTCCTCACATAGTTCACACATCTTCTCAAATATTTCACACATCCTCTCAACATATTTCACACATCCTCTCAACATATTTCACACATCCTCTCAACATATTTCATACATCCTCTCAACATATTTCACACATCCTCTCACGTATTTCACACATCCTCTCACATACTTCACCCATCCTCTCACATATTTCACACATCCTCTCATATATCTCACACATCCTCTCACATGCACCAGACACTTTCGATTGAGTAGCTTACTTCCCGTAGCTCAAAGGCAGAATAATACAAGAGTCAACATCTTTTCCACAAAGTTCTATAATTTATCTTTTCCATTGGACTTCCTCATGACTAGCATTATATTCTAGTGTTCATCGTCTGTTACGACTCAACCCTGACGGTGGTGAAATTGCAGTTTTAGCCAAGTAAAAGGGAGCAGACTATAGTTACTTAGAAACGATTTTTTCACGGCTATATTAATGTAAAGTTCAATATCTAAATAATAATATGCCACTGTAATATTTAATCGTGTTTTTCCCTACAGTCTATTTGACTATTTGAGAGGGATCTTGTCTGCTGCCTTTGTCACCCCTTTTCTTACATTAAAATAAAAGATACAGTAAAATTCAGGATTCAGTAACTGCTATAATATCGTATACCTGACAGTCTTACCCTCTTGTGTCCAATGAGGTTGTGTGTGTGTGTGTGTGTGTGTGTGTGTGTGTGTGTGTGTGTGTGTGTGTGTGTGTGTGTGTGTGTGTGTGTGTGTGTGTGTGTGTGTGTGTGTGTGTGTGTGTGTGTGTGTGTGTGTGTGTGTGTGTGTGTGTGTGTGTGTGTGTGTGTGTGTGTGTGTGTGTGTGTGTGTGTGTGTGTGTGTGTGTGTGTGTTTCCTAAACGGGTTAGCTGACTAGAGAAACCATTTGTTGTGAAGGGGATAATGGCTGTCCCCTTTAACCTCTCTCTCTCTCTCTCTCTCTCTCTCTCTCTCTCTTCTTTGATGTCAGGTCATTAATTTCTTCTCTCTTTCTTTCTTGCTTTTTTCATTCACTTTCTCACTCCTTGTCGCTTTTTCTTCAGAGGAGGTGAGGGGGTAAAACAGAGGGTGTTGACTTTGATCTTCTCTCTCTTTTTACTATTATTATTTCCTATTTCTTTTTTACTTCCTTCGCTATCTCTCACTCTTTTTTTTTTCTTTTCCTTATTAGTTTTGACTTCCTCTCCCTTCATCTCTCTCTCTCTCTCTCTCTCTCTCTCTCTCTCTCTCTCTCTCTCTCTCTCTCTCATTACTCTATGTTCATTTCTGTTACATATCTTGGTTCCAGTTTTCTTCCTTTCTATCTCCATTTCCTTCATTCACGTCTCTCATTCCTTTCCTTCCATTTCTTTCAGTCTTCCATTCCCTCTAGCTTCCCTATCTTCCTTCTCTCCGTCTATCTGTTTCTATCTATCAGTCAGTCTGTCTGTATGTCTATCAAAATTTGGTTTGTCCTTCCTCTCCCTCTCATTACAGTATACTTTACAATCTCTCTCTCTCTCTCTCTCTCTCTCTCTCTCTTTCTCTCTTCCGGCATTAAAGCTGCTAGAAATTTCCCTAACTTTCCCTATCCTGTCGACTCACTTGCCTCTGACAGGATGATGGCACGTAAAAGGCTGAGAGAGAGAGAGAGAGAGAGAGAGAGAGAGAGAGAGAGAGAGATTTACCTATTCTGGGCACTTAATGAGGTCAGGCTGACAGGTGGTATCAATTCATACTATACCTATTAAACCCTTCAGTACGATAGTGTGTTATTCCGGATATTGCCAGGGATTTTTGCATAATATCTGGGTCACATGTCTTAATATACAGGTCAGAATCTACAATAGGAATAAAAATATACTAAATAAACTGTTTCGACGTACGGATCGAAAAAGTACAGAAGCAAGAAACGTAAACAGCACAGAAACCTCCATTACTACATTCCACACCGTGTTCACAAAAGTTTGTGCCTGGTGGAATGTTGTAATGGATATACCGTATAACTCTGATTCTTCTCCCATCCCAAAAATGGTCTCTTGTTATTGTTCTCTAACATTTCTTATTTCTGCATTTATTTTTTTCCATCGTTACATTTTAACAATCATTTTAGATTTTTTTTCTAGTTCATGATTTTTTTATGGAAACTAGGTACCAAATACACATTATATACCCGCCGCCAAGCAACCTGTCTCTTAAGCCCCGCCTCTCCCCACTCACTGCCCAGGGAGTGGGTGGGGAGGGGCGGGACCACGACTTCAGTATGGGGGCTGGGCTTAAAAGACAAGTTACCTGACAGCGGGTGTTCTGGTGCATCAACTCGTCTCCGGCTACACCCCCAATATGCCAACCCCCACCTACCTGTTACTCGCCAGGGATCTGTTTTTGCCTCTACATCTTTACACCACAGTACTCCCTTCTGTGTTAATTGCACCACATTATTATCAAGCGCAGTTTACGTTAATAGCGAAGAGAGCATTTTTGGTGTAATGTGCAGAATAAATCGCTAAGGAAGAGGTGTTACATCTCAACATTACCTTCTACACATCTCAACACCCAAACCGTCTACGTCTACCACTCCCTACACCCTAACCATATATACTTTGAACAACAACAAAAACAATAACAAGTACCCTCTAGGCCAGTCATTCAGCCTTGGGGAGCGTTTTACACGTCGATACCGCAAACATACGCAGCCTGTGCTAGAGAGGCATAGAAGGGAGCAGGGAGGAGTAAAATGGGCTTTGAGAGGCGTATGAGAGGGAGTAGAAAGGCGCAGAGAGGCGTAGAGGGGGAGTGGAGAGGCGTAGGGAGGAAAGGAGATGCATAGATGGGAGTAGAGAGGCATGGACAGGGAGGAGAGAGGCGTAGAGGGGGAACAGAGAGGCGTAGAGGGGGAAGAAAAGGCGTAGACGGGGAGCAGAGAGGCGTAAAGGGGAGTAAAGAAGAGTAGAGGGGAGGACAGAGGTGTAAAGGGGAGTAGAGAGGTGTACAGGGGAGTAAAGAAGCGTAGAGGGGAGTAGAGAGGTGTAGAGGGGAGTAGAGAGGTGTAGAGGGGAGTAGAGAGGTGTAGAGGGGAGTAGAGAGGAGTAGAGGGGAGTAGAGAGGAGTAGAGGGAGAACAGAGAGGCGTAGAGGGGAGTAGAGAGATGTAGAGGGGGAGTAGAGAGGCGTAGAGGGGGAGTAGAGAGACGCAGAGGGGGAGTAGAGAGGCACAGAGGGAAATAGAGAGGCGTAGAGGAGTAGAGAGGCGTAGAGGGGGAGTAGAGAGGCGTAGAGGAGAGTAGAGAGGCGTAAAGGGGGAGTAGTGAGGGGTAGAGGGGAGTAGAGAGGCGCAAAAGGGAGTAATGAGGCGTAGAAGGGAAGTAGAGAGCGGCAGAGGGGGAGTAGAGTGGCGCAGAGGGGAGTAATGAGGCGCAGAGGGGGAGTAGAGAGGCGTAGAGGGGGAGTAGAGAGGCGTAGAGGGGGAGTAGAGAGGTGTAGAGGGGTGGCGATGAAGAGGCGTAATTGGAGGGAAGTGGAGGGGGAGGGGATATACAAGAAGAAGAGTATGATGGTAATAAACGTAGTATCTTAGTGACTGTAGACTGCGCAACACTGATTTCTTAGCGATTTGAACTACATATTACATTAAGTATTCCCTTGTGTGTTACTGATGCAAACCATGTCGCTATTAAAAAGGCGTAAATCACATACAAGAAAATGTTAAGGTGTTAATATGCAAACTAAATCTCGAAGAAAGCGATGTTAGGAAATCTCTTATCTCATAAAATTCGAAATTCGAGCCATACTAGGCTGGAAGGAGACGAGAGAGAGAGAGAGAGAGAGAGAGAGAGAGAGAGAGAGAGAGAGAGTAAAGAAGTGTCATAGGGAAAGCTAAGAGGAGATGTCTGACGACGAAAAGACCGAGGTGGGGAGAAAATGAAAGAGGTAGGGAGAGGAAGCTGCGAGAGGGATAAGACTGGAGGTGATTTGCATACAAGGCTGGAGGGATGGAGGGGAGGGAGGAGAAAAATGAAGATGGAGAACTGGAGAGGATAATGAAGGGGAAGAAGAATCAAGATTATGAAGAAAGAAGAGAAATGGGAAGAGGAAGAAGAGAACCAAATGTAGAGGATAGGGAGGAGGAAAAAACGGAAGAAGGGTAGGAGAAGCAGAAGAAAATAAAAGGGAGGAAGAAGCAGAGAAGGAAAGGAGTAGGAGGAGAATTGTTGAAGAGGAAGAGGTGAAGGAAGAAAATGAGGGGTGGAGGGAGAGCGTGGAGGGAGAAGGCAGATGAAGAGGAAGATAAAGAAAAGGAGTAGGAAGAGTAGTTGCAAGGATAAGAAAAAAAATAGAGGTGGAAAAGAGACGAAGAGGGGGGAGAGAAGTAGGAGAAGGAGGGGGGAGGAAGGAAGAAGATGAGGAGGAGGAAGCTGGGGAGAAGGAAGAGTAGGTGAAGACAGATGAAGCAGAAGATAGTGCGAGAAAGAGAAATAAGGGGAAAGGGAAAGAGGAAAGGAGGGCAACAGGAAGAGTTGATGAAGAGAGAGAATAAAAAGAAGGAGGGAAGAATGGACAGAAGAAAAAAGAAGATATGAAAACCGTAAGAGTTAAAAATGGCGCTTGAAAAAGGGGGAAAGGAGAGAGACTGGAGATGGGAAGAGGAAGGAGGGAAGAGGGGGAAGTATATAAGGGAGGAAGGAAGAAGAGAGGAAAATGAGAAAAGGAAGAAGAGGAAGAGGAACGGGACAGATAGAAGTGAGAGAAGGTAGGACTTGGGTGAGGCATGGTGAAGGATGAGGCACGGTGAAGGATGAGGCAGGGTGAGAGGTGAGGCAGGGTGAGGGATGAGGCTGGGTGAGTGGTGAGGCAGGGTTAGGGGTGAGGCACGGTGAGGGGTAAGGCAGGGAGAGGGGAAAAGCGGGGTGAGGGGGGAGGCAGGGTGACGGGTGAGACAGGATGAGGGGCGAGACAGAATGAGGGGTTAGGTATGCCGTGAGGGATGAGGCAGGTTGTGAGGGATGAAGCAGGGTGTGAGGGATGAGGTAGGGTGTGAGGGTTGAGGCAGGGTGTGAGGGGTGAGGCAGGGTGTGAGGGGTGAGGCAGGGTGTGAGCGGTGAGGCAGGGTGTGAGGGATGAGGCAGGGTGTGAGGGATGAGGTAGGGTGTGAGGAGTGAGGCAGGGTGTGAGAAGTGAGGCAGGGTGAGAGGTGAGGCAGGGTGTGAGGGGTGAGGCAGGGTGTGAGGGTTGAGGCAGGGTGTGAGGGTTGAGGCAAGATGAGGGGTGAGGCAAGATGAGGGATGAGGCAGTATGAGGAGCGAGGCAGAATGAGGGGTGAGACACTGTGAGGGGTGAGGCAGGATGAGGGGTGAGGCAGGGTGAAAGATTATGAAGGGTGAGGGATAAGGAAGGGTGAGGGATGAGGCAGGGTGCGGGGTGAGGCAGGGTGAGGGTAAGGCTGCCTAAAAGGTGAGGCAGGATGACGGGTGAGGTAGGGAGGGAAAAAATAGGGTGAGGGATGAGGCAGGGTGAAGGGTGAGGCAGGGCGAAGGGTGAAGAAGGGTGAGGAGTAAGGCACGGTGAGGGGTGAGGCATGGAGAGGCAGGGTGAGGGGTGAGACATAGCGAGGGGTGAAACAGGGTGACGGAGGGATTTGGCAGGGTGATGGAGGGGTGAAACAGGGTGACGGAGGGGTGAAGCAGGGTGATGGAGGGGCGAAGCAGGGTGAGACAAGGTGAGGGAGGGATGAGGCAGGGTGAGGGAGGGGTGAGGCAGGGTGAAAAGGGGGTGAGGCAGGGTGAATGGTGAGGAAGGGTGATGGGTAAGGTAGAGTGAGGGGTGAGGCAGGGTGAGGGATGAGCAGGGTGAGGCGTAAGCAGGGCGAGGGGTGAGGCATTTTGAGGGGTCAGGAAAGGTGAGGGGTGAATCAGGACGAAGGGTGAGGCAGGATGAGGGATGAGGAGGTTGAGTGATGAGGCAAGGCGAAGGGGGAGGTAAGACGAGGGAAAGCTGAGTGGTGAGGCAGGGATGAAGCAGAAAGAGGGACGAGGCAGGATGAGGGGTGAGGCAGGACGAGGGGTGAGGCATGGTGAGAGGTGAGGCAAAGTGAAGGGTGAGGCAGGGTTGTGGCATTTTGCGTCGAGGGGTGAGACAGGAAAAAGGGTGACATGGCTGAAACAAAATAAAACAACATGCGGTGCCATGGCACAGCAAACCCTTCCCCGGCAGTCATTGTGGTGTTGATGTATAAACACAACTCACATATCAAAGTTGGAGTAAATTGGATGAAAACTGACGATTTTATGCCCATTTGAAATTTTAGGCTCGACCCACCTAACACTGACTCTCCTACGGCTAACCAGGGGGTGACCCCGTTGATGTAATGAGGCATGTTGTACAATGCAGATTTGAAAGATGCACCATTAGGCTTTGGTTTCAAGTCGATATGACGAGTGTGAAAGGAGTTATAGCGAAAAAAAACAATTTTACAATTTCCATTTTGGGGGCCTACGGTCTGGGCCTTGGCCCAATTTGGCCCAAAATTTAATCAGGTGATTAGGTCATAGCCCATCATCCCTGAAATTTTGGTCAAAATCTCACCAGTAGTTTTCGCGTAAAGTTGCTAGCAGACAGACAGACAAACAAACAAACAGACACAGACAAACCGAGTGAAAACAATACCCGTCCCCAAGCCCCACCGGGGCGGAGACGGGTTCAACAAGGAGGGGTGAAAAGGAGGGAGGCAGAGGGTAAGGCAAGTGGGTTACGACGAGATGTGGCTCACGAGTGAGGCACAGGAGGCAAGGGTGAGGCAGGGTAAGGCAGATGGATGGAGCAGGGTAAAAGATAAGCTACGGCAAGGGACCGAGGCAGGGTGTGAGGCGAAGATGGAAAAATAAAGGAAAAAAGGAAAACAGGTAAGCTTTCCTACTTGTCTATCCTAGTTTTCGAATTACAAAATATTTATATACCTTACAGTAATTATAGCTCATCCTATAACAAACAGTCTCGAGAGAACCGATAGCTCTGTTGCTGTTTATTTTCTTTTGTTCTCCTTTTTACTCCTTTGAAGAGGGATGAGGCAGGGTAAAAATGAGGCAGGGGTGAGGCAGGTCCGTGAAGCTGCCACCCTCGTTTGCCGTAACATTTGCAAGTTAAATCGGGGCAATTAATGGCGGAAAGACTCGAAAGAATCCAGGAGTTTTTCATCTTTTTCTTGGCCTTGGCGGCTGCATTTTAAGCGGTGTAAAATTGGAAGGAAATGAGGAAATTACCTGCCCCTGGTTTTTCTTTTAAGTCTCTTAGTTATCTTCTCTTTTTAACTAACTATTTAACCCTTTCACTGTCACGCCTGCTTAGTATAGTATTTCATTCTACAGAGAGACAGACGATTTTAGTCACTGAGCCCGAAATGTTAATCCCTGAGGCCAGGGACCTCTTTGATATTTACTACTATTGCCATCAGACGGTTTTTATTCACCCAGGAAAGCCCCTCTAGTAGTAAAGGGGTTTATGATGACTATACCTAACCCCTTCCTGTTCGCATTCCCTCCTGAGGTGAACACAATCGTCTGGAGGCAGCCCAAAGGAAGTGGTAAAGACGGGGTTAATGGCCATCCCGAGGTGGTCTCTCACAAGCTGAATACAGCAAATTTTTCACTGGCAGGGATGAAATGGAAAAAGCGTCCTCGGGTTGAAGGGGTTAATGGAGTCTGTATCTAATATTTTCATCTCAAAGTGGTCTCTCCTTAACTAAATAAAATCATGTGTCGGTAGTAAGAATATAAAATAAATAAGGCGTCCTCGGGCTGAACAGGCTAACCTTGCGCAGATACTAACTTTGAACAAGAGTATTATTAAACACTGTGTGTGTGTGTGTGTGTGTGTGTGTGTGTGTGTGTGTGTGTGTGTGTGTGTGTGTGTGTGTGTGTGTGTGTGTGTGTGTGTGTGTGTGTGTGTGTGTGTGTGTGTGTGTGTGTGTGTGTGTGTGTGTGTGTGTGTGTGTGTGTGTGTGTGTGTGTGTGTGTGTGTGTGTGTCTGTCTGTCTGTCTGTCTGTCTGTGTGAAGGGGGTCTCACCACATACAGCTCTACCATACAGGGTGGATTAGTAGGATTTTCGTCTCGTTATCTACTCTCCTCTGACTAAAAGTGTGTGTGTGTGTGTGTGTGTGTGTGTGTGTGTGTGTGTGTGTGTGTGTGTGTGTGTGTGAAGTGGGTCTCACCACATACAACTCTTCCATACAGGGTGGATTAGTAGGCTGGCTTTTCGTCTCGTTATCTACACTCCTCTGACTAACTCCCTTCAGCCTCTCCTCCATCGCCGCAGTGTTGCATTTTGTCCCTCTACTGTCGTCATCCCAAAAGCCTCGCTCTTCGAAAGTGTCTGCGTTTATTCCTTCCCCGATACGGCAGGCACGCAGCAACCTTCTGGCAAAGCATTCTCTCCCCTTTTCTGTTCAACTTTTAAACGATACCCTCTGGTCCTCGTGTATGCAACTATAGTCGTTTTACCATAACGTGGCCCAGATATTTCTCCTTTCGCAGCTTATTTCACGAAGTTCAGTGTCAGAAAATGACAATACTTTGGTTCTACATCCTTACCACAGCACTTTTTCATGATCTGCATAATATTCTAGCGTTAATCTAGTGTTACAACTCGGTATGGAAGATGGAGACATGGCAATTTTAGGCCACATTAGAGTAACACAGGTATAGTCAATTAGGGAATGTCTTCCTCAATCCGCATTTCTCTCTGCTTATGCCCTCCAAGTCTTTAAAACCCAGTGTGTCCACGTATGCAGAAATGAGTGGGTCTTGATTTTTGCTCCTTTTTGTTTAGTTTTCATTGGGAAGGCCTTTATACAAATTTTCTTTTCTCTTGCATCTTATGATAATAATAATAATAATAATAATAATAATAATAATAATAATAAAACAATAAAATAATAATAATAATAATAATAATAATAATAATAATAAAAGCAATAATAATAATAATAAAAATAATATAATAACGCTGAGCACCAAAACTAAATTATCTTGGGCACTGTTAACCCTACAGCGGACCTACGCACACTGTTGTAAAGCTTAAGAGAAAGTAATACGAGTAGGTGATGCTTTGGTGGCTTGACTCAAAATTCAACACCATATTGCTGAAACCTACCCTCCCAGCCCAAAAAACCAAACTGAGCACCAAACAGGATTATATCGAAAATTATAAAAGCTACGGTGCAGCGATGGACAGGTTTGCAAAGCTAAGACTGGAACATAAACACGCTTGCTCGCTCCAACACGTGCCACATTTTCAGGTGTAGAATCTTATAACTTCATTTCCGGTGACTTGGAAAACAATTTAGGAATTAGTTGGCTCGGTCATCCTATTCTTAGTCATAATTGGCTTCGTAACACCTTCTCCTAGGCGATTTGTTTAGCATGTCACACATGTATGTTAATCGAGTTTTAATAAAAACACAGATTACAAGAGGATATGGGTGCTATGTGCTGTAAATCAGTAAAGAAAAGACGCTAAGGATTATGACAGTTTACCTCATTAACACCCACGGGGATACCAAGATGTATAATATTAATTCGTGAGGAGGAAATTGCTACGAAATTCCCTAATCCACTTAAAATAAATCCCAGTAGACATTTCATTGTGTGTCATGTAACCATATAACCAAATGGAGGCATGATGGTTTAAAGGACTGACATCTGAGGGTTGGTTGGCATTACTGACCACTTACTCCCACTCAGGGATTAGCAACTGGTCACTCGCCTAAATGTTGGGCCTAAGTAGCTTAAGTCCCCCCCCCTCCCCCACGCTCCTCGTGGGATTATAATAGGACTGGATATACATACACACATACATACATACATATACACACTAAATATACATACATACACACCTATACATACATACATAGGTTACAACCAATACATACATACATACACATCTATACCTACAGACACACCTATACATACATACATACACACCTATACATACATACATACACACTTATACATACACACATGCACACCTATACATACATAAATACACACCTGTACATACACCCATACACACCTACACATACATACAGACAGACAGACAGACACATATACAGATATAGATATATTTTATCTTTCACACTTCTTTACCGAAAAATTAAAGTTAGCCTACTTCCTCAGTACATACCTGTGTCCTACTTTACACTTCCATCCTAAGCTCACTTACAAAGAGACACCAGACTTATTAACGTGATAATCAGTGTAAGCCATTTGGGCCACACACGGCACCGGCGCTAGTAAATCCCGGGACTAATGAGGTAATAATACCACGCCAGTAACTCACTAATACACCACACTTAATAATTATGACACGCTTCACCCACATATTAAATGAGTCTAATTAAAAACTGACACGTGGACAAGTGAGCCCGGTAGGCGTATGTGTATTAAGATTATATACAGAGTTATATTCATTAGGTCCATTGTGGACCTAATTACGATACGGGACATAAGCCAGGGTTCGAGCCTAAATCGTGTCGGGCATTTAAAGTGGGTGCTAGTAGTGTCCTTTCCCATGCCGTATAATCGCTCCCTGTCAATTTTACCGATGACTTAACTGGCCTCAATACACTCTGTAGCCAGTACAACAATCCTACTCCAACATACACCTTTCTTCATACAGACACCTCTTTCCCTTTCGTCCTTAGCCGTCATGAGAAAAGGTCATTTCTGGCAGCCACTCTTCCTCCGAGAAGGTTCAGTCCTGCAGCGAATCTAATGTGGAATGATACTGATATATAGACAGATAAGACGCGGGAAATGTGGTGATTCATATCAATCTTTTTACAGCCAGACCATTACATTTTAAGTTTGGAATGCATCATAGTACCGTAGTGAAGGGGGTAACACACTCTCTCTCTCTCTCTCTTTTACAGCCAGACCATTACATTTTAAGTTTGGAATGCATCATAGTACCGTAGTGAAGGGGGTAACACTCTCTCTCTCTCTCTCTCTTTTACAGCCAGACCATTACATTTTAAGTTTGGAATGCATCATAGTACCGTAGTGAAGGGGGTAACACTCTCTCTCTCTCTCTCTCTCTCTCTCTCTTTTACAGCCAGACCATTACATTTTAAGTTTGGAATGCATCATAGTACCGTAGTGAAGGGGGTAACTCTCTCTCTCTCTCTCTCTCTCTCTCTCTCTTTTACAGCCAGACCATTACATTTTAAGTTTGGAATGCATCATAGTACCGTAGTGAAGGGGGTAACTCTCTCTCTCTCTCTCTCTCTCTCTCTCTCTCTCTCTCTCTCTTTTACAGCCAGACCATTACATTTTAAGTTTGGAATGCATCATAGTACCGTAGTGTTGGGTGTCTCTCTCTCTCTCTCTCTCTCTCTCTCTCTCTCTCTTTTACAGCCAGACCATTACATTTTAAGTTTGGAATGCATCATAGTACCGTAGTGAAGGGGGTAACTCTCTCTCTCTCTCTCTCTCTCTCTCTCTCTCTCTCTCTCTTTTACAGCCAGACCATTACATTTTAAGTTTGGAATGCATCATAGTACCGTAGTGAAGGGTCTCTCTCTCTCTCTCTCTCTCTCTTTTACAGCCAGACCATTACATTTTAAGTTTGGAATGCATCATAGTACCGTAGTGAAGGGGTAACTCTCTCTCTCTCTCTCTCTCTCTCTCTCTCTCTCTCTCTCTCTTTTACAGCCAGACCATTACATTTTAAGTTTGGAATGCATCATAGTACCGTAGTGAAGGGGGTAACTCTCTCTCTCTCTCTCTCTCTCTCTCTCTCTCTCTTTTACAGCCAGACCATTACATTTTAAGTTTGGAATGCATCATAGTACCGTAGTGAAGGGGGTAACTCTCTCTCTCTCTCTCTCTCTCTCTCTCTTTTACAGCCAGACCATTACATTTTAAGTTTGGAATGCATCATAGTACCGTAGTGAAGGGGGTAACTCTCTCTCTCTCTCTCTCTCTCTCTCTCTCTCTCTCTCTCTCTCTTTTACAGCCAGACCATTACATTTTAAGTTTGGAATGCATCATAGTACCGTAGTGAAGGGGGTAACTCTCTCTCTCTCTCTCTCTCTCTCTCTCTCTCTCTCTCTTTTACAGCCAGACCATTACATTTTAAGTTTGGAATGCATCATAGTACCGTAGTGAAGGGGGTAACTCTCTCTCTCTCTCTCTCTCTCTCTCTCTCTCTCTCTCTCTCTCTCTCTCTTTTACAGCCAGACCATTACATTTTAAGTTTGGAATGCATCATAGTACGTAGTGAAGGGGGTAACTCTCTCTCTCTCTCTCTCTCTCTCTCTCTCTCTCTCTCTCTCTCTCTCTTTTACAGCCAGACCATTACATTTTAAGTTTGGAATGCATCATAGTACCGTAGTGAAGGGGGTAACTCTCTCTCTCTCTCTCTCTCTCTCTCTCTCTCTCTCTCTCTCTTTTACAGCCAGACCATTACATTTTAAGGTTGGAATGCATCATAGTACCGTAGCGAAGGGGGTAACTCTCTCTCTCTCTCTCTCTCTCTCTCTCTCTCTCTCTCTCTCTCTCTCTCTCTCTCTCTCTGATGCATAAAATCGCCTTTTGTTGACAGAATACTGGAATTATTCTGTGCACGAAGTTAAGAATGACATATCAACTCTCAGGCTCCTACGACTCATTCCTAGCCGATGAAAATCGTCTGGTGTTAGCTGGAATAATATACGAGTTATTCCGATGATGAGAGGGTATGTGAATGCTTTAACTAACCCTTATAATTAAAAAAATGGGAGTTTCCCTGAGCTTAGTAAAACCGTCTGGTGGTAACAAAAGGAATGAATGTGTGTATGTAAGGTTCAGTGTATAAAGGTTTAAATTATTAGCTATTTACACACACACCTTGTTGATAATAACATTCACACTGACGTGTATACAGGTTTACGTTGTTAGTTATTTACACACACTCGTTGCTGATAAATGCCCTCGTACTGGCGTGTAATAAAGGCTTACACTGTTCGCTATTTACACACAATCGTTGCTCATCGAATGCACATCGAATCGCGGACATAGATGTTATAAAAAGAAAGATACTGGCGAGAACCGAAGTGTTATCATTCATTTTTCTTCCCACCCGACGATTTTAATAAGCAAGGACAGCACCCCAGCAGTGGCAGGGTTAATGAATGCTATATCTAACCCCCTACGGCTTTAAAATTCTGCTTTACTTAATAGAATAGCCTGGAGGTGACAATTAATGTGTGTACTTGTGTTTCCCTGGACTAAGATTAGGCGCGCGCACACGCAAGCACACACACACGCAAGCACGCACGCACACACGCACGCACGCACGAACACACACACACACACACACACACACACACACACACAGTTACTACTACTGCTATTACTACTGTTACGGAACAGAGAAAGATAATGTACACTTTAAGTGAGAATACTAAAAAATCACTACTGTCCCGTAAAGTTCCAGGTTCAAAACAAAAGAGTTAGGTAAAATTACAAGTTAAAGTTTAATGCTCAAACTAACAACAAAACATTCAGGACTCATAAGGATAATGTAATGGCAAAAACAGGTTAAATATATGGTTAACTGCAATAGCCTCTATTAACACGAAATTAGCATGAGTAAATTTATCTAAGTCAGCCCTGATGAAATGAAAAACACTGGGTAATGCTCAGTTAATGCAAGATAAATAATTACAGATACAAACTATTATTACCACTGGCTGACAAAATGAATTCTACACAATTTACAAAAACTTTCCAGGCCTAAGAATTAACCTTATGCTATACAGTACAAGAACAAAATACAATAACACTTATACTCAAATCACACAGCTGCTAGATGGTTGGAGACTTCCTGAGAAATTCACAATAATAATAACTACAGGGGAGGACAGAGATGTGAACAAAATGAGGAGCAGATCTAAGTGGCAATGATGCAGAGACTGAGCTCATTATATAGGGGCCAGCAGAGCTTGATACAACTTGTAAGAAGGACGCGCAAATGAAGCCATGGGGACAAAGAGATGAAAATCCCGCACTGAACAACAGAAAGGACGACTTACTCTACTATAACGGTAGAAGGGGGGGGCTGAGGCAGAACACGCTCGTGATCAAACATGCAGCATACTGTGCGTTAAAATTACACAAAGGATGATGAAATCATAGGCTATGTAACACCTCCCCACAAAGAAAAAGAAATTTACAAAGAAAATTTCTTATTACTCTAAAACAATCTGTCTAAAGTCTAGATAAACAATCTGCAATAACATTTTCTTTCCCCTTGACATGTTGTATGTCTAATGAATACTCCTGAAGAAGTAGACTCCATCTTGCCAATCTCTGATTTTTATCTTCAAACTTACTAAGGAATTTCAGTGGGTTATGATCGGTATAAATGACTATGGGGTCAAAACCAGAACACAAATAAAATGAAAAATGCTGTAAACCCAAAATCAAGGCCAAAAGCTCTTTCTCAATAGTTGAGTAGTTCTTTTGAGGTGGAGTGAACTTCTTACTGTAATAAGATACAGGATGTTCAATACCCTGATCATCCTCTTGCAGCAAAACAGCCCCAGCTCCTGTATCACTTGCATCAACAGCCATCTTAAAAGGCTTAGCAAAATTTGGAGTAGCGAGCACTGGCTGACTTAATAGAATAGCTTTAAGTTTGTTGAAAGAGGATTCACAGTTATCGGTCCAGACAAATTTAACTCCCTTTTTCAGTAGGTCTGTAAGTGGTGATACAAGAATAGAAAAGTTAAGAACAAATCTCCTGTAATAACCTACCATTCCCAAAAATCTTTGTAGCTCTTTCCTACTTTTAGGTCTGGGAAGATCACTTATAACCTGAACCTTAGCTGCTGGTGGTGCAACATGTCCATCACCAATTACGTACCCAAGGTACTGAACTTTAGCTTGACCAAACTCACACTTTGATAAATTAGCTACAAGATTAGCATGAACCAAACGCTCAAGAAATTTACTAACATGGCATAGGTGATCTTTCCAATTGTCACTGAAGATTAATACATCATCAATATAAACAACACACCCTGCCAAACCCTCTGTTACAACATTCATGAGCTTCTGAAATGTGGCTGGTGCATTCTTCATGCCATATGGCATTACAGAACATGCAAAAGTCTTTCCTAGTGTTACAAAACATGAGATCTCCATAGCACGTTCAGTCATAGGTACTTGCCAGTATCCCTTTAACAAATCAAACTTACTTATGTACCTAGCCTTTCCGATCTTGTCTATGCAATCTTCCACGCGAGGGAGAGGGTAAGTGTCTGTTTTGGTTATCTGATTAACACGTCTGTAGTCAATGCAAAGCCGCTGTGACCCACCTGGCTTAGGGACTAGAGTGACAGGAGAACTCCACTCGCTCTGACAGGGCTCAATCATCATGTGGTCCAACAGGTAGCCAAGCTCCTTCTCGATGAGAGGAACTTTCACTGGGTTCACACGGTAAGGAGGCAGTTTAATTGGCTTTGCGTCTCCAACATCGACATCATGCATCAACACAGTAGTTCTTCCTGGAGTGGCACGGAACACTTGCGGGTACTCCTGCAGTAATGCCGAAAACTCCTGCCTTTCCTCGGGAGGTAGATGAGAAAGCTTAGTCTGGAGATCATTCATGATATCAGGATTCTTCCCCAAACTATCACTCAGGCTCATACTGCATGGGAGAGCTTCACTTGCAGACTCGGGTGGAACAGCTACAGTGCAGACTGGATTATTTTCATCCCGCCTGTGATATAACTTTAGCATGTTGATGTGACATAGTTGCTTGTTCTTTCTACGATCTGGTGTGGCGATGACATAGTTGACATCACTGAGTTTCTTCTCCACGAAATAAGGACCACTAAACTTGGCTTGAAGAGGTTGCCCATGTACTGGTAGCAGAATCAAAACTTGATCTCCTGGCTGAAAGTGGCGTAACCTGGACTTCTTATCATACCAAGTCTTCATCTTCTCCTGAGCAGCTCCTAAATTCTCTCTCGCCAGCTGTAAAGCAGTGGACAGCCATTCTTTGAACTTCATCACATACTCCAGCAGGTTGACGTCATCTTCCTCCGACAGCCAGCATTCCTTGAGTAGCTTAAGGGGTCCTCTTCATGGCCAAACAGTAGTTCAAAAGGTGAGAAGCCCAGTGATTCATTTGGAGATTCTCTTGCGGCAAACACAACGAATGGAAGACCTTTATCCCAGTCTTTCTGATGTTCCAAACAGTATTTCTTGAGCATCGATTTGAGTGTTTGATGATATCTCTCCAACGCTCCTTGGGTCTGGGGATGGTAAGCTGAAGACGTGATCTGGGTGATGCCCAACTCTTTCAGAGACTGCTTGAAAACATTCGACATGAAATTACTTCCCTGGTCTGACTGTACCTCCTTGGGCAGACCAAACTTTGTGAAGAACCCTAGCATTTCCTTAACCACGTTCTTTGCCGAGATATTTCTAAGTGGAATGGCTTCAGGATAACGAGTAGCCATATCAATCAGGGTCAACACATAAGAAAATCCTGAAGAAGTCTTAGGAAGAGGGCCCACAATATCCACCAACACACGGGTGAAAGGCGCCTCAAAAGGAGGAATGGGAACTAGAGGTGCAACCTTTTCGGTCTGATTACACTTCCCCACAACTTGACAGGTGTGACAAGACTTACAATACCAGGAAACATCCCTGAAGATACCTGGCCAGTAGAAGTGTTTCAAAATGCGGGCCACAGTCTTCCTCACTCTAAGGTGTCCTGCCAAACTGGAATCATGAGCCACTCTAATGATATCCTGCCTACAAACACGAGGGATGACAACTGGATGTACAACCTCCCATTCACAGTCGGCTGATGCTGTTGGGGGTCTCCACTTCCTCATAAGTACTCCTGACTTTACATAATAACAAGTAGAAGCACCGGCTGACTCTTCTTCACTGTAAGCAGAGTTAGCTAGACCTTTCAACTCAGGGTCAGCAACCTGCAACTCAACCAACTCTTGACGAGACAAATTATCAACACTACGGGGTACTGCCTCATCTGGTGAGTGGTCCAAATTAACAAGAAAAGTGTCAGCTAAGATAACATCATCATCATCATTATCCTCTAAATCACCAGTAACTTTAGACTTAGCCCTAGTGACAGCACATGCAGGGAACACATCAGGGACATCACAATCCTGGGACGCAGCCACTGGCTCACTAGACAACTGAGGAGCTGGACACACTTGACTTCCACCAATATCATTTCCAAGTAAGAAAGTTACACCTGACATTGGCAGTGTCTCAACCAACCCAACCATAACGGAACCATTAACAAAACCAGACTCTAAATTCACTCTGCACAGAGGGACAGAGAAGTAATTATTCCCTACACCTTGTAAGATTACAGTTTCATCAGAGGAATTAACATTAGAGCCTAGAACACTGGTCAGCATAAGGGATTGGCAAGCACCTGTGTCACGATATATTTTAACTGATTTCCTGTCATTACTGTCCAGAGGACTGACAAAACCATCAGACAGGAAATTAGCACATGAACTCTTGAGAGTGTCACCCACGTTACTGCTCAAAAGAGGAGCTCCATCATGAGAATTTAAGTTACCCCTCAAAGCAGGTTCAGTTAACTCAGTTAAAGAATTCTGGGAACTCTCAAGGGTGGACACTAGACCAATTGACTGAATATTTAAAGACTCCTTTTTGTTCACATCACGCTGTCTCCTGAAACATTTCTCCGTAGTATGACCAAGCTTACTATAATAAGTACATTTACTTTTCTGAAATCTAGAGGTGAAGCTGGTATTTACCTCCTGAGAAACATCTCCTTTATTCTCTTTCCTGTTACCTGTACTCTGAGTAGAGGCAACGTACTTACTCTCAGCTTTCCCTTTTTCTTTAGAATATCTCTTGTGAGTGAGAACATATTCATCAGCTAAAACTGCAGCATCAGACAAATTATCTATTCTTTTCTCATGAAGATATAGGCTTACATCTTTATAAATACACCTCTTGAAGTCCTCCAGCAAAATCATCTGCTTAAATTTACCAAAATCATAATCCACATTCTTAGAATTTAACCACTGCTCTAACAGATCTTCTTTGATTTTTGCATACTCAACATGGGATTGCTTATCTTGCTTGTAAGTTGTCCTAAATTTTACTCTATAGGCTTCAGGAACAAGCTCATAGGCCTTAAGAATCAAGCTCTTAACTACATCATAATTATCAGATTGATCCTGAGGCAAAGATGCATAAGTTACTTGAGCTTTACCGGTGAGAACAGTTTGAAGGAGTACTGGCCAATACTCCTTGGGCCAATTAAAACCTGTAGCTACCCCCTCAAACAACTGAAAATACTTAGTTAAATCAGATTCATTAAAAGGAGGGACAAGTTTAACATTTTTAGCCACATCAAAATCATCAGAGCTAGATGATCCAGTTCCACCTTGTTTCATGCGATACTCATGGTCTGCCTGAATCCTAGCAAGTTCAATTTGTGCCTGAGCCTGTACCTGTGCCTCTTGAATACGAGCATTTGCCTCCTTAACATCAGCCTCCTTAGCACATGCTTGAAATTCAGCTTCCTTCACACGAGCCTCCTGCAGGGCTAGCTGTAACTTAGCTAATTCAATCTGCGTTTGCTCATTTGGAGGAGTTACATTAAACAAGCTTTCATTAATCATGTCAACAATTTGATCTTTAGAATGATGAGAGCGAACAGCAATTCCCAATTGTTAAGCAACGAGCTTAAGTTCATTCTTTGTTCTGTTTTCTATATCACACACTGTTTGCACATTTGACAAAAAATCTTTGGCTTCATCAAGTGTAGTAATAGTAGACATCATGAATAAGTAACAGTCACAAAATATCAAGCAATATCCTTATGATAATATCCTGAATATCCTGGCGAGGTCGCCAAATTTATGTTACGGAACAGAGTAAGATAATGTACACTTTAAGTGAGAATACTAAAAAATCACTACTGTCCCGTAAAGTTCCAGGTTCAAAACAAAAGAGTTAGGTAAAATTACAAGTTAAAGTTTAATGCTCAAACTAACAACAAAACATTCAGGACTCATAAGGATCATGTAATGGCAAAAACAGGTTAAATATATGGTTAACTGCAATAGCCTCTATTAACACGAAATTAGCATGAGTAAATTTATCTAAGTGAGCCCTGATGAAATGAAAAACACTGGGTAATGCTCAGTTAATGCAAGATAAATAATTACAGATACAAACTATTATTACCACTGGCTGACAAAATGAATTCTACACAATTTACAAAAACTTTCCAGGCCTAAGAATTAACCTTATGCCATACAGTACAAGAACAAAATACAATAACACTTATACTCAAATCACACAGCTACTAGATGGTTGGAGACTTCCTGAGAAATTCACAATAATAATAACTGTACAGGGGAGGACAGAGATGTGAACATAATGAGGAGCAGATCTAAGTGGCAATGATGCAGAGACTGAGCTCATTATATAGAGGCCAGCAGAGCTTGATACAACTTGTAAGAAGGACGCGCAAATGAAGCCATGGGGACATAGAGATGAAAATCCCGCACTGAACAACAGAAAGGACGACTTACTCTACTATAACGGTAGAAGGGGGGGACTGAGGCAGAACACGCTCATGGTCAAACATGCAGCATACTGTGCGTTAAAATTACACAAAGGATGATGAAATCATAGGCTATGTAACACTACTACTACAACTACTACTACTAGGCCCACTGCTACTACTACTACTACTACGGTACTTCTACTGCTGCAATACTCATTTTACTCTAACTTGACCTAAAATTACCATCTCTTCATCTTCAATGTAGAGCTGTACCAATAAGTGAACATTTGAATATGATTCTGCTAGTCATGAAGAAGTGCTATTGAAATAACGTAGAGCTGCAGTATTGTCTTATTCTAAGCTTCGTGAAATAGGCTGCAAAAGGACGAAAATCTCTGCCAAGTTAAGGTAAAAAAGAGTGTAATTAAACTTTTTATATCAGAGGTTAATTAAGAAAGGTAAGATAATGACGAATTAAGTACTAATATACCCAGATTAGGATGTAAATTAACACTCCAAGAAGTTAACGTATCCACTTCTGGCTGTTTTTATTTTCCTTTTCGATGATTTTCTTAACGTGTACAACTTTGGAAGGTCTGACAGCTTGTTCCTCCGAGGCCCTGAGTTCTGATATGTGTCACAGACCTTTACATGTCACAACTTCCGCACTAATGTCGACCGTCCATACTGAATACATGACAGGACTGTTTCATGCAGGTCTGACAGGAAGGTATTAGCGGGGTGTGCTTATGACATGGCTGAGAGTCTTGTGAAAAATCAGTAAAGTCGGTTTTCGTGGCGAAATTCGGAATAATAAAACAAATTCCCTACCCCAGCCTGGGATCGAACTCGTGTCCTCTAAGGCAGCAGAAATACCTCTAAAAACTTCATTATCACCTTCAAAAATATCTCATTGTGTCACTTCTGGCTCAGAGTATATATGTCACTAATTTATTTCTGTCGATTTTTCTAATACTGATTATTTTATTGTAGATGAAGATTGGGAAGCTTGAGAGAGAGAGAGAGAGAGAGAAAATGACATTCAAAATCTTAAGTACTTACTGAGAACTCTCTCGCTCTCAGCAATCAGTAATAGTGTCTGTGACGGGCAGGGTTAATGATGGCTGAGCCGCACACAGATGCTCCTCCACACACACCATCAATCTCGCGCGCGCGCACACACACACGCGCGCACACACACACACACACACACACACACACACACACACATTGTAAAAATAACAATAATAAAGCTATATTATTTTTCACTTTCAACACCTAATAGTCCTATACTTAACATTTTCAGCTCGAGGACTTCCTTTCATTCAAGTATCTCCTGACTTTTTTCTTTTGAGAGAGAGAGAGAGAAAGAGAGGGGGGGGGGAGGCCCGTATTTTCGTCGGTTAAGGAGGCTCCCTAGCACCTCTTCCTCAGCGATTTATTTTTTTGATGCGGCTAGTTAATATCATCTTGTACAGTACCTTACTTATGCAGAGGATGGCGATATTAGAATGATTTAGGCAACACAAAGGAAGACAGTAACATAAAGCTGGAAAAATAAATAGCTTAGGAAGAGGTGTTAGGGAGATTCCTTACAATACCGGCTTATAAGTCTTAAGGGCTATATTTTCGGAAATTAAGGATGCTCCCTAACACCTTTTCCTCACCGATTTATTTTCCATTCTGCACTTTGTATGCTGTCTACATCTTTTTAATGTCAACATAGGAGTCAGGAATAACACATAAGGGATTGATAATGAAAGCTATATGCAAAAATAAACCGGTTGGGAAAAGGTGTTCGGTAGCGTCCCTGACCAATGAAAATACCACGAAAATCTTTAATCGACATGAGAAACAACACTTAAACTAGACGATCAATTGTGCAACGTCCGTGGTATTCGTGATTAATAAATACGGCACAGAACGATACAGGAAGCAAAGACGTGTTTGATCTATGATGCGGGAACCGGAGTTTGATTCTTCAGCCGGTCAGACTGGTGGGTGCAGTGTGTTGCCCCAACGTCCTTTTGTACCTAGCAGTACAATGGTGGACCTGAACGAAAGAGGAGGAGGAGGAGGAAAAAAAGAAAAGAAAAACATAAAGAAATAGGAGGAGGAGGAAAGAGAGAGAGAGAGAGAGAGAGAGAGAGAGAGAGAGAGAGAGAGAGAGAGAGAGAGAGAGAGAGCTGTATATCTGGCTCTCTGTTGGCATAAGCTGGACATCCGTTTATCATGTTCGACTGGAAATGATGCAGTGTTCCTCCAAGCGCTGCAATCATACTGCCTGAAATACAGCAAGAGTCAAAATCCACCTGAAAATACGGCTAATTAACACTCGCAGGTATAGGTGCGGTCAGGTATATCGCTCCACTTTTAAAACGAACAAATATGAAACTCTTACACATTATCCTGAAAAATATCCTGGGTTTCCAAGGACGCATCATTTGGTTTCAAAAGTTACTGTTCATTTTTCCGTTATTTATGATAATGAAGTGATGGATATTAGTGTCCTCCTCCTCCTCCTCTTCCATCAGCACCACCGCCACCAGTATTTACTTTGCACATTGTTTCAAATTCCAGCAGATTTCATTCACCAGAAATATAGCTTACAAATTTACCACGAGATTTGGTGGTCCACTGAGAAGCAAACGGTGTGATTTAGTCCCTCCTTCCTGGGCTAAGCTTCCGTTCACTGCCCCTACTCACCGACCTTATTACAGACCCAAAAGGCCCTTATAGATTCATTCAGGTTTTCCAAAATCGCGCCTTTGACGAGGAAAAGCGAGAAATTTGCGGCCAGTCCCTTGTACAATAGGAGCAAAATAACTGGAGGGTGAAAGGGGTGAGGTGGAAAGGGAATAGGGAACCGGAGGTGAAAAAGGGAAGAGATACGGGAGGAGATGAAAAGGGAGAAAGAGGAATAGAAGCAGGATTAGAAATAATAATAATAATAATAATAATAATAATAATAATAATGATAATAATAATAATAATAATAATAATAATAATAATAATAATAATCTATATCCATCTATTGCCAGACGCCATAGTCCCGTAAGGAGTGGCCACAAACAAATCGCCTCCATGTCGTCCTGTCCAACGCCATTTCACTGCCCTGCTCCCAGTTCACACCCGCTCTCATATACCTCTCCACTCTATCCCTCCATCTCATCCTTGGCCTCCCCCGCCCTCTCCCCCCCCTCCACCTCACTCACATACACTCTCCTCATCAGTCTTTCACTCTCCATCCTCTCCACATGGCCAAACCACCCCATTGTGTTTCTCCTAACGCTTCCTATCACATCCACATCCACACCACAACGCTCCTTCATTTCCTCATTTGTCAGTCTGTCTCTCCATGTGACTCCACATGCTCCTCTCAAATACTTCGTTTCCACTGCTCTCACTCTTGACTTGTGTCCCTCCAACAAGGTCCAAGCTTGACTTCCATACGTTAGAGTTGGTATCACAATACTGTAATGTAGTAACTTTTTCGTTTCCATACTCACTTCCTTGTTTCTTATAACTGCTTTCAAGGAACCAGCAACCTTTCTTCCTTGATGTACCCTTTCAAGCACTTCAACCTCTAAACTTCCAACCTTACTCATCACACTATCCAAGTACTTAAACGCACTCACATTTTCCATTTCCTCCTCATCCAATCTCACAGTACATTCACTGACTTCACTTCTCTCGAAGACCATAACTTTACTCTTCCCTACATTCACCTTTAGATTCCGTTTCTTACACACACACCCAAACTCATCCACCAAGCCTTGCAGCTCCCCTTCGTCTTCACTTACCAAACAACACAATAATAATAATAATAATAATAATAATAATAATAATAACAACAACAACATGCCTGTGCAGAAAGGATGAAGGTTGCAGACAGTGAATACAATTGCGATTTCAGTATCTAGTTCTTGAGTCTTTATTTCAAGATATACACTATTATTCTAGCTAAGGGCAGACGATTTTTATACAGCTAAGCCTCTTCACCTCGCTGACGTATTCCTTCTCATTCAGGGTATCCTCAAACAATTTTAATCAATTTGGATTTAAATACAGACAGGTTAATTTCTAAACCAGAGGAGAGTAAAACGGACACACGAAGCGATTTTCTTTCGTGAATTTTCTTGAGTAAAAATGTTAGTACGATCCACGACAGAAAATTACTTGGTCTTGGAGAAAAATCTGAGTTAAAATCATGTGACCCCCCTCCCTCCCCCCCTAAAAAAAAAAACTTCAACTACTCTACAGTATTTATCTATACTACTTTTACTCTAACCTGCCCTAAATATTCCATCTCTCCATCATGAATGCTTAGTTATAATAACAGATTAACAGTAAAATACGATGCTAGTCACGAAGATGTGTAATGAAAACGATGCTGAGTCTGTCTTTACCCGTGAGCTAGTTACATGAATAAGCTGCAAAATGGGGGGGGTGGGGGAATCTGGGCCAATTAGTGTAAAAACATGAGTCTTTCGTGTGTGTGTGTGTGTGTGTGTGTGTGTGTGTGTGTGTGTGTGTGTGTGTGTGTGTGTGTGTGTGTGTGTGTGTGTGTGTGTGTGCGCGCGCTTTTTGTCGTTTTTTAAATTAATTTTAAGTGACTTACCAATAGGTGGGATTTTGGTAAAGCCTTCATCAACCCCTTCAGAACGATACACATTTCCAAAGCTCAATAAAATCGTCTGGAAGCAACAAGAGAAATACGAGTAAAATTAATCCTCGAGCTGAAAGAGAAAAATTTGCCGGCTGTGAATAGGACAATGATTTCAGTAAGAATTATTAATGGAATTATTTATTTTACTTTATTTATGTGTCCCTTTACTCATGTATTTATCTATTCTCTTATTTACTTACTGACTTACCTATTTATTTATTTATGTATTCATTTATTGCTTATCTGTGTTTGCATCATTATTTTTGCTACTAAACGACTTTAATTTAGCCTTGCGATTTTCTATACTACATTACTACATGGATTGCTAACAACCTCCATTAACCCTCACATACCGGAGACGACTCTAGGATTTAATTCCAGTTAGTGCCAGACGATTTAATTCAGCTGAGTGGGTTATAGGAGCCAAAGTGTAAAAATTTACAGACTAAAGAGAAGAATGGTTTCAACTCCTTTTCGGAAGAGATCTGGTTTTATTGTTATTATTATTATCATTCTTCTTCTTCTTCTTATTATTATTATTATTATTATTATTATTATTATTATCATTATTATAAATTATTATTATTAGTAGTAGTAGTAGTAGTTCCACCAAAAGATGAATTTAGCGTACCGTGGTTGAGAATTTTTAGAGCAGGGGGTTTTCTCTCAGCAAAGAAAACCGTCTTGGGTTAATATTAATATAAATCTTAGGTCTATCGCCAGCAAGGAAAGGATTGTTCGAGACTGCCTTTAACCCTTTTAGTCTGTTTAAATACTTACTAATTCCTTCCACCTTCAGACGATTTTCCTCAGCTTGGGGGAAATATTTAGAGACGGAGGGGTTGCAAGTACCCTTCATCAACCCCTTCAGCATTAAAGATCTATCTACTTATCTATAGCCCGACGCCCTAATCCCGCAAAGGGTGGCCGCAGACAAAACGCCTCCAAGTCGCTCTGTCACTCATCATTTGACTACCCTCCCCCCAACTCACCCCCCCTCCCTCATATACCTCTCAACTCCATCCCTCCACCACATCCTCGGTCTACTCCTCCCTTTCCCTCCCTCCACCTCACCTACATACACCCTCTTAGTCAGTCTTTCATTCTCCATTCTCTCCACATGTCCAAACCACCTCAGTGTATTTCTCCTAATCTTCTCAACCACATCCACATCCACCTCACAACGTTCCTTCACTTCTTCATCCGTTAACCTGTCCCTCCATGTCACTCCACATGCTCCTCTCAAGTAACTAATTTCCACTGCTCTCACTCTTGACTTGTTCCCCTCTTGCAAGGTCCATGCCTCGCTTCCATACGTCAGGGTAGGGATCACAATACCATCATGCAATGACTTCTTAACTTCCATACTCACCTCCCTATTTCTCATCACTGCTTTCAGTGTACCAACAACCTTTCTTCCCTGCTGTACCCTTTCACTCACTTCATCCCCCAAAGTCCCATCTTTACTCATCACACTACCCAAGTATCTGAATACACTCACATTCTCCATATCCTCACCATCCAACCTCACTGTACATTCTGTGACTTCATTCCTCTCAAACACCATAACTTTACTTTTGTTTACATTAACTTTCAGCTTCCTCCTCCTACACACTGTCCCAATTTCATTCACCAAACCTTGCAACTCCCATTCATCTTCACTCAACAATACTGTATCATCAGCAAACAGCAACGATCTGAAGCTGAATAAAATCGTCTTTAGGTAGTAAAAATCATCTAAACTCGTCACCAGACTCAGCTGAAATCGTCTTGTGTCAGCGTGAATAATGTACGAAATTTCACCGACCTATGCGACGGGGTTCATTGTACAAGCTAGGAATAAGACAATATTATTGTTCAACGCTGCTTTTTCCTTAAGATATACATACCGTAAGTCTAAGACAAAAATCGTGTCGCTGCTTTGTCCGATGATTTAATGTCAGTCGCGAAACAATCTGAGAGTCCTACCCCAGTGCCGCATTCGAGACTGGCATGCCCTAAAGGTTAGCCTTTTATCAGATGTCTTCACCAAAAATCGCGACACGACTTTTGTCTTAGACTGTACATATATTCGTACATACATATATACATTTCTCTCTCTCTCTCTCTCTCTCTCTCTCTCTCTCTCTCTCTATCTATCTATCTATCTATCTATCTATCTATCTCCAGGCTTTTTTTTCACACCAAGCATCTGAAAGTGAGATAATATAATTTTGCTGGGAAAGCACTACACTGGTCCACTTCCCTTTGTCAAGGAAGGAAAGAAGAAGAAGGAGGAGGAGGCGGAGGAGGAGGAGGAAAGGAAAAATAGGAAGAGGAATGGTAGGGAAGGAGGAAGAGGAAAGGAAGACGGGGAGGAAGTGAAGAGAAGGAAGAAGAAGGGAAGACAAGGAGGAAGAGGAAGGGATGAAGAAGAAGGGAAGACAAGGAGGAAGAGGAAGGGATGAAGAAGAAAAAGAGGAAAGGAAGAGAAAGGGAAGCAAAGGAGGAAGAGGAAGGGAGGAGAAGGAGGCAGGGGAAGTGGCTGAGGGGGGTGAGGGTGAGAAGGAGGAGGTAGAGAAAAAGAAACAAGGGTCGGAGGGAAAGTGTGAGGGAAAGTGGGTGGATGAGAATGGGGAAGATGGGGGTCAGAAGAGGCTGAGGAAAGGGAGAGAGGGAAAGAAAGAGAGAGAGAAAGAGCGAAGGAATGAGGAGGACAAAGAAAAACTGAGGGAATAGTGAGTGTGAGAGAGAGAGAGAGAGAGAGGGACGAGGGAAACAATGGATAGAAAACTGAAGGAAGGATAAAGACGTAAGGGAAACAAGAAGTGAGAAAAGGAACAGGGAGAGATGGAAGAGGATGAGGGAATGGACAGGAGGGAAAGGAGAAGGGGAGAGAAAGTGAGAGAGAAAGACGAAATGGCATAAGAAGAGAGGGATATGACAATGAGGAATGGGAAGGGAGGGTGGCGAGGAAAAGGATGGAGGAGGAGGAGGAGGAGGAGGAGGAGAACAGCAACAACAACAATGAGAACGAGAATCCTTATGAGTTTCTATCCGTACTCAGTAACGACCCCTTCTCCAATGACAAATCACCCTCCTTCATGCAGTCTATCACCCAGTTCCTGCCTCTGAGCCTTGGACTACCTCTTGCCCTTCTCCAGACCACACTCATACAACTTGATGGTGTCTCTATCCCTCCTCAGTAACGACCACTCCTACCAAGACACACCACACTCAATCATATACAGTCACTTGTCCTTCCACTAGTGCCTCGCTAGCTTAGGAGTCTTTGTATTGCTGTTACTTTCTTATGTTGTCTTGAATATTACTTACAAAAATCTTCTCTTACTAGTCTTTAGATCTCTTAAATACCAACACACACCGCATAAATCATACACTGCATAACTTTCACACACTGCATCAATTCCACACACAAGTCTATCATCGTGGCATATACTGTATGGAAACATTTTAATCAGGAAGAGGTCTACGAAAATTTCCTAAGAAAACTCGACTATATATCTTGGTTTACTTTTCCTTCCTCTCCAAGCCACCCCAGGACACACCCTGATGCTCATGGGCCCGTATTCTTATGTAAGGAAGGTCCCCAACACCTTTTCTTAAGTGACCTGTTTTACTTTTTATACCTTATGGTCCTCTTCTGTTACGTAAATCCATCTACTATCACCATACTCTACAAAAAATTACGTACTAAAGGATATATGTCGGGCATATCCAAAAATAAGTCGCTAAGGAAGAGGTGAAAGGGACTTTAAATTACTTCAGTACATACACGACGACATCAGCGACAGGTAAGTCGAACCGGAACTCACCTGTGGGAAAGCAAACGAGAATTATAATCTCTCTCTCTCTCTCTCTCTCTCTCTCTCTCTCTCTCTATCTATCTATCTATCTATCTATCTATCTATCTATCTCTCTCTCTCTCTCATGATTAGCAAAATCTTATATTTAATTTTGTTTAACGCCAGACTATTTTATTCAAAAGAGAGTGAGTTCTAGTAGTTTGTCCCAGTTAACGTCAGACGATTTTATTTGCCAGAAAAGGACTCACAGCAGTCTGAGTGTCAATAATGCTATGGATAAGAATAGCTTTTTATTACTAGTCTATCATCATCATCACCATCGCCATTACCATCATCATCGCCTCACCACCACCACCACCACCACCTTACTTACACTGCCATTAATGAGCAGGTAAGATCCAGAAACAGGATTAACAAAGTACTAAGGCAGGGAAACAATACTCTGTTAACTTTATCTTGGCCTAAAACTGCAATCCCCCCGTCTTGAATGATGAGTTATAGCAATAAATTAACACTAGAAGATGAGGCTAGGTCAAGAAGTTCTAAGGGAAAGATGTAGAGCCACAGTACTGTCTTTGCCACTGAGCTACATGAAATAAGCTGCAGAGGATGAATACTTGTGTCAAGTTAAGGTGAATGAACTTTACCAACACAGTGACCAGTGATGCAGTTTGTACTATGGGTCACAGACATGGGGTAATAGTAATATGTAATAGTAATAGTCATAGACTATTACAAGGTTTTCAGTAATAGTAATAGATTAAAAATCATGGCTGTAATAGTAACAGAAGGCAAAGTTACAGATAACAGTACCCTATATTACTTTCGTATTACAGACGCTTATTTAGTCTTCATGTGCCGACAGAATAAATTATATATGCAGTGTCAACCTACTGATAATGAGATAAGACAGTGCTATCTGGCATCTCCCACAACAACACTAACCAACTACAAGTTACATAACACACCCAAAGTTAATGCACAGAGCTAGTGATATCACTACGTTATATGTACTGCCAAATGTAAATAAGATAAAAAATTATGATTATGATTCAAGAATTGTGCTAGCTGGCAACCTTATCTACTGCACGCCACTCCATCCTGTCTTGATCATGTGACGCACAGTTCTGACCAGCTTCATAAGCAATATCATTAGTTTTTTTTTTTTTTTAATGCAAAGAAGAAGGAACCAAAGGCCATGAGCCCGCAATAAGAGTTCCCTCCAAGAGAAAAACAAAATACTAGAGAGAGCCAAATTCAAGATCCATTCATTTCGAGATGCCTGGACACACTGCGTTTGAAAGACTGGAGATCATAGGCAGCAGGAAATACAGACAGAGGGAGACAGTTCCAGAGTTGACCTGTTCCATAAATGAGGGACTGGGAGTAACGGTTAACTCTTGCATTAGAGAGTTGGACAGAAAAGGGATGAGATTTTGCTGACAGACGGGTGCTACGCGCCCGTCATAGAGGTGGAGGAATGCATGCAGACAGTTCAGAGGAGCAGTGACCATTAAAGTAGCGACAGGAAAGAGATAAAGATGCAACAGTGCGGTGAAGAGACAGAGGTTGAAGGGAGTCAGTAAGGGGAGGAGAGTTAATGAGACGAAAAGCCTTTGACTCCACCCTATTGAGAAGAGCCGTATGTGGGGAGCCTCCCCACACATGAGAATTGTACTCCACACAGGGGCGGATAAAACCCCTGTATAGAGTCAACAATTGTGCAGGGGTAAAGAAAGAACGGAGTCGGCTTAGCTCACCCAATCTCTTGGAAGCAGATTTTACAAGCGATGTAATATGATCTTTCCAAGATAAGTCCCGAGTAAATGAAGCCCCAAGCATGTTCAAGGATGATGCAGGATTAAGCTAAATATTCTTAAATATTAGTGGGTATATCTGTGGAAGATTTTGACGGGTTGATAGGTGTAAGAACTGAGTCTTAGATGCATTAAAAACAACAAGATTATTTTTACCCCAGTCAGAGATACAAGCCAAGTCAGACATTAGGTGTGCCATAGCCTCATCCCTTGTTTGTTGAAGTAACTGTTGAGATGGGCGTTGCGGGAACTGAATGGAAAGGTGAAGGGTGGAGTCATCAGCGTATGAGTGGATAGGGTTAGATGTACAGCTTAGAAGGTCATTGATGAATAAAAGGAAGAGAGCTGGTGATAGGACAGAGCCCTGAGGAACACAACTGTTGATAGATCTAGGAGAAGAACGATGGCCATCTACAACAGCGGCTATAGAACGACCAGAAAGAAAGCTAGCGATGAAGGCACAGATAGAAGGATAGATACCGTAAGAGGGCAGTTTGGAAATTAAAGATTTATGCCAGACTCGATCGAATGCCTTTGAGATGTCAAATGCAATGGCAGAGCTTTTGCCAAAGTCCCGAAAGGAGGATGACCAGGAGTCTGAAAGGTAGGTGAGAAGATCGTCAGTGGAGCGTCCCTGACGGAACCCGTACTGATGATCAGAAAGAAGGTTGTGAGAGGAAAGATGCCTTAAAATTTTTCTATTGAGAATTGACTCGAAAACTTTTGAAATATAGGACGTTAAAGCAATTGGACGATAGTTGGAGGGTTGGGAGTGGTCATCCTTCTTTGGGACTGGCTGAATGAGAGCAAACTTCCAGCAAGAAGGAAAGGTACAAGTTGACAAACAATGGGGAAAGAGTGTGCCTTGGCAGGGTGTAAGCACAGAAGCACAGTTCTTGAGAACAACAGGAGGCCCATATGCCTTGTTAGTATTGAGGCCAGTGATGGCAGAAAATACATCAGCTGAAGAAATTTTAATGTCAGCCATGAGGAAGTCACAGGCGGGAAGTGATGGAGGAACAGCACCGGAATCGTCTAAGGTGGAATTGGATGAAAGTCTGTACGAAGAGATTTGCTTTATCAGTAGAAGAAATAGCTACAGACCCATCAGAGTAGAAATGAGGAGGGAAGGATGATGAGGTAAAGTTGTTAGAAAGGTTTTTGGCAAGGTGCCAGAAGGAGCGGGAAGATTCGAGTTGGAGAGTTGAAAGCATTTAGTACGGATGAAATTATTTTTAGCAGAGCGAAGAACAGACTTAGCACGATTCCGGGCCGAAACGTAAAGATGATGTGATGCAGGGGTGGGTTGGCTCCGGTACCTTTTGTAGGCCCTCTCCTTGTTACGGACAGCATGCCAGGTTACCCCTTGTTATTTAAAATAGCTTTCTCACCTTTGACCTTAGTTATCTTTTAGCTGTTCTCCATGATGCAGGTACACCACAAGAGGCCGTGCAGAATGGAAAGTGGCCTACTAGCCATCAAATGATTGAGACATACTTGTGCATTACGTGGGACAGCCTCCCAGCAATAATGAAAATGAAAACCATTTTCATTTTAAATAACTACCGTTATTGCAAATAATATAATAGTAATAGTAATAGATAACCAAGCAACAGTAATAGTAATATAATAGATAACCACTAAAGTAATAGTAATAGTAATATAATAGAGAACAATTGAAAGTAATAGTAATGGAAACCCAGTAATAGACCCCACGTCTGATGGGTCACAAAAGTATCGGTGCACAAGGGTCCGATGCCTACCGAAAACATTCGATCAATTGCTGATGGTTATCAACGTCACATTGTGTGTACGAACAGTGTCTGTTTATATAAAAATAACATTTGCTATATATCTGCAAGAGGATATTGCTTGTTGGAGATATATAATACCTCCCGACATCAGGGCTACCAACGTGTGGTAGGTCGGATACTAATACTCCAGTGACCTTCTGTGTTCCTAAATGTTTCATGCATATTGTGCACCGATACTTTTGTGACCCATTGTACATCCAATAGTTCATCGTTCATACTTTCGAAATTATCAACTCATCCTCGTGGGGGTCGGCGGGTCTGCTCGAACAGGCAGACCGGGGTGAAGCAACAAGAACAACAACAACAACAACAACAACAACAACAACAACGACGACTACTACTACTACTACTACTACTACTGCTGCTGCTGCTGCTGCTACCACTACTACTACCACTACTATAACAACTGATTTCAGTGATGAGAAAAAAAAAACTAATTGATATCCTGTCTGTCATCATCAGCAGCAGCATCAGCAGCAGCAGCATCACCAGCACCAACAACAACATTATTAATATTATCTTAAACAATAACAAAAACAACATAACATTTCTTCCTATCAATATAATCCTAATCACCAACTCGGGTGAGGGACGCCTTCACGAGGTGGCACTTATACAACCAGGAAGCTCACTGAAAAAAATGTCCACCAACCACTTTGCTAACTCATGAAAAGAGGACGATGAACTGTGAGAAATGGGCAATTTTAGCCCGCAGTCTATCGAGTTCACGCCCAGGTGAGCCAGAGAATACAACAACAACAAAAACAGCAACCATCCTCATCATTAACATCATCGTTTTCATCATCATTATTCCAAGTAAAAAAAAAAAAAAAAGGCTTCCTGTAAACTTCACATTTCTAGTATATCATTGTCTCGCACCCATGTATTAACCCTTCACCGCTCAGCAGAAGGAATATGTACTGTACGTTCGGGAGCATTTTCAAAAGCTGAAAAAAAGAGGGGAGCTCTCAGATCTGTGCCTATGAGCTTCATGAATAACAGCCTGTAGGCGAAGGGCAGTACACGTGGCAATACCTGTGCAAAATCTCATGTGTAACAACTTATGTCAAAAATTAATTAACTCCATTCAGTGTACATGATTTGCATTCAGTACGTATTACCACCAATTTATATTACTCTACTTAGGAACACTTCGACTTTGAGAGGCATGATACAGGCTTCATTAACTCTTCACTAAAGGACGTCATCTCTAAGACCAATAAAATCGTCTGGAGGCAGCTGAATTAGCTAGTACTTGGGAGGCAACACTTGTAGGCAAATGTATGACACTTGTCAGAGTTTGTCTCTGGTATGGTACACATATCCTCTTTAGATCAAATGTATGACACTTGCCAGAGTTTGTCTCTGGTATAGTACACTAATCCTCTTTAGATTAAACAAGATCCGTGTTGCACTGTATACCGTACAGTGTGCACTAAACAGCAGGTGAGACGGCAATTTGAATCTGAAATCACCCTGTACCGCAAGCGCGTTCAGAGTTGAATACAATGCTTCCATTATTGGCATGATTGTTACTGTGTAATTCACCGGGTCGGTCAGGATCACCTGATGGTCGTGATCGTCACCTTCTATCCTCCCGGAAGGGAGCTGAGAGCTCATATAGTCCGATCTAAGGGCAAGGCTGTGACCTTCACACACCCCCACACCCGTCTCCTTGCTCAAGGGGGACAGTAACCACCCACTTCGTCAGTGAAACTTTTCGCTATCTATCAATATCTATCAATATAGATAGATAGATATATAGATATAGATATATAAAACATCGCTGCAAGAAAATTTCAGTACTTAAAAAAACAGTAATGGCAGTAACTTGTCTCTGAAGCCCTCACGGTGTTCCTCAGCCAACGTCAAAATTTACACAATTTTTAAGACTACTGCAACGATCCATATCTATTTTCGAAAATCAAAACGTTTCCAAGTGTCAACATTTACACACGTGCAAGAACAGACTAGTAATGCTCACACAAGTGCCATATCTCTATTCACATCACAGCATTTCTCAAAGTCAACAGTATGTACCAGCTTCCTGTGAGAGCTGAAGGCGACGCAAGGAGAGCAAAGCGACAGCCAGCATGGAAATAAAGTCGATTTTTCTCCAGTATCACCACCTCGTTTTCTCCAGTATCACCAACTCTTGCGACGGAGCCTTAGATGCGCTCACCCCGGCAGGATTATGCATGTGCTTAGCTGGAAGTGGGACTCCGGAGGACGGGATGGCGCGGGCTGGGTAGGTGAGGAGAAGACAGGGAAGGAAGAAGAGGAATGGAGAGGAAGGAGAAGGGAAAGAGGAATGGAGAGGAAGATGGCAGAAGTGAAGGACGGGGAGATGAGTGAGAAAGACGAGAGGAGAGGAGAGGAGAAGAGGGACGGAGAGAGATGGAAAGGTGAGGATCGAAGCAAAATAAAGTGAAGGAAAGAGGAGAGAGTAATGGATGAGAGAAGAGAAGCAGGAGGAGAGAATTAGGGAGGAAGGAAGGGAGAGAGGAAAGATATGAGACAGAGAAGGGGAAGAAAGACGAAGGAGACGAGGAAGAGGAGTATGCAGGGAATGAGACAAGAGAGATGGGGGAGAGGCACGGCAAGGATGGAGAAGGGAGAGAAGATGGAGGAAGAGATTGTAAAGGACGATGGGAGAGGGAGAGAAAGCAATGAGTGAAGAACAGCAGAGAAGAGGGAAAGAAAGTAGTAAGGAAAAAGATGAGAGGGAGAGAATAAAGGGAACAGCTAAGGAATAACAAGGAAATGGGATGAGTTAAGGAGTATGGATGGGGGACGGGAAAGGTAGAGGACGATGGACAGAATGGTGTGTGTGTGTGTGTGTGTGTGTGTGTGTGTGTGTGTGTGTGTGTGTGTGTGTGTGTGTGTGTGTGTGTGTGTGTGTGTGTGTGTGTGTGTGTGTGTGTGTGTGTGTGTGTGTGTGTGTGTGTGTGTGTGTGTGTGTGTGTGTGTGTGTGTGAGAGAGAGAGAGAGAGAGAGAGAGAGAGAGAGAGAGAGAGAGAGAGAGAGAGAGAGACGGTAGTAATAAAGAACACAAAAAAATAATACGGGAGGAAGAATGCTATCTATCTATCTATATACCTAGGCTGCTTCCCCAGGGAAAGGGAGGTAGCCGAGACAGGACGACACACTCCCCATTTACTCATCCATTCAAACACATTCATTCGCATCTTAGCCCCAAAGGGGAGAACGGACAGATCCTCACCGCACCACACTGCACAAGGGTCAACTGCGCAATGCAATCAGTGACATCTGCAGCAGAGCCTGACAGCAGAGCTAGTTTACCCCTGCCACATCATAACAGACTCATCCCCTTACCCGCACCTGACCTGAAATAGCTGATCAGACCAAATGCGGGAGAATATCCCCTCAGGGCTGCGTCATCACTTATTCATTCACAATTTCTCTCCACCCATTTCTGTCACGCACAGCCACTCTTCCTTGCTCAACAGACATCCCTCTCGCATCCAGCGCTCTCTTCACACTGTCCATCCATCCTATTCGTGGTCTTCCTCTCAGCCTTACACCTCTCACATCAGATCTAGTTATCTTTTTCGCCAATCGCTCATTATCCATTCTCTCCATATGCCCAAACCATCGCAACACCCTCTGCTCAACTCTACCAGCCATCTCCCGAACAACTCCAGTTCTCCTTCGCACTTCATCATTCCACACTCGATCTATACGCGTCACTTCACACATACTCCCTCAGACACCTCATCTCCATTACATTCAAACTTTTCCTCTCTGCTACACTCATATTCCATGTTTCAGCCCCATACAATGCAGTCGGTACCACAACACCCTCATACAGCCTTCTAAGCAAACGACATCTAAACACTTTTTTCATTCCTCCCAGCACCTTTCCTACTTCATTTATTCTAAACTTCATTTCTGCATCTATTCTTCCATCCACAGCAACATGTGACCCTAGATATTTAAAACACTCTACCTCCTCAAGCAACTCGCCATTCAAAACTATATTCATCCCCCTACCATCTACCAACCTCGTACACTTCATCACTCTACTCTTATTCTCATTTACTTTCAATTTCCTCCTTTCACACACCTCTTCCAAACTCCTCTACCAACTGTCTCAATCTCTCCTCTGAATCAGCCACCAGTGCAGTATCATCTGCAAACAGCAGCTGCTTCAGATTCCACTCTCCACCATCAACATTCACCAGACTCAGACCTCCACCTAAAACTCTTGCATTCACCTCCCTTACAACACCACCCATGTAAATATTAAACAACCAAGGCGACATCACACATCCCTGTCGCAGCCCCACTCTCACAGGAAACCAATCACTCACAGCATTTCCCACTCTTACACATGCTCTACTATTTACATAAAAACTTTTCACCCCTTTTAATAACCTACCATCAAGTCTATACAATCTTAAAACAGTCCACAAAGCCTTCCTATCAATTCTACCATACGCTTTCTCTAAATCCATAAATGCCCAAAACACATCCTTGCCTTTCGCTAAATACTTTTCACACACTTGTCTCACCGCAAACACCTGATCCACGCATCCCCTCCCTCTCCCTAAAGTCACACTGCTCATCACCAATCACTCCCTCTGTACCCTCTCTAACTCTCATAATTAACACTCTACCATACACCTTACCTACAACACTCAACAGACTTATACCCCTAAAGCTAGTACATTCATACTTATCACCCTTGCCTTTATACAACGGGACCACACAAGCACTTGCCCAGTCAACTGGAACCATACCTTTCTCAAAGCACACATTCAACAATCTTACTAACCAGTCAACAATAGTCACTCCACCACCCTTCAGGCATTCCACAGCACACACATCCATACCTGCAGCTTTCCCTGTTTTCATCTCCTTTACTGCCTTCTGCACTTCCTCCTTCGAGATCAAAGAATCATTCAACTCTCCCAACACATTTATTCCTTGCACCCTTCCATCCGCCACAAGCTCAGCCACCCTTTCCTCCTCTACATTTAACAATCTTTCAAAATACTCTGCCCATCTCTTCCTTACTGCATCCATCTCAATTAACATCCTTCCATCCTCTGCTTTTACTCGTTCTTCCTTCCCAGACTCTCCCTTTCGCACCCTTTTCACCTCCTTCCAAAACATTTTCTTATTCTGTTGAAAATTCTTTGTCAGCTACCTACCCCACCTCTCATCTGCTGCCACTTTAGCATCACACACAGCCCTTCTCGCCTTATTCCTCTTTTCCTTATACCTCTCATATGACATCTCATCCTTCCTCTGCAGCCACACTTCATATGCACGTCTCTTCTCAGCCACAGCCATACTTACTTCCTCGCACCACCATTCACTTCCTTTTCTTACACCACCACCCACACGTCTCACACCACACACCTCTTCTGCATGCCCCACCACAGCACTCTTAAATAACTGCCATTCCTCCTCCACACTGCCATTTTCCCGATCTTTCACTGCGTTCCACTTATCTTTCAATTCCTCCTGATACTCTATCTTTTTCTCTCTTTTATCCAACTCACTCACTTTCAAAACCTCCCTGCCACACCTAACCCTCCTAGCTCTCACCCATCTCTTACCTACTCTTAACTTTCCCTCCACCAGGTAGTGGTCAGACATACCTCCACCCTCCCCTCTCAGAACTCTTACATCCAACAATCTTGCTATTACATTCCTAGACACAACCACATAGTCCATAAAAGCTCTATCAACTACCCTTCCACCCTCCTGTCTCACCCATGTATACTTATAAATATCTTTCTTCTCAAACAGCGTATTTCCAATCACCATCTCTCGCTCAACACGCATTGCTATCATTCGCTCCCCATTTTCATTTCTTCCAGGCACACCATGCATACCAACTACACCTTCAACTGCTACATTTCCCACTCTAGCATTCAGATCTCCCATCATTACCACATTCACATTCGCTCCAAAACTGCAGACACTCATCAACATCATTCCAGAAAGACTCCCTCTCTTCTTCATCCCTTTCACTACCAGGCCCATATGCACTCACAAACACCCACAATTCACGTTCAAATTTCGCTTTCACCAACATCAGTCTCGATGACACCTCCTTCCATTCAATCACACACTGCTGTACTTCCGGACTCACTAACAAGGCCACACCTTCTCTTGCCCTTCCTCTATCAACACCTGACAATCTTCCATTCACACTTCCAAACATAGACTCACCCTTCCCTTTCATCTTCGTTTCACTCAAAGCTAACACATCCAACTTTCTTCTCACAAACATTCTCCCAATCTCCTCCCTTTTAGCCTCAATCGTACTACATCCACGCACATTCATAGACCCAATCTTCAGGGTACGGGGATAACTCCATCCCCCATCCCTTTCTCTGGCCTGTCTCTTTTTAGGAACTAAAAAACAGAGGAGGGGGTCCCTAGTCCCCTCACCCGCCCCTTTTAGTCGCCTTTTACGACACGCAGGGAATACGGTGGCAGTATTCTTCCTAACACAACCTGGCCGCAGAGTAGTAGTACCACCCCATAGTGCGGCCCACAGTGTATAGACTCAAACAGTGTGCTCATCTCTGGACCAAAATAAGGTTGGTTTCGCGCAGGTCATCTATGATTGGTGGCCTTGACCCGTGACGTCAGCTGGGTCGCTGGCTCGCTCACAGGAGCAGGACAACAGTGTGTTTTTACCATCCATTTGTGACGCGTAGCCTGCTTTATTTTATACATTTCATCAACTTCAAAAACTTTTCACGATGTGCAGTGTGTTTGGCTGTTCAGGGAAGACATCTGATGGCAAGTTTCTGAGACGCTTTCGCATGCCAAATGATAAAATCAACAGGCAAAAGTGGATACATTTGTGTGGACGGAAGGACAAGGTTTCTCCCACTGGCCGTGTCTGTGAAAGGCATTTCAGCTCGCAACAGTATGCAAAAGATCTGCAAAGCAAGTTGCTGGGGACACCACCACCAATCAGAAAAAGACTGCTAAAGTCTGGAGTAGTCCCTGATCAAAATCTGCCTAATAAACAAGGTATGCAGTGAGTGAATAGTTTTATGATGAAAAATAACTGGCTACAGTAAGATTAATAATTGTTAGGGGATTTATGTTCAAGTATGAGCATCAAATGTTCATGTAAGATGCTTAAAGAATTTTCTTGTCCCTACGCAATGCATTATCACCAAGAACCCAAGGGGTGTGTGTAACAAGCTAAATAAATGAATGTGGACCCAGTCATGACAAACGTACCTCTAGGGCTTTATCAGTGCACCATAACTATATTTTCATTTAACATACAATTATTTATACAATTTCCATGATGAAATGGTGATGGGTTCATTGTAATATGAGTAAGTGGTTAGGTATAACGAAACAGTTTGTGAATGCAACGAAATATTAATGCTACAGACCTATATATTTAACAATAATTCTTGTAATAACTTTAAATTAATTGACACCCGTGTAAATACCGACGGAAAAAAAAGGAATGTTAGAAAATTAGAGAGAGAGAGAGAGAGAGTATTCCCCTGAGACAAGCATGGTAAATACCCGCAGGTAAAACAGATGCAGCCTCTCTCTCTCTCTCTCTCTCTCTCTCTCTCTCTCTCAAGCATGCATGCAACTATAGCTTTACACACACACACACACACACACACACACACACACACACACACACACAAGATATGGAGACAGGACAACACGAGCTAAGCTCAATACCTGTATACTACAAATTGGTAAATACATACTGTACACACACACACACACACACACACACACACACACACACACACACACATATATATATATATATATATATATATATATATATATATATATTTATTTATATATAGCTAGAACTATAAGAGTGTGGGAGGAGGCGGAATGTCACCTGAGACCGTGAGACAGAATCAGTTTCCAAGTGACGTAGACACTAAGAAAAGTAGGAGGAGCCATATTCTGGGGGCGGAGGAAGCTGCGTATGAGCACACTGTTTGAGTCTTTACACTGTGGTGCGGCCAGATTGTGTCCCCCCGCCACAGGGGGGAGAGGCGGCGGGGTGAAGGTTGAGGCACACAGGGTTTACGCCGCTGGAACAAACGACTGGGCTATTTTTACGTGAGAGAGCAGAACTGAAGTGAAATGGAGATAAAAATTCATGACCTTGTTTCCTTATGAAGAAGTTTGGAAGGTCTTCTGGGGGGTTTAAAGAAGAGAGAGGAGGAGTTTGGAGTGTACGATAGGGAGAGAGAGAGAGAGAGAGAAAGAGAGAGGAGACTATTAGAATGTGTGTGTGTGTGTGTGTGTGTGCGTGTGCGTGTGTGTGTGTGTGTAACGTGTCAGTGTGCATGTACGTGTGTTGCAAGAGCAGCTGGCACAAGTTATAATCTTTTGTTCGCCTCGCTTGTCGCCGGTCTAACCCGACAGTCGGCAACCCAACCCAGTAACTCGGCATATTGATGGTACTGCCGGCTCGTTCTCTGTTCAGGCAGCTCTAAATTATCATCCAGCGGGGCCTAATTAATGGACCTAATTTGCAATAACCACGAGGACGATGTACGTGTACAGCCGAGAATAACTGGAACATCTATTGAGCCTGAAAGTATTTTACAATGATAATGTCCCTGTGTTGGCATTATTTACGGGGGGTTGATGGAGCCTGTGGACTTAATATAGAGCGTGGATTATAGGGTGACTGTGATTATATAGGCTGTTATATGTTTCACACACACACACACACACACACACACACACACACACACACACACACACACACACACACAACATCACAGTCCACTTATCTCCATCCACACATTTTTTCACAGTCTTACATATTTTTAACGTTTTTTGGAATAATTTTTCATTTTATTCAACTTTTTTTTTTTACACGAGGCCATCCTGACTCTTAACACTCATGCTCCTGTGACTCACTCTTGGTTGAGTCAATTCTTCTTGTGTTACATGAAATAATACACTTCAGTCATTCCAGTAGGTACTCGCGACCGAGAATGGATGCGCAATCTCGTTTAATCTCAACTGCTCTTTACTGGATGCCGTATATGGTGTCCAAATACTCGTAAATGTCAACCACTCGTTACCCGATGACGCAATGTCCAATAATCAGCCCTCAATTTCTTCAGTTAAGGAAGCTTTTGACTCCATTTCCACCTGTGGACACATGACACTATGCATCAATGCTGCCCGTCTACACATACATATCTGAATTTTTTCACTTCGTCATGCTACGTGCATTAACGTATTATTGCATAAATGGTACTAATTAAGCTACTTTTCTTGCTTTTATACCAAAATGTTGGGAAATACAGAATCTATAACTACTCACAAAATTATTGCGAAAAAAGTATATTTCTAGGTGAAGAAGTGAAAAACAAAAAAAAAGAGGTACTAAACTAAACATTAGTTTTGCCTCATCTAATTTTCTTATACACCACCATTTGCTAATATAGCTACTGTGTGTGTGTGTGTGTGTGTGAGAGAGAGAGAGAGAGAGAGAGAGAGAGAGAGAGAGAGAGAGAGAGAGAGAGAGAGAGCACAGAGGGACTTTATTCAGCCTACAGTACACACAGCTTTCAGGAAACACCCCCTCTCGCTCTGAAGGGCTTTATGAGAACCGCAGTGCAGTTGCTGGGAGACGAAGGCAAGTTTTCTATGCGTCTGCAAACTGTCTCTTACAAGTGTTTTCAAAGTTTGCCCAGTGACCCCTCTACGTTTGGTTTGTGTGTGTGTGTGTGTGTGTGTGTGTGTAATTTTCTCATAAACTTCTCTCGTTTGTAGAGGAGTTGATGTAGAGCAGTGTAAGAAAAAATCACACACACACACACACACACACACACACACACACAGGGCAACAAAGAGGAACCACAGCAAACACATAAACATCTTAATATTATTAATGGCATAAACAAACATTCAATGGCGTTAATGAAAGCGACACACACACACACACACACACACACACGAGATGGGATATCAAGTTGGGGTTTAACCAATGCTCGGTTAATTTCCCAGTGGTGAAAAAAAAAAAAAAAAAAAAAAAAAAAAACAGTAGGGCAGCTGGTTACCACACGAGTTACCACCACACTCCCACATCACCACACTGCCACACTACCTCACCATATATTACAAAACTGCCACACTACAGTAGTATTACACAACCATATCTTCATGTTATCACACTACCATTCCAGGTATTCCACCTCACTACCACATCACCACACTAACATACTACCACACACCTGCGCTACCACACTACGCCACCACACTTTCATAGTATCACATCGCCGCAATGTGACACCGCCACACTACCACACCATCACAATGCCACACCATCACACTACCATACCACCACAGCCACAGTACACCACCATCACTTTACCACACTACCTCTCTATCACACCATCACACTACCACAGCACGACACTACCACATCACACTGCCACAGCACCACACTACCACATCATCACATTACCACACCACCACAGCACGTTATCACAGAATCACACCACCACACTACCACACAACCTACTACCACACCAGCACACTGCCACGCTACCACACCAACACAGTACCACACCACTAGGCTACTCTATTACACCACTACAATACCACAAAACAACAGCACCACATTACCCCACCATCACACTACCACACCACCCCACGGCCACATCACACCATCACACTAAAACACTGCCACACTACCACATCACACCATCATGATACCACAGCATTACAGTACCACAGCACCACATCACCACACCCCACCACCACACTACCACACCAACACATTACCACACCTTTACACCACAACACTATATTATTTACACCTGTCTTACATCGACTCAGACTTCGTAATTTACATCCAAGAAAATCAGAACATGCCATATACTGTAAACAAAGAAAAATGCTTAGGAATGGGTGATTCAGGTCGTCTTTAACCCTTTCAGCACTATGATACATTCTTAATTTTATTCTTGCTACCTCCAGACGGCTTTCTTAAGGTTAGAGGGAAAATCTTTGACTTGAAGGGGTTAGATATAGCATTCTTTGACTCCCTTACTGCCTATACATTCACAGTGACACTAGTATCTCCCCAAAGCCTGACGAATAGATAGCGGAAAAAGCGAAGCATCTGAAACACGTACTGGCAGTGATAGGGGTTTTCACTGTATTTCGCCAGCTGTAAATTTTCATCAGACGGGACTGAGGAGATGGCTGTTTCTTTGGCTGTACGTCCTCCCTCCCTCCGATGCCTTAACCCTCTGAGGCGGGACAGGAAGAGGCGTAAATAAGGAGGGCCATATGGAGGAACGACCTGACGACAAAAGGTTCCATGGCTCTGGTGAAGAATAAGAGGATTTCTCCATATGTGTGAGGTGTATAAAAAGAATATTGTGACAGGATTTAAAAAACACGAGAGAACGGATGGGAGTGAGGTGTGTGTGTGTGTGTGTGTGTGTGTGTGTGTGTGTGTGTGTGTAGACAGAAACATATGGACGGAGACATTCATAGACAGGTAGATAGATGGATAGAGATTTATCTGCATTAATTATTCGTCTATGCAGAAACAAACTATCAGAAAACACCCTCTTTTTCATTATAATGTTTTTTAAGCTATATTTCTGCTATCACCAAACGACTGTATTCACTTTTTTGTAGACTTCTTTGTATGATGTTGATGTCTTTCTCTCTTCTTAAAAATATCAGATACACTGGTACTATAGCTTACTGTCTTTGGTATGTTTTTCCTCCCTCGAGACGATTTTTTCTTTTTTTCCTTTCCTTATTTAATTAACGATATACTTCTTTAAGTGGATGAGAAAAGGGAAGGTCATATCTGACATTTCCGAAGTGAGGCGTCTTTACTAGCTATGTAAATGCCTCGGGTGAAATTCTCTCTCTCTCTCTCTCTCTCTCTCTCTCTCCTACTACTACTACTACTACCACTACTACTTACTGCTGCTGCTGCCGCTCCTATTACTACTACAATTACTACTGCATGCACTGCGTATCCTCTCTTATCCAGGTTCACTCCATATCTCTCACATACATCTGTTCACTTCCCATCACTCTCCTTTCCTCTCCTCCGTTCTTTCCCACATACAGGTTCTCCTTCCCCGCCCTCCTCCCCATCTGCCATTATGTTTCAACTTCCCTCTTCCCCATTCCCTCCCCACAATCCCCAGGCTCTCCCCATCTGCTAATATAATCCCACTCATCATACCCTCACTGCTGCATGTCTATTAACCTCACTTCCTTCTTTCCTCTCCGTCTTCACCCCACTTCCCTCTCATTTCCTCTCCGTCTCCCTCAAATCCCAGCCTCTCCTCCCCATCCCCTACCATGCTCCTTTTTCCTCTCCTTCCCACTCCTCCACACTCCCTATTCTCGCTTCCCTACTTGTCCCTAATATCCCTCCCCTCTCCTCCCCAGCTGACCTTATTTTCCCTCAACTCTCCTCCCCACCTGACCCTATTTTTCCTCCTCTCTCCTCCCCACCTGACCATATTATCCCTCCTCTCTCCTCCCCACCTGACTTTATTATCCCTCCTCCCTCCTCCCCACCTGACCCTATTTTCCCTCCCCTTCCCTCTGTTCCCCTCCCCACACCCCCATTCATGCAGTCAGGTGAGCAACAAGGGTTGACTCCATACCTAGATCCCAATGGCCAGTAACAACGATATTGGATTTTTGGTTAACGTGCCGATTACTTCCCGTCACACCAGGCTGTGTCCCTTTTCATATCCACGTCAACGCATGCCACAGGAACTAAAACACTCGACGATTGGTGGGCTTGCCGGTTACTGCCTGTCAGGCCAGGTTATCGCCCGTTTTAATTCATCCCGTCCCATAATAACCACAAAACCAGGCTGCCGCCCCATCACATCCACGTCAACCCAAGCCACTCTGTCTGCGTGGCCGCGGGCAAAAACTGAAGAGGAAATATATAAAATAATGGTACATAATAAAAACTGCGTTCGACCTTTCACTGAGAACCACCGCATTCCAGGGAACACTGTGCAGGTTGTTTCTATAACTCGTGGGGGATGATGATGATGATGGCAATGATGATGATGATGATGATGACGATGTCAGTGAAGAAGACGGTGACGATGATGATGACGACGATGACTACGCATTCGCCTCTGTATATGTACGAGTATTAACACACACACAAAAAAAAGAGTAGGAAGCAGGAATGTCACTCGTATTAATCTCAAACGTAAATAAATGGAGCCAGGCAGTTTCAATACATGTATGATTAACCTTCTCATTGTTGGAACAGTTCTAGTATTTAACTCTAGCTAATGCCATGTTGATTTTATTCAGCAGGAAGTAAGTCATAGGAGCCTGTCAGTGGTAAGATCGTTTCTAAGTATCCACCCAGGAGCAGGATCACCCTTATCATCCATCAACATCCAAACTTTGTCACTTAAACCACCCCCTGAGACACTGCTAGCGAGGGTGTGGTGTGGTGTGGTGTGATGTGACGCGATGTGGTGTGCAGCGTGGTGTATGGTGTGGTGTGATATGATATGAGTGGCGAGGGTGTGGTGTGGTGTGGTAAGATCCTCTGATGTGACGTGGTGTGGTGTGGTGCAGTGCAGTGTGGTGGAGGTAGGCGTGTGGTATGGCGTGGTTTGATGTGGTGCAGTGTGGATTGTTGTGGAGTGGTGTGGTGTGATATGAGGGGAAAGGGGGAGGCCGAGGATGAGATGAGGGGAATGGGGCTGAGATGTATGGAAGAGGAGTGTCCGAGTTGAAAGGCAGGGCACCGATGGGCAGTGATTACAAGGGACGAAATGGAGGCGGAATTTTTGTTTGTGGTCACCCTTTATAGGGAGTAAGGCGGTTGGGCTATGTAGATAGACAGATACCCGGGAGGCAAGACAGAAAGATATATAAAGAGACAGAGATGGGCAGATTGTGGTGTGCTGCGGTGTGGGTGTCATGTGTGGTGAGGCCTGGTGAGTGGTATTTATGGTGTACTGGATGATGGTGGAGGATGTGGTGTGATGTATTCTGGGTGGTGGTGTGGTGGGGGTGTTGCACGGTGTGTGGTATGATGATGTGTGTGGTGTAATGAGGTGTAGTGTGGATGTGTAATATGATGTGGCGAGGTGTATGGTATGCAGTGTGATGTGGTGCTGTATCTTGTGTGGCATCATGTGGTGCGTGGTACTGTGCGATGGGGTGTGGTGTGGGAGGTGTGTTGTGTGATGTGATGTGGTGTATAGAAACAGTGTGGTATGGGTATGGCGTCGTGTGGTGCTGTGTCGTGTGACGTGGTATTGTGATGTGTTCAGGTGTGGTCTGGTGCGGTGTGGCTTCGTGTTGTGTGTGGTTGGGTGCGCAGTGTGGTATGGTTTGGTGTGATGTAGTGTGATGAGGTATACTGTGGTTTAGTGTGTGGTGTGGCGTGGTGCTGTGTAATGTGATCTTTGAGTGATGCGGATGTACCATGGCTTTTAAGGAATGTGTTGTCTGGAATAGAGTGATGTAGTATAAAGTATGGTGTTGCGATATGACGTGGTGTGGTGCTGCAAGTGCGGTGGTGGTATGGTTTGCGGTGAGGTGTTGTTTGGTGTTGCGGTGTGGAGTTGTATGGTGTGATGCGATTTACTGGGCATGGTGTGGTGCAGTGTGGATTATTGTGCAGTGGTGTGGTGTGGTGAGGGAAGGGTAAGATTCATCATTACTAATGATATGTAAGCATCTCTCCCTCACTCTCCCTTTCTCCCCTTTCCTCCTCTCCCCCACTTCTCCTTTCTCTACTCTCCCTCCACCTTGCATCTCTCTCCCCCCACCCACTCACTGTTCCTCGGTCATCCATTCCCCCAGCCTCAGTTTCCCCACCTTCCCTCCTCTGTTTTCCCTTCCAACTTCCCTCTCCATGTGTCCCTCCCTCTCTCCTTCACCCTCCTCTCCACTTCTCGTTCCTCCCTCCCGCACCCTTCTCTCGACTTCTCTCCTCATCCACCTCCTCGTCCACCTCTCCACGAATCCTCCCTAACCATCTTTGAGTTTTCCCTCTCACTCTGTTCATCCACTTTTCTCCCTCCCACAGTCTCAGTATCTCCCCTCTACATTTTTCAGCTGATATCATACTTTTTGATAGTAATAACCTTCCCTATAACAAACAGCCATGAAAGGAACAGCAGCTTTCTTTGCTGTTTGCCTTCCTTTGTACTCCCTTGTGTATATTTTCCATCTTGTACCTTTCCTCATCAAATCTCTCTCTCTCTCTCTCTCTCTCCCTCCACTTTTCCCCCTCCCACCTTCTCTCCCCCCCACTTTCTACCTCCCTCAGTCTCCTTCCGTCCTTCTCCTCCTCCTGCCTTCTTACCATCTTCCCATCAAACAACCTCCACCTGCTTCATCGTTTTCCCCCAATAGAAACTTCTCCAAAATCGATAACCCAAACTTCTCAATGCAACAATTTTTAAAGCGTTCATGGCATCGTAAAACAGCGAAATAATATCACAAAAAATTATGCCATGCTGTCTGCGTGGTTGACAGCATCCCAGAAAACCAGAACTACTTCACAATTTCTATCGTATCATGCAATGTGTTGGAAATATATAAATAAATATGTGAAAAACTACAGATTCTGCAGTACATACACACAAAAAATAATGATGATGATGATGACGACGGACAGACTTGAGATACAAAAGCGATATATTAAGCTTTAGGGCCGAGCGACTGACTACTTACCTCACCTCAGGTTCACGGTAATTTCGACTGAATCTTCCATCTCGTTCGTCGTAGACACTCCCAGGGATATGATTCGATAATCCTATGGGTATGTTTAGCGACTTTTTTTTCCACACGCATCGCCGACAGAACGCCCAAAAACTGCCGAAAGAACACTGTAAAGTGCAGAGCAACTACATTATGCACGTGCAATCCCACTCATCTGGATCTCCGTGTACGAGGTGTTGCGCAATGGTGGCAGACTGGAAGGCAATATGCTGGAAAGGACTGAGGCATGGGTGGACAGGCTTGTAGTGACGTCAGGATGAGCAACCGCGGATGGCCAGTCATTAATATTATTATTTACTTCAGCCTACTTACTGGTATCTTTAATACTCGGGTTGACATAAACCACATAAAGGTTCTTGCTTTAATGCCTAGTTTTTGATGGCGGGAATTCTGGATTTCGAGCTACAAATAATACACGAAAAATTGAAACTGGACATCATAATCTCTCTCTTAATTCTGCCCCCATACCTCCAGATTGAATCACGTTATTTAGCATTTTACAGTCACTCAAATGAAGCTTTGAATTATAACAGGTTTGACGTGCAATAAATAAATCGTGCATGCGCGATCAGAAGATACGAAGATAACCTGAGACAGACTCTTACACACACACACACACACACACACACGAAATCTCTCTCTTCAAGTCTCCTTAGATCTTAACTTTCCCTCACTGTCCCTCCGCCACTCTTATCACCGACCTGTTTTCCTCCTCTTCTCTCTCCTCCGTCCTTACTCTAATCTCGTTCCCTCCCTCTCGCCTACCTTTCCTCTCCTCCATTTCCTTCCCCTTTCCATCACCGACCTTTCCTCTCGCTCTCCCTCTCTCTACATCCTTTTCTACCTCTCTTCCCCTTTCTCCCTCCATTAACTTCTCACCATCCCCCTCCGCTTCTCCCTCCACTTTGCCGCCACGGCTTACATAATATATTTTTTTTCTCCGCTTCTCTTGTCCCGCAACATCCTCTGTCTCCCTCTACTCCATATCTTTCCCCCTCACTGTTCTTCCTCTGTTCTCTTCTGTTAACCTCAGCTTCCATCATCTCACACAATTCTTCATTGTTATTCTTTCTTTGTCTCTTGCAATCTATTCTTTACTATGTTGCACACAACCCTGCATACACCCGTTCTTATGCAACAATGTAACTTACGATGCACAGAACATACCCTGCATCTTTGCCAGTATATTTTTTTCCCAAACAGCGTCGTCTGTCATCACCTTCCCCGCTTTGTATCCTTGTTGTTGACTGTAAGATTATTTACGTTAGTTACAGCCTACCCAACTAAAAATGACCTCGGAAAGACAGCAGAGTTCTGCTGAGGTTTACTTTCCTTTGTACTCCATTGCACTTCGCTGTACAGTATTTAATAACTTCACCAACAGCCATAAGAGAAATCTAAGGTGACAATATACATTTCCATTCAGTTCTTCACTCTCTTGCTTACAGTTCTTATATATATACTTGTTACATTTTTACCGTCGTGCAACTTTCCTTCAACTTCACTTGCCTATTAAGTAAACTATGCACTTCAGTACAACTCACCATTTGCACCAATAGCCTTCCTTACATAGCATACAACTCGGCATAACACTTCAATACACCATTCCTTTTAAAACAGTGTCCTTTATCTTGAATACACGTAGACTGCAACCTACACAACAAAACTCTCCTTCTGCAACAGCGTCCTTCACTATCCAACACAACATGTAGCCTGCATCCTACACAATACAGCTCTCCTTTTGCAACAAATATCGCTAATACCTGCACACGACCTATCCTGTAACCTACACAACAAGACTCTCCTGCAACAGCGTCCTTCACTACCCAGCACACGATCCAGCCAATATGCCAGCCAATATAACTTTAATTTTGTCCCGGGGCCGAGTCGTGCATCACCACCTTCCCCGCATTGTTTTGTATTCCCACCCGCAGCCCAGAGAGGCATCATGAAAGGCTGGCTCGGGTTATTTCCCTTGTGGTGCTCCGGATGTAAGAAATTTATACCCAAACAGAGAGCAGCGACGGGAGTGGCAGTTACATGGCCAGGATTAATTGTGGGCGCTGGATGTTTGATGTTGAGAGAGAGAGAGAGAGAGAGAGAGAGAGAGAGAGAGAAGGGGATAGGAAGAAAATACCATTCAGAAAACAGAAGAAAAGAAAAATAAATAAGGCAAAGACTGACAAAAACACTACAGAAGAAGAAGAAAAAAAGAAAGAAAAGTAAAAGAAAGAAGAAGAAGAAAGAGGAACTGAAAGAAATCGGCTAAGGTCAATAGGAGTATGTCGGAAGGAAGGGTCATTAGGAGGAGGACGACGACGAGGAGGAGGGGGAAGAAATAAGTAATTAAAGAAAAGCCAGAAAAGAAGGAAGAGGAAAAGAGAAGAACATCTCTTTCTATAAAGCAGAAGAGAAAAAAGGATCGAGAGAATAAACAAGACAGACAAGCAGCAAAAACAAAGAAGTCAGCGGAACGGTGAGACGAGGAGGAAGCAAACAGGGGAAAACTGGGGAAAAGAAAGTCGCAAAAAACTCCCGGGAAATACGGAGCTAAAGAAAATAATAAAATGAGTGAAGGGAAAAAAAGTCTATAAAGGTCAATGAGGGGGCGTCAGAAGGTCAGGAGTAATTTCGTGCCTGTTCTCCAAGGGTCGCCACATTTGCTACAGTCGTCAGCGAAATTGAGGCCAAGAGTTCCCGTCGCACTTGGGAGCTTATTCCACGGTCACTACCTCTACCAGTCTGTGGCCACTCAGCTTCTTGCCTCCCCTTCCCTTCCCCCTCTCGTCTCTCTCTCTCTCTCACTCTCTCTCACACACACACACACACACACACACACACACACACACACTTCTCCTTCCCCCTTCCATTTCATAATGATCGATCTTACCCCCCCACACACACCATTCGCTTCCAAATCACCCCTACCCCCCCCCGACAAACAAGGCTCCCTTCCTTCCCCCCTTCCTCTTATCGCACAAACTTCTCTCCCCCTCACCCACATCTCCAATTTCCATCCAACATATTCCACAAAAAACATTTTTCTTTTTACTGTTTCCCTTTCTCTCGTTCTCAGCAAGCATGGCCCCTTCTTCTCCTCTGTTGTCCATATTCTTCTCTGGGGCCGTTTTCCTCTGCACTTCTGGTGATTTGTTAACATCTGTTTCTAAGCGATTTTGTCTAAGTGTAACAATCTGATATCCTCGTTTTCCTACGTGATGCAAAAACTATATCGATACTAAACAGAAAAAAATAATACACAATAAAATGCTCAGGTGTAATAAACAAAACAGAGTGAGGAGCAAAAATGAATCGCTAAGGAAAGAGGAGCTACCAAGCCTCCTATGCCAGACAGAATACGACCCTTCATCGTATTTCAAACTTTATTTCTATCACATCCACCTACCAGACCAGCCGCTTCAACCCCTTCCCCTCCCGCAGACCCACCCACACCCCCTCCCTTCCTCTCAAGTCCCCCTCCCCTCCTCTCTTTCACAGGTCTCCCCTCTCTCATGGGTTCCCCTCCCCATTCCATATCCCTCTCAACCACGTTTTTCGTTTAAAAAAACTCTAGTTCAATATCCTACTCCCGCTCTCTTCCTTCACATCTCATACT
>NC_136954.1:25719914-25785636 GCF_032717465.1 Coenobita brevimanus | reverse complement strand
TTTCCTCATTTGTCAGTCTGTCTCTCCATGTGACTCCACATGCTCCTCTCAAATACTTCGTTTCCACTGCTCTCACTCTTGACTTGTGTCCCTCCAACAAGGTCCAAGCTTGACTTCCATACGTTAGAGCAGCATCACAATACTGTAATGTAGTAATAACTTTTTCGTTTCCATACTCACTTCCTTGTTTCTTATAACTGCTTTCAAGGAACCAGCAACCTTTCTTCCTTGATTGTACCCTTTCAAGCACTTCAACCTCTAAACTTCCAACCTTACTCATCACACTATCCAAGTACTTAAACGCACTCACATTTTCCATTTCCTCCTCATCCAATCTCACAGTACATCTACTGACTTCACTTCTCTCGAAGACCATAACTTTACTCTTCCCTACATTCACCTTTGAGATTCCGTTTCTTACACACACACCCAAACTCACATCCACCAAGCCTTGCAGCTCCACTTCGTCTTCACTTATAAAAACAACACAATAATAATAATAATAATAATAATAATAATAATAATAACAACAACAACATGCCTGTGCAGAAAGGATGAAGGTTGCAGACAGTGAATACAATTGCGATTTCAGTATCTAGTTCTTGAGTCTTTATTTCAAGATATACACTATTATTCTAGCTAAGGGCAGACGATTTTTATACAGCTAAGCCTCTTCACCTCGCTGACGTATTCCTTCTCATTCAGGGTATCCTCCAAACAATTTTAGATCAATTTGGATTTAAATACAGACAGGTTAATTTCTAAACCAGAGGAGAGTAAAACGGACACACGAAGCGATTTTCTTTCGTGAATTTTCTTGAGTAAATAATGTTAGTACGATCCACGACAGAAAATTACTTGGTCTTGGAGAGAAAAATCTGAGTTAAAATCATGTGACCCCCCTCCCCTCCCCCCTAAAAAAAAAACTTTTTTTTTTTCTAACTACTCTACAGTATTTATCTATACTACTTTTACTCTAACCTGCCCTAAATATTCCATCTCTCCATCATGAATGCTTAGTTATAATAACAGATTAACAGTAAAATACCGATGCTAGTCACCGAAGATGTGTAATGAAAACGATGCTGAGTCTGTCTTTACCCGTGAGCTAGTTACATGAATAAGCTGCAAAATGGGGGGTGTGGAAATTGGGGAATCTAGGGCCAGATTAGTGTAAAAACATGAGAGTCTTTCGTGTGTGTGTGTGTGTGTGTGTGTGTGTGTGTGTGTGTGTGTGTGTGTGTGTGTGTGTGTGTGTGTGTGTGTGTGTGTGTGTGTGTGTGTGTGCGCGCGTACATTTTTGTCGTTTTTTAAATTTAATTTTAAGTGACTTACCAATAGGTGGGATTTTGGTAAAGCCTTCATCAACCCCTTCAGAACGATACACATTTCCAAAGCTCAATAAAATCGTCTGGAAGCAACAAGAGAAATAACGAGTAAAATTAATCACTCGAGCTGAAAGAGAAAAATTTGCCGGCTGTGAATAGGGACAATGATTTCAGTAAGAATTATTAATGGAATTATTTATTTTTTACTTTATTTATGTGTCCCTTTACTCATGTCTTTATCTATTCTCCTCTTGATTTACTTACTGACTTACCTATTTATTTATTTATGTATTCATTTATTGCTTATCTGTGTTTGCACTCTATTATTTTTGCTACTAAACGACTTTAATTTAGCCTTGCGATTTTCTATACTACATTACTACATGGATTGCTAACAACCCTCCATTAACCCTCACATACCGGAGACGACTCTAGGATTTAATTCCAGTTAGTGCCAGACGATTTAATTCAGCTGAGTGTGTTATAGGAGCCAAAGTGTAAAAATTTACAGACTAAAGAGAAGAATGGTTTCAACTCCCTTTCGGAAGAGATCTTGGTTTTATTGTTATTATTATTATCATTCTTCTTCTTCTTCTTATTATTATTATTATTATTATTATTATTATTATTATCATTATTATAAATTATTATTATTAGTAGTAGGTAGTAGTAGATTCCACCAAAGATGAATTGCTAGCGTACCGTGGTTGAGGAATTTTTTTTTTTAGAGCAGGGGTTTTCTCCTCAGCAAGAAAACCGTCTTAGGGTTAATATTAATATAAATCTTAGGTCTATCGCCAGCAAGGAAAAGGATTGTTCGAGACCTGCCTTTAACCCCTTTTAGTCTGTTTAAATGCCACTTACTAATTCCTTCCACCTTCAGGTGGACGATTTTTCCACTCAAAGCTTGGGGGAAATATTTTCAGAGACGGAGGGGGTTGCAAGTACCCTTCATCAACCCCTTCAGCATTAAAGATCTATCTACTTATCTATAGCCCGACGCCCTACAATCCCGCAAAGGGTGGCACGCAGACAAAACGTTTCTTCCAAGTCAGCTCTGTCACTCATCATTTGACTACCCTCCCCCCCAACTCACCCCCTCCCCTCATATACCTCTCAACTCCCCATCCCTCCACTACATCCTCGGTCTACCTCCTCCCTTTCCCTCCCTCCACCTCACCTACATACACCCTCTTAGTCAGTCTTTTCAATTCTCCATTCTCTCCACATGTCCAAACCACCTCAGTGTAACATTTCTCCTAATCTTCTCAACCACATCCACATCCACACCTCACAACTTGTTCCTTCACTTCTTCATCCAGATTAACCTGTCCCTTCCATGTCACCTTCCACATGCTCCTCTCAAGTCAACTAATTTCCACTGCTCTCACTCTTGACTTGTTCCCCTCTTGCAAGGAGTCCTTATGCCTCGCTTCCATACGTCAGGGTAGGGACTGGCACAATACCATCAATGCAATGAGCTTCTTAACTTCCCATACTCACCTCCCCTATTTCTCATCACTAGCTTTCAGTGTACCAACAACCTTTCCTTCCCCTGCTGTACCCTTTCACTCACTTCCATCCCCCAAAGTCCCATCTTTACTCATCACACTACCCAAGTATCTGAATACACTCACATTCTCCCATATCCTCACCATCCAACCTCACTGTACATTCTGTGACTTCATTCCTCTCAAACACCATAACCTTTACTTTTGTTTACATTAACTTTCAGCTTCCTCCTCCTACACACTGTCCCAATTTCATTCACCAAACCTTGCAACTCCCATTCATCTTCACTCAACAATACTTGTATCATCAGCAAACAGCAACCTTGATCTGAAGCTGAATAAAATCGTCTCTTAGGTAGTAAAAATCATCTAAACTCGTCACCAGACTCAGCTGAAATCGTCTTGTGTGGCAGCGTGAATAATGTACCGAAATTTCACCCGACCTATGCGACGGGGTTCATTGTACAAGCTAGGAATAAGACAATATTATTGTTCAACGCTGCTTTTTCAGCTTAAGATATACATACCGTGAAAGTCTAAGACAAAAATCGTGTCGCTGCTTTGTCCGATGATTTAACAATGTCAGTCGCGAAACAATCTTGGAGAGTCCTACCCCAGTGCCGCATTCGAGATCTGGCATGCCCTAAAAAGGTTAGCCTTTTTATCAGATGTCTTCACCAAAAATCGCGACACGACTTTTGTCTTAGACTGTACATATATTCGTACATACATATATACATTTCTCCTCTCTCTATCTCTCTCTCTCTCTCTCTCTCTCTCTCTATCTATCTCTATCATATCTATCTATCTATCTATATCTCCAGGCTTTTTTTTTCACACCAAGCATCTGAAAGTGAGATAATATAATTTTTGCTGGGAAAAGCACTACACTGGTCCACTTCCCTTTGTCAAGGAAGGAAAAGGAAGAAGAAGGAGGAGGAGGCGGAAGGAGGAGGAGGAAAGGAAAAATAGGAAGAGGAATGAGTAGGGAAGGAGGAAGAGGAAAGGAAGACGGGGGAGGAAGTGAAGAGAAGGGGAAGGAAGAAGGGAAGACAAAAGGAGTAAGAGGAAGGGATGAAGAAAGAAGGGGAAAGACAAGGAGGAAGAGGAAGGGATGAGAAGAAGAAAAAGAGAGAGGAAAGGAAGAGAAAGGGAAGCAAAGGAGGAAAGAGGAAGGGGGAGGAAGGAGGCAGGGAAGGTGGCTGAGGGGGGTGAGGGTGAGAAAGGAGGAGGTAGAGAAAAGAAACAAGGGAATCGGAGGGGAAAGTGTGAGGGAAAGTGGGTGGATATCAGAGAATGGGGAAGATGGGGGTCAGAAGAGGCTGAGGAAAGGGAGAGAGGGAAAGAAAGAGAGAGAGAAAGAGCGAGAAGGAATGAGGAGGACAAAGAAAGAACTGAGGGAATAGTGAGTGTGAGAGAGAGAGAGAGAGAGAGAGGGACGAGGGAAACAATGGATAGAAAAACTTGAAGGAAGGATAAAGACAGTAAGGGAAACAAAGAAGTGAGAAAAGGAACAGGGAGAGATGGGAAGAAGGATGAGGAATGGACAGGAGGGAAAGGAGAAGCGGGAGAGAAAGTAGAGGAGAGAAAAGAACGAAATGGCATATAGAAGAAGGGATATGACAATGAGGAATGGGAAGGGAGGGTGGCGAGGAAAAGGATGGAGGAGGAGGGAGGAGGAGGAGGAGGGAGAACAGCAACAACAACAATGAGAACGAGAATCCTTATGAGTTTCTATCCGTACTCAGTAATCTTGACCCCTTCTCCAATGACGAAATCACCCTCCTTCACTTGCAGATCTATCACCACAGTTCCTGCCTCTGAGGCTCTTGGACTACCTCTTGCCACTTCTCCAGACCACACTCATACAACTTGATGGTGTCTCTATCCTCTCCTCAGTAACGACCACTCCTACCAAGACACACCACACTCAATCATATACAGTCACTTGTCACTTCCACTAGTGCCTCGCTAGCTTAGGAGTCTTTGTATTGCTGTTACTTTCTTATGTTGTCTTGAATAGCCTTACTTACAAAAATCTTCTCTTACTAGATCTTTAGATCTCTTAAATACCAACACACACCGCATAAATCATACACTGCATAACTTTCACACACTGCATCAATTCCTACACACAAGTCTATCATCGTGGCATATACTGTATGGAAACATTTTAATCAGGAAGAGGTCTACGAAAATTTCCTAAGAAAACTCGACTATATATCTTGGTTTACTTTTCCTTCCTCTCCAAGCCACCCCAGGACACACCCTGATGCTCATGGGCCCGTATTCTTATGTAAGGAAGGTCCCCAACACCTTTTCTTAAGTGACCTGTTTTACTTTTTATACCTTATGGTCCTCTTCTGTTACGTAAATCCATCTACTATCACCATACTCTACAAAAAATTACGTACTAAAGGATATATGTCGGGCATATCCAAAAATAAGTCGCTAAGGAAGAGGTGAAAGGGACTTTAAATTACTTCAGTACATACACGACGACATCAGCGACAGGTAAGTCGAACCGGAACTCACCTGTGGGAAAGCAAACGAGAATTATAATCTCTCTCTCTCTCTCTCTCTCTCTCTCTCTCTCTCTCTATCTATCTATCTATCTATCTATCTATCTATCTATCTCTCTCTCTCTCTCATGATTAGCAAAATCTTATATTTAATTTTGTTTAACGCCAGACTATTTTATTCAAAAGAGAGTGAGTTCTAGTAGTTTGTCCCAGTTAACGTCAGACGATTTTATTTGCCAGAAAAGGACTCACAGCAGTCTGAGTGTCAATAATGCTATGGATAAGAATAGCTTTTTATTACTAGTCTATCATCATCATCACCATCGCCATTACCATCATCATCGCCTCACCACCACCACCACCACCACCTTACTTACACTGCCATTAATGAGCAGGTAAGATCCAGAAACAGGATTAACAAAGTACTAAGGCAGGGAAACAATACTCTGTTAACTTTATCTTGGCCTAAAACTGCAATCCCCCCGTCTTGAATGATGAGTTATAGCAATAAATTAACACTAGAAGATGAGGCTAGGTCAAGAAGTTCTAAGAAGATGTAGAGCCACAGTACTGTCTTTGCCACTGAGCTACATGAAATAAGCTGCAGAGGATGAATACTTGTGTCAAGTTAAGGTGAATGAACTTTACCAACACAGTGACCAGTGATGCAGTTTGTACTATGGGTCACAGACATGGGGTAATAGTAATATGTAATAGTAATAGTCATAGACTATTACAAGGTTTTCAGTAATAGTAATAGATTAAAAATCATGGCTGTAATAGTAACAGAAGGCAAAGTTACAGATAACAGTACCCTATATTACTTTCGTATTACAGACGCTTATTTAGTCTTCATGTGCCGACAGAATAAATTATATATGCAGTGTCAACCTACTGATAATGAGATAAGACAGTGCTATCTGGCATCTCCCACAACAACACTAACCAACTACAAGTTACATAACACACCCAAAGTTAATGCACAGAGCTAGTGATATCACTACGTTATATGTACTGCCAAATGTAAATAAGATAAAAAATTATGATTATGATTCAAGAATTGTGCTAGCTGGCAACCTTATCTACTGCACGCCACTCCATCCTGTCTTGATCATGTGACGCACAGTTCTGACCAGCTTCATAAGCAATATCATTAGTTTTTTTTTTTTTAATGCAAAGAAGAAGGAACCAAAGGCCATGAGCCCGGCAATAAGAGTTCCCTCCAAGAGAAAAACAAAATACTAGAGAGAGCCAAATTCAGGATCCATTCATTTCGAGATGCCTGGACACACTGCGTTTGAAAGACTGGAGATCATAGGCAGCAGGAAATACAGACAGAGGGAGACAGTTCCAGAGTTGACCTGTTCCATAAATGAGGGACTGGGAGTAACGGTTAACTCTTGCATTAGAGAGTTGGACAGAAAAAGGGATGAGATTTTGCTGACAGACGGGTGCTACGCGCCCGTCATAGAGGTGGAGGAATGCATGCAGACAGTTCAGAGGAGCAGTGACCATTAAAGTAAAGCGACAGGAAAGAGATAAAGATGCAACAGTGCGGTGAAGAGACAGAGGTTGAAGGGAGTCAGTAAGGGAGGAGAGTTAATGAGACGAAAAGCCTTTGACTCCACCCTATTGAGAAGAGCCGTATGTGGGGAGCCTCCCCACACATGAGAATTGTACTCCACACAGGGGCGGATAAAACCCCGGGATAGAGTCAACAATTGTGCAGGGAGTAAAGACAGAACGGAGTCGGCTTAGCTCACCCAATCTCTTGGAAGCAGATTTTACAAGCGATGTAATATGATCTTTCCAAGATAAGTCCCGAGTAAATGAAGCCCCAAGCATGTTCAAGGATGATGCAGGATTAAGCTAAATATTCTTAAATATTAGTGGGTATATCTGTGGAAGATTTTGACGGGTTGATAGGTGTAAGAACTGAGTCTTAGATGCATTAAAAACAACAAGATTATTTTTACCCCAGTCAGAGATACAAGCCAAGTCAGACATTAGGTGTGCCATAGCCTCATCCCTTGTCTGTTGAAGTAACTGCTGAGATGGGCGTTGCAGGAACTGAATGGAAAGGTGAAGAGGTGGAGTCATCAGCGTATGAGTGGATAGGGTTAGATGTACAGCTTAGAAGGTCATTGATGAATAAAAGGAAGAGAGCTGGTGATAGGACAGAGCCCTGAGGAACACAACTGTTGATAGATCTAGGAGAAGAACGATGGCCATCTACAACAGCGGCTATAGAACGACCAGAAAGAAAGCTAGCGATGAAGGCACAGATAGAAGGATAGATACCGTAAGAGGGCAGTTTGGAAATTAAAGATTTATGCCAGACTCGATCGAATGCCTTTGAGATGTCAAATGCAATGGCAGAGCTTTTGCCAAAGTCCCGAAAGGAGGATGACCAGGAGTCTGAAAGGTAGGTGAGAAGATCGTCAGTGGAGCGTCCCTGACGGAACCCGTACTGATGATCAGAAAGAAGGTTGTGAGAGGAAAGATGCCTTAAAATTTTTCTATTGAGAATTGACTCGAAAACTTTTGAAATATAGGACGTTAAAGCAATTGGACGATAGTTGGAGGGTTGGGAGTGGTCATCCTTCTTTGGGACTGGCTGAATGAGAGCAAACTTCCAGCAAGAAGGAAAGGTACAAGTTGACAAACAATGGGGAAAGAGTGTGCCTTGGCAGGGTGTAAGCACAGAAGCACAGTTCTTGAGAACAACAGGAGGCCCATATGCCTTGTTAGTATTGAGGCCAGTGATGGCAGAAAATACATCAGCTGAAGAAATTTTAATGTCAGCCATGAGGAAGTCACAGGCGGGAAGTGATGGAGGAACAGCACCGGAATCGTCTAAGGTGGAATTGGATGAAAGTCTGTACGAAGAGATTTGCTTTATCAGTAGAAGAAATAGCTACAGACCCATCAGAGTAGAAATGAGGAGGGAAGGATGATGAGGTAAAGTTGTTAGAAAGGTTTTTGGCAAGGTGCCAGAAGGAGCGGGAAGATTCGAGTTGGAGAGTTGAAAGCATTTAGTACGGATGAAATTATTTTTAGCAGAGCGAAGAACAGACTTAGCACGATTCCGGGCCGAAACGTAAAGATGATGTGATGCAGGGGTGGGTTGGCTCCGGTACCTTTTGTAGGCCCTCTCCTTGTTACGGACAGCATGCCAGGTTACCCCTTGTTATTTAAAATAGCTTTCTCACCTTTGACCTTAGTTATCTTTTAGCTGTTCTCCATGATGCAGGTACACCACAAGAGGCCGTGCAGAATGGAAAGTGGCCTACTAGCCATCAAATGATTGAGACATACTTGTGCATTACGTGGGACAGCCTCAGCAATAATGAAAATGAAAACCATTTTCATTTTAAATAACTACCGTTATTGCAAATAATATAATAGTAATAGTAATAGATAACCAAGCAACAGTAATAGTAATATAATAGATAACCACTAAAGTAATAGTAATAGTAATATAATAGAGAACAATTGAAAGTAATAGTAATGGAAACCCAGTAATAGACCCCACGTCTGATGGGTCACAAAAAGTATCGGTGCACAAGGGTCCGATGCCTACCGAAAACATTCGATCAATTGCTGATGGTTATCAACGTCACATTGTGTGTACGAACAGTGTCTGTTTATATAAAAATAACATTTGCTATATATCTGCAAGAGGATATTGCTTGTTGGAGATATATAATACCTCCCGACATCAGGGCTACCAACGTGTGGTAGGTCGGATACTAATACTCCAGTGACCTTCTGTGTTCCTAAATGTTTCATGCATATTGTGCACCGATACTTTTGTGACCCATTGTACATCCAATAGTTCATCGTTCATACTTTCGAAATTATCAACTCATCCTCGTGGGGGTCGGCGGGTCTGCTCGAACAGGCAGACCGGGGTGAAGCAACAAGAACAACAACAACAACAACAACAACAACAACAACAACGACGACGACTACTACTACTACTACTACTACTACTGCTGCTGCTGCTGCTGCTACCACTACTACTACCACTACTATAACAACTGATTTCAGTGATGAGAAAAAAAAAACTAATTGATATCCTGTCTGTCATCATCAGCAGCAGCATCAGCAGCAGCAGCATCACCAGCACCAACAACAACATTATTAATATTATCTTAAACAATAACAAAAACAACATAACATTTCTTCCTATCAATATAATCCTAATCACCAACTCGGGTGAGGGACGCCTTCACGAGGTGGCACTTATACAACCAGGAAGCTCACTGAAAAAAATGTCCACCAACCACTTTGCTAACTCATGAAAAGAGGACGATGAACTGTGAGAAATGGGCAATTTTAGCCCGCAGTCTATCGAGTTCACGCCCAGGTGAGCCAGAGAATACAACAACAACAAAAACAGCAACCATCCTCATCATTAACATCATCGTTTTCATCATCATTATTCCAAGTAAAAAAAAAAAAAAAAAGGCTTCCTGTAAACTTCACATTTCTAGTATATCATTGTCTCGCACCCATGTATTAACCCTTCACCGCTCAGCAGAAGGAATATGTACTGTACGTTCGGGAGCATTTTCAAAAGCTGAAAAAAAGAGGGGAGCTCTCAGATCTGTGCCTATGAGCTTCATGAATAACAGCCTGTAGGCGAAGGGCAGTACACGTGGCAATACCTGTGCAAAATCTCATGTGTAACAACTTATGTCAAAAATTAATTAACTCCATTCAGTGTACATGATTTGCATTCAGTACGTATTACCACCAATTTATATTACTCTACTTAGGAACACTTCGACTTTGAGAGGCATGATACAGGCTTCATTAACTCTTCACTAAAGGACGTCATCTCTAAGACCAATAAAATCGTCTGGAGGCAGCTGAATTAGCTAGTACTTGGGAGGCAACACTTGTAGGCAAATGTATGACACTTGTCAGAGTTTGTCTCTGGTATGGTACACATATCCTCTTTAGATCAAATGTATGACACTTGCCAGAGTTTGTCTCTGGTATAGTACACTAATCCTCTTTAGATTAAACAAGATCCGTGTTGCACTGTATACCGTACAGTGTGCACTAAACAGCAGGTGAGACGGCAATTTGAATCTGAAATCACCCTGTACCGCAAGCGCGTTCAGAGTTGAATACAATGCTTCCATTATTGGCATGATTGTTACTGTGTAATTCACCGGGTCGGTCAGGATCACCTGATGGTCGTGATCGTCACCTTCTATCCTCCCGGAAGGGAGCTGAGAGCTCATATAGTCCGATCTAAGGGCAAGGCTGTGACCTTCACACCCCCACACCCGTCTCCTTGCTCAAGGGGGACAGTAACCACCCACTTCGTCAGTGAAACTTTTCGCTATCTATCAATATCTATCAATATAGATAGATAGATATATAGATATAGATATATAAAACATCGCTGCAAGAAAATTTCAGTACTTAAAAAAACAGTAATGGCAGTAACTTGTCTCTGAAGCCCTCACGGTGTTCCTCAGCCAACGTCAAAATTTACACAATTTTTAAGACTACTGCAACGATCCATATCTATTTTCGAAAATCAAAACGTTTCCAAGTGTCAACATTTACACACGTGCAAGAACAGACTAGTAATGCTCACACAAGTGCCATATCTCTATTCACATCACAGCATTTCTCAAAGTCAACAGTATGTACCAGCTTCCTGTGAGAGCTGAAGGCGACGCAAGGAGAGCAAAGCGACAGCCAGCATGGAAATAAAGTCGATTTTTCTCCAGTATCACCACCTCGTTTTCTCCAGTATCACCAACTCTTGCGACGGAGCCTTAGATGCGCTCACCCCGGCAGGATTATGCATGTGCTTAGCTGGAAGTGGGACTCCGGAGGACGGGATGGCGCGGGCTGGGTAGGTGAGGAGAAGACAGGGAAGGAAGAAGAGGAATGGAGAGGAAGGAGAAGGGAAAGAGGAATGGAGAGGAAGATGGCAGAAGTGAAGGACGGGGAGATGAGTGAGAAAGACGAGAGGAGAGGAGAGGAGAAGAGGGACGGAGAGAGATGGAAAGGTGAGGATCGAAGCAAAATAAAGTGAAGGAAAGAGGAGAGAGTAATGGATGAGAGAAGAGAAGCAGGAGGAGAGAATTAGGGAGGAAGGAAGGGAGAGAGGAAAGATATGAGACAGAGAAGGAAGAAAGACGAAGGAGACGAGGAAGAGGAGTATGCAGGGAATGAGACAAGAAGAGATGGGGGAGAGGCACGGCAAGGTTTGAGAAGGGTGAGAAGATTGATGAAGAGATTGTAAAGGACGATGGGAGAGGTAGAGAAAGCAATGAGTGAAGAACAGCAGTGAAGAGGGAAAGAATGTAGTAAGGAAAAAGATGAGAGGGAGAGAATAAAGGGAACAGCTAAGGAATAACAAGGAAATGGGATGAGTTAAGGAGTATGGATGGGGGACGGGAAAGGTAGAGGACGATGGACAGAATGGTGTGTGTGTGTGTGTGTGTGTGTGTGTGTGTGTGTGTGTGTGTGTGTGTGTGTGTGTGTGTGTGTGTGTGTGTGTGTGTGTGTGTGTGTGTGTGTGTGTGTGTGTGTGTGTGTGTGTGTGTGTGTGTGTGTGTGTGTGTGTGTGTGTGTGTGTGTGTGTGTGAGAGAGAGAGAGAGAGAGAGAGAGAGAGAGACGGTAGTAATAAAGAACACAAAAAAATAATACGGGAGGAAGAATGCTATCTATCTATCTATATACCTAGGCTGCTTCCCCCAGGGAAAGGGAGGTAGCCGAGACAGGACGACACACTCCCCATTTACTCATCCATTCAAACACATTCATTCGCATCTTAGCCCCAAAGGGGAGAACGGACAGATCCTCACCGCACCACACTGCACAAGGGTCAACTGCGCAATGCAATCAGTGACATCTGCAGCAGAGCCTGACAGCAGAGCTAGTTTACCCCTGCCACATCATAACAGACTCATCCCCTTACCCGCACCTGACCTGAAATAGCTGATCAGACCAAATGCGGGAGAATATCCCCTCAGGGCTGCGTCATCACTTATTCATTCACAATTTCTCTCCACCCATTTCTGTCACGCACAGCCACTCTTCCTTGCTCAACAGACATCCCTCTCGCATCCAGCGCTCTCTTCACACTGTCCATCCATCCTATTCGTGGTCTTCCTCTCAGCCTTACACCTCTCACATCAGATCTAGTTATCTTTTTCGCCAATCGCTCATTATCCATTCTCTCCATATGCCCAAACCATCGCAACACCCTCTGCTCAACTCTACCAGCCATCTCCCGAACAACTCCAGTTCTCCTTCGCACTTCATCATTCCACACTCGATCTATACGCGTCACTTCACACATACTCCTCCAGACACCTCATCTCCATTACATTCAAACTTTTCCTCTCTGCTACACTCATATTCCATGTTTCAGCCCCATACAATGCAGTCGGTACCACAACACCCTCATACAGCCTTCTAAGCAAACGACATCTAAACACTTTTTTCATTTCCTCCCAGCACCTTTCCTACTTCATTTATTCTAAACTTCATTTCTGCATCTATTCTTCCATCCACAGCAACATGTGACCCTAGATATTTAAAACACTCTACCTCCTCAAGCAACTCGCCATTCAAAACTATATTCATCCCCCTACCATCTACCAACCTCGTACACTTCATCACTCTACTCTTATTCTCATTTACTTTCAATTTCCTCCTTTCACACACCCTTCCAAACTCCTCTACCAACTGTCTCAATCTCTCCTCTGAATCAGCCACCAGTGCAGTATCATCTGCAAACAGCAGCTGCTTCAGATTCCACTCTCCACCATCAACATTCACCAGACTCAGACCTCCACCTAAAACTCTTGCATTCACCTCCCTTACAACACCACCCATGTAAATATTAAACAACCAAGGCGACATCACACATCCCTGTCGCAGCCCCACTCTCACAGGAAACCAATCACTCACAGCATTTCCCACTCTTACACATGCTCTACTATTTACATAAAAACTTTTCACCCCTTTTAATAACCTACCATCAAGTCTATACAATCTTAAAACAGTCCACAAAGCCTTCCTATCAATTCTACCATACGCTTTCTCTAAATCCATAAATGCCCAAAACACATCCTTGCCTTTCGCTAAATACTTTTCACACACTTGTCTCACCGCAAACACCTGATCCACGCATCCCCTCCCTCTCCTAAAGTCACACTGCTCATCACCAATCACTCCCTCTGTACCCTCTCTAACTCTCATAATTAACACTCTACCATACACCTTACCTACAACACTCAACAGACTTATACCCCTAAAGCTAGTACATTCATACTTATCACCCTTGCCTTTATACAACGGGACCACACAAGCACTTGCCCAGTCAACTGGAACCATACCTTTCACAAAGCACACATTCAACAATCTTACTAACCAGTCAACAATAGTCACTCCACCACCCTTCAGGCATTCCACAGCACACACATCCATACCTGCAGCTTTCCCTGTTTTCATCTCCTTTACTGCCTTCTGCACTTCCTCCTTCGAGATCAAAGAATCATTCAACTCTCCCAACACATTTATTCCTTGCACCCTTCCATCCGCCACAAGCTCAGCCACCCTTTCCTCCTCTACATTTAACAATCTTTCAAAATACTCTGCCCATCTCTTCCTTACTGCATCCATCTCAATTAACATCCTTCCATCCTCTGCTTTTACTCGTTCTTCCTTCCCAGACTCTCCCTTTCGCACCCTTTTCACCTCCTTCCAAAACATTTTCTTATTCTGTTGAAAATTCTTTGTCAGCTACCTACCCCACCTCTCATCTGCTGCCACTTTAGCATCACACACAGCCCTTCTCGCCTTATTCCTCTTTTCCTTATACCTCTCATATGACATCTCATCCTTCCTCTGCAGCCACACTTCATATGCACGTCTCTTCTCAGCCACTGCCTTACTTACTTCCCTCGCACCACCATTCACTTCCTTTTCTTACACCACCACCCACACTGTCTCACACCACACACCTCTTCTGCATGCCCCACCACAGCACTCTTTAAATAACTGCCATTCCTCCTCCACACTGCCATTTTCCCGATCTTTCACTGCGTTCCACTTATCTTTCAATTCCTCCTGATACTCTATCTTTTTCTCTCTTTTATCCAACTCACTCACTTTCAAAACCTCCCTGCCACACCTAACCCTCCTAGCTCTCACCCATCTCTTACCTACTCTTAACTTTCCCTCCACCAGGTAGTGGTCAGACATACCTCCACCCTCCCCTCTCAGAACTCTTACATCCAACAATCTTGCTATTACATTCCTAGACACAACCACATAGTCCATAAAAGCTCTATCAACTACCCTTCCACCCTCCTGTCTCACCCATGTATACTTATAAATATCTTTCTTCTCAAACAGCGTATTTCCAATCACCATCTCTCGCTCAACACGCATTGCTATCATTCGCTCCCCATTTTCATTTCTTCCAGGCACACCATGCATACCAACTACACCTTCAACTGCTACATTTCCCACTCTAGCATTCAGATCTCCCATCATTACCACATTCACATTCGCTCCAAAACTGCAGACACTCATCAACATCATTCCAGAAAGACTCCCTCTCTTCTTCATCCCTTTCACTACCAGGCCCATATGCACTCACAAACACCCACAATTCACGTTCAAATTTCGCTTTCACCAACATCAGTCTCGATGACACCTCCTTCCATTCAATCACACACTGCTGTACTTCCGGACTCACTAACAAGGCCACACCTTCTCTTGCCCTTCCTCTATCAACACCTGACAATCTTCCATTCACACTTCCAAACATAGACTCACCCTTCCCTTTCATCTTCGTTTCACTCAAAGCTAACACATCCAACTTTCTTCTCATAAACATTCTCCCAATTTCCTCCCTTTTAGCCTCAAATCGTACTACATCCACGCACATTCATAGACCCAATCTTCAGGGTACGGGGATAACTCCATCCCCCATCCCTTTCTTCTGGCCTGTCTCTTTTAGGAACTAAAAAACAGAGGAGGGTCCCTAGTCCCCTCACCCGCCCCTTTTAGTCGCCTTTTACGACACGCAGGGGAATACGGTGGCAGTATTCTTCCCTAACACAACCTGGCCGCAGAGTAGTAGTACCACCCCATAGTGCGGCCCACAGTGTATAGACTCAAACAGTGTGCTCATCTCTGGACCAAAATAAGGTTGGTTTCGCGCAGGTCATCTATGATTGGTGGCCTTGACCCGTGACGTCAGCTGGGTCGCTGGCTCGCTCACAGGAGCAGGACAACAGTGTGTTTTTACCATCCATTTGTGACGCGTAGCCTGCTTTATTTTATACATTTCATCAACTTCAAAAACTTTTCACGATGTGCAGTGTGTTTGGCTGTTCAGGGAAGACATCTGATGGCAAGTTTCTGAGACGCTTTCGCATGCCAAATGATAAAATCAACAGGCAAAAGTGGATACATTTGTGTGGACGGAAGGACAAGGTTTCTCCCACTGGCCGTGTCTGTGAAAGGCATTTCAGCTCGCAACAGTATGCAAAAGATCTGCAAAGCAAGTTGCTGGGGACACCACCACCAATCAGAAAAAGACTGCTAAAGTCTGGAGTAGTCCCTGATCAAAATCTGCCTAATAAACAAGGTATGCAGTGAGTGAATAGTTTTGTGATGAAAAATAACTGACTACAGTAAGATTAATAATTGTTAGGGGATTTATGTTCAAGTATGAGCATCAAATGTTCATGTAAGATGCTTAAAGAATTTTCTTGTCCCTACGCAATGCATTATCACCAAGAACCCAAGGGGTGTGTGTAACAAGCTAAATAAATGAATGTGGACCCAGTCATGACAAACGTACCTCTAGGGCTTTATCAGTGCACCATAACTATATTTTCATTTAACATACAATTATTTATACAATTTCCATGATGAAATGGTGATAGGTTCATTGTAATATGAGTAAGTGGTTAGGTATAACGAAACAGTTTGTGAATGCAACGAAATATTAATGCTACAGACCTATATATTTAACAATAATTCTTGTAATAACTTTAAATTAATTGACACCCGTGTAAATACCGACGGAAAAAAAAGGAATGTTAGAAAATTAGAGAGAGAGAGAGAGAGAGAGAGAGAGAGTATTCCCCTGAGACAAGCATGGTAAATACCCGCAGGTAAAACAGATGCAGCCTCTCTCTCTCTCTCTCTCTCTCTCTCTCTCTCTCTCACGCATGCATGCAAACATAGCTTTACACACACACACACACACACACACACACACACACACACACACACAAGATATGGAGACAGGACAACACGAGCTAGTCTCAATACCTGTATACTACAAATTGCTAAATACATACTGTACACACACACACACACACACACACACACACACACACACACATATATATATATATATATATATATATATATATATATATATATATATATATCTATAACTATAAGAGAGTGGGAGGAGGCGGAATGTCACCTGAGACCGTGAGACAGAATCAGTTTCCAAGTGACGTAGACACTAAGAAAAGTAGGAGGAGCCATATTCTGGGGGCGGAGGAAGCTGCGTATGAGCACACTGTTTGAGTCTCTACACTGTGGTGCGGCCAGATTGTGTCCCCCCCGCCACAGGGGGGGAGAGGCGGCGGGGTGAAGGTTGAGGCACACAGGGTTTACGCCGCTGGAACAAACGACTGGGCTATTTTTACGTGAGAGAGCAGAACTGAAGTGAAATGGAGATAAAAATTCATGACCTTGTTTCCTTATGAAGAAGTTTGGAAGGTCTTCTGGGGGGTTTAAAGAAGAGAGAGGAGGAGTTTGGAGTGTACGATAGGGAGAGAGAGAGAGAGAGAGAGAGAGAGAGAGAGAGAGAGAAAGAGAGAGGAGACTATTAGAATGTGTGTGTGTGTGTGTGTGTGTGCGTGTGCGTGTGTGTGTGTGTGTAACGTGTCAGTGTGCATGTACGTGTGTTGCAAGGGCAGCTGGCACAAGTTATAATCTTTTGTTCGCCTCGCTTGTCGCCGGCCTAACCCGACAGTCGGCAACCCAACCCAGTAACTCGGCATATTGATGGTACTGCCGGCTCGTTCTCTGTTCAGGCAGCTCTAAATTATCATCCAGCGGGGCCTAATTAATGGACCTAATTTGCAATAACCACGAGGACGGTGGACGTGTACAGCCGAGAATAACTGGAACATCTATTGGGCCTGAAAGTATTTTACAATGATAATGTCCCCGTGTTGGCATTATTTACGGGGGGTTGATGGAGCCTGTGGACTTAATATAGACCCTGGACTATAGGATGACTGTGATTATATAGGCTGTTATATGTTTCACACACACACACACACACACACACACACACACACACACACACACACACACACACACACATCATCACAGTCCACTTATCTCCATCCACACATTTTTTCACAGTCTTCCATATTTTTAACCTTTTTTGGAATAATTTTTCATTTTATTCAACTTTTTTTTTTTTTACACGAGGCCATCCTGACTCTTAACACTCATGCTCCTGTGACTCACTCTTGGTTGAGTCAATTCTTCTTGTGTTACATGAAATAATACACTTCAGTCATTCCAGTAGGTACTCGCGACCGAGAATGGATGCGCAATCTCGTTTAATCTCAACTGCTCTTTACTGGATGCCGTATATGGTGTCCAAATACTCGTAAATGTCAACCACTCGTTACCCGATGACGCAATGTCCAATAATCAGCCCTCAATTTCTTCAGTTAAGGAAGCTTTTGACTCCATTTCCACCTGTGGACACATGACACTATGCATCAATGCTGCCCGTCTACACATACATATCTGAATTTTTTCACTTCGTCATGCTACGTGCATTAACGTATTATTGCATAAATGGTACTAATTAAGCTACTTTTCTTGCTTTTATACCAAAATGTTGGGAAATACAGAATCTATAACTACTCACAAAATTATTGCGAAAAAAGTATATTTCTAGGTGAAGAAGTGAAAAACAAAAAAAAAGAGGTACTAAACTAAACATTAGTTTTGCCTCATCTAATTTTCTTATACACCACCATTTGCTAATATAGCTACTGTGTGTGTGTGTGTGTGTGAGAGAGAGAGAGAGAGAGAGAGAGAGAGAGAGAGAGAGAGAGAGAGAGAGAGAGAGCACAGAGGGACTTTATTCAGCCTACAGTACACACAGCTTTCAGGAAACACCCCCTCTCGCTCTGAAGGGCTTTATGAGAACCGCAGTGCAGTTGCTGGGAGACGAAGGCAAGTTTTCTATGCGTCTGCAAACTGTCTCTTACAAGTGTTTTCAAAGTTTGCCCAGTGACCCCTCTACGTTTGGTTTGTGTGTGTGTGTGTGTGTGTGTGTGTGTAATTTTCTCATAAACTTCTCTCGTTTGTAGAGGAGTTGATGTAGAGCAGTGTAACAAAAAATCACACACACACACACACACACACACACACACACACAGGGCAACAAAGAGGAACCACAGCAAACACATAAACATCTTAATATTATTAGTGGCATAAACAAACATTCAGTGGCGTTAATGAAAGCGACACACACACACACACACACACACACACACACACACGAGATGGGATATCAAGTTGGGGTTTAACCAATGCTCGGTTAATTTCCCAGTGGAGTGAAAAAAAAAAAAAAAAAAAAAAAAACAGTAGGGCAGCTGGTTACCACACGACTTACCACCGCACCCCCACATCACCACACTGCCACACTACCTCACCACATATTACAAAACTGCCACACTACAGTAGTATTACACAACCATATCTTCATGTTATCACACTACCATTCCAGGTATTCCACCTCACTACCACATCACCACACTAACATACTACCACACACCTGCGCTACAGCACTACGCCACCACACTTTCATAGTATCACATCGCCGCAATGTGACACCGCCACACTACCACACCATCACAATGCCACACCATCACACTACCATACCACCACACCGCCATAGTACACCACCATCACTTTACCACACTACCTCTCTATCACACCATCACACTACCACAGCACGACACTACCACATCACACTGCCACAGCACCACACTACCACATCATCACATTACCACACCACCACAGCACGTTATCACAGAATCACACCACCACACTACCACACAACCTACTACCACACCAGCACACTGCCACGCTACCACACCAACACAGTACCACACCACTAGGCTACTCTATTACACCACTACAATACCACAAAACAACAGCACCACATTACCCCACCATCACACTACCACACCACCCCACGGCCACATCACACCATCACACTAAAAACACTGCCACACTACCACATCACACCATCATGATACCACAGCATTACAGTACCACAGCACCACATCACCACACCCCCACCACCACACAACCACAGCAACACATTACCACACCTTTACACCACAACACTATATTATTTACACCTGTCTTACATCGACTCAGACTTCGTAATTTACATCCAAGAAAATCAGAACATGCCATATACTGTAAACAAAGAAAAATGCTTAGGAATGGGTGATTCAGGTCGTCTTTAACCCCTTTCAGCACTATGATACATTCTTAATTTTATTCTTGCTACCTCCAGACGGCTTTCTTAAGGTTAGAGGGAAAATCTTTGACTTGAAGGGGTTAGATATAGCATTCTTTGACTCCCTTACTGCCTATACATTCACAGTGACACTAGTATCTCCCCAAAGCCTGACGAATAGATAGCGGAAAAAGCGAAGCATCTGAAACACGTACTGGCAGTGATAGGGGTTTTCACTGTATTTCGCCAGCTGTAAATTTTCATCAGACGGGACTGAGGAGATGGCTGTTTCTTTGGCTGTACGTCCTCCCTCCCTCCGATGCCTTAACCCTCTGAGGCGGGACAGGAAGAGGCGTAAATAAGGAGGGCCATATGGAGGAACGACCTGACGACAAAAGGTTCCATGGCTCTGGTGAAGAATAAGAGGATTTCTCCATATGTGTGAGGTGTATAAAAAGAATATTGTGACAGGATTTAAAAAACACGAGAGAACGGATGGGAGTGAGGTGTGTGTGTGTGTGTGTGTGTGTGTGTGTGTGTGTGTGTGTGTAGACAGAAACATATGGACGGAGACATTCATAGACAGGTAGATAGATGGATAGAGATTTATCTGCATTAATTATTCGTCTATGCAGAAACAAACTATCAGAAAACACCCTCTTTTTCATTATAATGTTTTTTAAGCTATATTTCTGCTATCACCAAACGACTGTATTCACTTTTTTGTAGACTTCTTTGTATGATGTTGATGTCTTTCTCTCTTCTTAAAAATATCAGATACACTGGTACTATAGCTTACTGTCTTTGGTATGTTTTTCCTCCCTCGAGACGATTTTTTCTTTTTTTCCTTTCCTTATTTAATTAACGATATACTTCTTTAAGTGGATGAGAAAAGGGAAGGTCATATCTGACATTTCCGAAGTGAGGCGTCTTTACTAGCTATGTAAATGCCTCGGGTGAAATTCTCTCTCTCTCTCTCTCTCTCTCTCTCTCTCTCCTACTACTACTACTACTACCACTACTACTTACTGCTGCTGCTGCCGCTCCTATTACTACTACAATTACTACTGCATGCACTGCGTATCCTCTCTTATCCAGGTTCACTCCATATCTCTCACATACATCTGTTCACTTCCCATCACTCTCCTTTCCTCTCCTCCGTTCTTTCCCACATACAGGTTCTCCTTCCCCGCCCTCCTCCCCATCTGCCATTATGTTTCAACTTCCCTCTTCCCCATTCCCTCCCCACAATCCCCAGGCTCTCCCCATCTGCTAATATAATCCCACTCATCATACCCTCACTGCTGCATGTCTATTAACCTCACTTCCTTCTTTCCTCTCCGTCTTCACCCCACTTCCCTCTCATTTCCTCTCCGTCTCCCTCAAATCCCAGCCTCTCCTCCCCCATCCCCCTACCATGCTCCTTTTTCCTCTCCTTCCCACTCCTCCACACTCCCTATTCTCGCTTCCCCTACTTGTCCCTAATATCCCTCCCTTCTCCTCCCCAGCTGACCCTATTTTCCCTCAACTCTCCTCCCCACCTGACCCTATTTTTCCTCCTCTCTCCTCCCCACCTGACCATATTATCCCTCCTCTCTCCTCCCCACCTGACTTTATTATCCCTCCTCCCACCACCCCACCAGACCCAATTTTCCCTCCCCTTCCCTCTGTTCCCCTCCCCACACCCCCATTCATGCAGTCAGGTGAGCAACAAGGGTTGACTCCATACCTAGATCCCAATGGCCAGTAACAACGATATTGGATTTTTGGTTAACGTGCCGATTACTTCCCGTCACACCAGGCTGTGTCCCTTTTCATATCCACGTCAACGCATGCCACAGGAACTAAAACACTCGACGATTGGTGGGCTTGCCGGTTACTGCCTGTCAGGCCAGGTTATCGCCCGTTTTAATTCATCCCGTCCCATAATAACCACAAAACCAGGCTGCCGCCCCATCACATCCACGTCAACCCAAGCCACTCTGTCTGCGTGGCCGCGGGCAAAAACTGAAGAGGAAATATATAAAATAATGGTACATAATAAAAACTGCGTTCGACCTTTCACTGAGAACCACCGCATTCCAGGGAACACTGTGCAGGTTGTTTCTATAACTCGTGGGGGATGATGATGATGATGGCAATGATGATGATGATGATGATGACGATGTCAGTGAAGAAGACGGTGACGATGATGATGACGACGATGACTACGCATTCGCCTCTGTATATGTACGAGTATTAACACACACACAAAAAAAAGAGTAGGAAGCAGGAATGTCACTCGTATTAATCTCAAACGTAAATAAATGGAGCCAGGCAGTTTTAATACATGTATGATTAACCTTCTCATTGTTGGAACAGTTCTAGTATTTAACTCTAGCTAATGCCATGTTGATTTTATTCAGCAGGAAGTGAGTCATAGGAGCCTGTCAGTGGTAAGATTGTTTCTAAGTATCTACCCAGGAGCAGGATCACCCTTATCATCCATCAAGATCCAAACTTTGTCACTCAGACCACCCCCTGAGAGACTGCTAGCGAGGGTTTGGTGTGGTGTGGTGTGATGTGACGCGATGTGGTGTGCAGCGTGGTGTATGGTGTGGTGTGATATGATATGGTGAGGTGTGGTGTGGTGTGGTAAGATCTGATGTGACGTGGTGTGGTGTGGTGCAGTGCAGTGTGGTGGAGGTAGGCGTGTGGTATGGCGTGGTTTGATGTGGTGCAGTGTGGATTGTTGTGGAGTGGTGTGGTGTGATATGAGGGGAAAGGGGAGGCCGAGGATGAGATAGGGGAATGGGGCTGAGATGTATGAAAGAGGTGTGTGCGAGTTGAAGGCAGGGCAACCGATGGGCAGATTACAGGACGAAATGGAGGCGATTTGTTTGTGGTCACCCTTTATAGGAGTAAGGCGGTTGGCTATAGATAGACAGATACCCGGGAGGCAGACAGAAAGATATATAAAGAGACAGAGATGGGCAGATTGTGGTGTGCTGCGGTGTGGTGTCATGTGTGGTGAGGCCTGGTGAGTGGTATGGTGTACTGGATGATGGTGGAGGATGTGGTGTGATGTATTCTGGTGTGGTGTGGTGGGGTGTTGCACGGTGTGGTATGATGATGTGTGGTGTAATGAGGTGTAGTGTGATGTGTAATATGATGTGGCGAGGTGTATGGTATGCAGTGTGATGTGGTGCTGTATCTTGTGGCATCATGTGGTGCGTGGTACTGTGCGATGGGGTGTGGTGTGGGAGGTGTGTTGTGTGATGTGATGTGGTGTATAGAACAGTGTGGTATGGTATGGCGTCGTGTGGTGCTGTGTCGTGTGACGTGGTATTGTGATGTGTTCAGGTGTGGTCTGGTGCGGTGTGGCTTCGTGTTGTGTGTGGTTGGGTGCGCAGTGTGGTATGGTTTGGTGTGATGTAGTGTGATGAGGTATACTGTGGCTTAGTGTGTGGTGTGGCGTGGTGCTGTGTAATGTGATCTTGAGTGATGCGATGTACCATGGCGAATGTGTTGTCTGGAATAGAGTGATGTAGTATAAAGTATGGTGTTGCGATATGACGTGGTGTGGTGCTGTGCGGTGTGGTATGGTTTGCGGTGAGGTGTTGTTTGGTGTTGCGGTGTGGAGTTGTATGGTGTGATGCGATTTACTGGGCATGGTGTGGTGCAGTGTGGATTATTGTGCAGTGGTGTGGTGTGGTGAGGGAAGGGTAAGATTCATCATTACTAATGATATGTAAGCATCTCTCCCTCACTCTCCTTTCTCCCTTTCCTCCTCTCCCCCACTTTCCTTTCTCACTCTCCCTCCACCTTGCATCTCTCTCCCCCACCCACTCACTGTTCCTCGGTCATCCATTCCCCCAGCCTCAGTTTCACCTTCCCTCCTCTGTTTTCCCTCCAACTTCCTCTCCATGTGTCCCTCCCTCTCTCCTTCACCCTCCTCTCCACTTCTCGTTCCTCCCTCCCGCACCCTTCTCTCGACTTCTCTCCTCATCCACCTCCGTCCACCTCTCCACGAATCCTCCCTAACCATCTTTGAGTTTTCCCTCTCACTGTTCATCCACTTTCCTCTCCCACAGTCTCAGTATCTCCCCTCTACATTTTTCAGCTGATATCATACTTTTGATAGTAATAACCTTCCCTATAACAAACAGCCATGAAAGGAACAGCAGCTTTCTTGCTGTTTGCCTTCCTTTGTACTCCTTTGTATATTTTCCATCTTGTACCTTTCCTCATCAAATCTCTCTCTCTCTCTCTCTCCTCCACTTTTCCCCTCCACCTTCTCTCCCCCCCACTTCTACCCCTCAGTCTCCTTCCGTCCTTCTCCTCCTGCCTTTACCATCTTCCCATCTATCAACCTCCATCTGCTTCATGGTTTTCCCCCATTTGAAACTTCTCCAAAATCGATAACCCAAACTTCTCAATGCAACAATTTTTAAAGCGTTCATGGCATCGTAAAACAGCGAAATAATATCACAAAAATTATGCCATGCTGTCTGCGTGGTTGACAGCATCCCAGAAACCAGAACTACTTCACAATTTCTATCGTATCATGCAATGTGTTGGAAATATATAAATAAATATGTGAAAACTACAGATTCTGCAGTACATACACACAAAAAATAATGATGATGATGATGACGACGGACAGACTTGAGATACAAAAGCGATATATTAAGCTTTAGGGCCGAGCGACTGACTACTTACCTCACCTCAGGTTCACGGTAATTTCGACTGAATCTTCCATCTCGTTCGTCGTAGACACTCCCAGGGATATGATTCGATAATCCTATGGGTATGTTTAGCGACTTTTTTTTCCACACGCATCGCCGACAGAACGCCCAAAACTGCCGAAAGAACACTGTAAAGTCAGAGCAACTACTATGCACGTGCAATCCCCTCATCTGGATCTCCGTGTACGAGGTGTTGCGCAATGGTGGCAGACTGGAAGGCAATATGCTGGAAAGGACTGAGGCATGGGTGGACAGGCTTGTAGTGACGTCAGGATGAGCAACCGCGGATGGCCAGTCATTAATATTATTATTTACTTCAGCCTACTTACTGGTATCTTTAATACTCGGGTTGACATAAACCACATAAAGGTTCTTGCTTTAATGCCTAGTTTTTGATGGCGGGAATTCTGGATTTCGAGCTACAAATAATACACGAAAATTGAAACTGGACATCATAATCTCTCTCTTAATTCTGCCCCCATACCTCAGATTGAATCACGTTATTTAGCATTTTACAGTCACTCAAATGAAGCTTTGAATTATAACAGGTTTGACGTGCAATAAATAAATCGTGCATGCGCGATCAGAAGATACGAAGATAACCTGAGACAGACTCTTACACACACACACACACACACACACACGAAATCTCTCTCTTCAAGTCTCCTTAGATCTTAACTTTCCCTCACTGTCCCTCCGCCACTCTTATCACCGACCTGTTTTCCTCCTCTTCTCTCTCCTCCGTCCTTACTCTAATCTCGTTCCCTCCCTCTCGCCTACCTTTCCTCTCCTCCATTTCCTTCCCCTTTCCATCACCGACCTTTCCTCTCGCTCTCCCTCTCTCTACATCCTTTTCTACCTCTCTTCCCCTTTCTCCCTCCATTAACTTCTCACCATCCCCCTCCGCTTCTCCCTCCACTTTGCCGCCACGGCTTACATAATATATTTTTTTTCTCCGCTTCTCTTGTCCCGCAACATCCTCTGTCTCCCTCTACTCCATATCTTTCCCCCTCACTGTTCTTCCTCTGTTCTCTCTGTTAACCTCAGCTTCCATCATCTCACACAATTCTTCATTATTCTTTCTTTGTCTCTTGCAATCTATTCTTTACTATGTTGCACACAACCCTGCATACACCCGTTCTTATGCAACAATGTAACTTACGATGCACAGAACATACCCTGCATCTTTGCCAGTATATTTTTTTCCCAAACAGCGTCGTCTGTCATCACCTTCCCCGCTTTGTATCCTTGTTGTTGACTGTAAGATTATTTACGTTAGTTACAGCCTACCCAACTAAAAATGACCTCGGAAAAGCAGAGAGTTCTGCTGAGGTTTACTTTCCTTTGTACTCCATTGCACTTCGCTGTACAGTATTTAATAACTTCACCAACAGCCATAAGAGAAATCTAAGGTGACAATATACATTTCCATTCAGTTCTTCACTCTCTTGCTTACAGTTCTTATATATATACTTGTTACATTTTTACCGTCGTGCAACTTTCCTTCAACTTCACTTGCCTATTAAGTAAACTATGCACTTCAGTACAACTCACCATTTGCACCAATAGCCTTCCTTACATAGCATACAACTCGGCATAACACTTCAATACACCATTCCTTTTAAAACAGTGTCCTTTATCTTGAATACACGTAGACTGCAACCTACACAACAAAACTCTCCTTCTGCAACAGCGTCCTTCACTATCCAACACAACGTAGCCTGCATCCTACACAATACAGCTCTCCTTTTGCAACAACGTCCTTCGCTACCCTGCACACGACCTATCCTGTAACCTACACAACAAGACTCTCCTGCAACAGCGTCCTTCACTACCCAGCACACGATCCAGCCAATATGCCAGCCAATATAACTTTAATTTTGTCCCGGGGCCGAGTCGTGCATCACCACCTTCCCCGCATTGTTTTGTATTCCCACCCGCAGCCCAGAGAGGCATCATGAAAGGCTGGCTCGGGTTATTTCCCGTGTGGTGCTCCGGATGTAAGAAATTTATACCCAAACAGAGAGCAGCGACGGGAGTGGCAGTTACATGGCCAGGATTAATTGTGGGCGCTGGATGATGGATGATGAGAGAGAGAGAGAGAGAGAGAGAGAGAGAGAGAGAGAGAAGGGGATAGGAAGAAAATACCATTCAGAAAACAGAAAAGAAAAATAAATAAGGCAAAGACGACAAAAACACTACAGAAGAAGAAGAAAAAAAAAGAAAGAAAAGTAAAAGAAAGAAGAAGAAGAAAGAGGAACTGAAAGAAATCGGCTAAGGTCAATAGGAGTATGTCGGAAGGAAGGGTCATTAGGAGGAGGAGGACGACGACGAGGAGGAGGGGGGGAAGAAATAAGTAATTAAAGAAAAACCAGAAAAGAAGGAAAGGAAAAGAGAAGAACATCTCTTTCTATAAACAGAGAAAAAAAAAGGATCGAGAGAATAAACAAGACAGACAAGCAGCAAAAACAAGAAGTCAGCGGAACGGTGAGACGAGGAGGAAGCAAACGGGGAAAACTGGGAAAAGAAAGTCGCAAAAAACTCCCGGGAAATACGGAGCTAAAGAAAATAATAAAGCCAGTGAAGGGAAAAAAAGTCTATAAAGTCAATGAGGGGGCGTCAGAAGGTAGGGTAATTTCGTGCCTGTTCTCCAAGGGTCGCCACATTTGCTACAGTCGTCAGCGAAATTGAGGCCAGAGTTCCCGTCGCACTTGGGAGCTTATTCCACGGTCACTACCTCTACCAGTCTGTGGCCACTCGCTTCTTGCCTCCCCTTCCCCCCCCCCTCTCGTCTCTCTCTCTCTCTCTCACTCTCTCTCACACACACACACACACACACACACACACACACACACACTTCTCCTTCCCCCTTCCATTTCATAATGATCGATCCTCCCCCCCCCACACACACCATTCGCTTCGTCACCCCTACCCCCCCCCCCGACAAACAAGGCTCCCTTCCTTCCCCCCTTCCCTCTTATCGCACAAACTTCTCTCCCCCCTCACCCACATCTCCAATTTCCATCCAACATATTCCACAAAAACATTTTTCTTTTTACTGTTTCCTTTCTCTCGTTCTCAGCAGCTTGGCCCCTTCCCCCTCCTCATTTAATCCATATTCTTCTCTGGGGCCGTTTTCTCTGCACTTCTGGTGATTTCGTAACATCTGTTTCTAAGCGATTTTGTCTAAGTGTAACAATCCAGTATCCTCGTTTTCCTACGTGATGCAAACTATATCGATACTAAACAGAAAAAAAATAATACACAATAAAATGCTCAGGTGTAATAAACAAAACAGAGAGTGAGGAGCAAAATGAATCGCTAAGGAAGAGGAGCTACCAAGCCTCCTATGCCAGACAGAATACGACCCTTCATCGTATTTCAAACTTCCATTCCTATCACATCCACCTACCAGACCAGCCGCTTCTAGCCCTTCCCCTCCCGCAGACCCACCCACACCCCCTCCCTTTCTCGCAAGTCCCCCCTCCCCTCCTCTCTTTCACAGGTCTCCCCTCTCTCATAGGCTCCCCTCCCCATTCCATATCCCTCTCAACCACGTTTTTCGTTTCTTAAAACTCCAGTTCAATATCCTACTCCCGCTCTCTTCTGTCACATCTCATACTGACCCCCCCGCTCCTCTCAAAAGTTCCCCTTCTTTCCCCTCCCTTTCTGCTATCTCTGTTATCTCCTTCCCCTCCTAACAGACACACACACACACAACACACACACACACACACACACACACACAAGCATACATACACGCGCGCGCGCGCTGTGATATGTCGACAGATGAAGCTGTATGACCGTATCTATTTTTTTTTTTTCAGAAATATCTGTATGTTTGTTTCGTACCAATACCATAAGTATTGTAGAATATCGTAGGCAGGATTGACACCGTTAAGTGAAACTAATACTTTGTAATGTAATGGGTAACATGATCCAATGTTACGTTATGGTAGAGTAATTAATTATAGCACTGCCTAACGTTACGTAAATACAACCCCAATATCGAGTTTGCTCTTCTCGTACTCTGATTATTTACACATTCCTTCAGTTATTACCATCTTCGATGACACTGAAGTTTTTGAATCCGCTGAGAGACTTCAGTACAAAGAGTTTCAATAATTAGTTATCAATAGATCACCAAATCATCCTTTTACAGGATTATTGATATAGTTTCTTCGTATCTCGTATCGTTTATAAAGGTTCCAACATGCTCTTTACGTCGGTCTTGGTTACCTAATGGCGGCTCTCCACGCTGCACGATCTCTGGCAGCCTCCCTACTCAGTCACTTACCCCTGAGGTTACACTGTATTATTTATCGATTTAGACCATAAATGATTTTCTTCACTCTGTACTCGTTTCAACTGCCGTAACACTGCAAAAAAAAAAAAAGTGCTATGAAATGAAACTGCTACGAAACTAAATTAAATGAAGTGTCGCCACCGCTGCAGTCAAGAGTGGTCAAATCTTCACCGACCCACTGAATCACAGGAATTAACTGCTGCTCCTCAAAGACCATATTAATATTTGTTTTCATTATAAACCACCAAACTCAACCCCTAAGAGATATTACTGTATTTTCTTTATTGGGTTTCTGCTACAACATCATTATCTACAATAAAATACATCGGTGCTACTTTACGTACGGGGTAACGTCCTCACAGTAACTCTGCCCAGTAAAGGTGGTACGAACTCCATACTATTCACATCGAATGACCCACGTTTCCATGGAGGCAACTGTACGATTATTACTCAGTTTGCCTTTTGTTCTCTGCACTTTTGTTCAACTCAATTCCCTATGTTATTTATGGTTCTTCTCAGTCTTTGTTTACTTTCCTTACCGTGTGTTCCCTGAATGTCTAATATTTTCATCAGCTCTCTTTCCTTTAGAGTATTTAAGTTTTTTTACTCTTTGCACTGGCTAATTTCTCTTAATTTTACATCCACGTTCGTGAAAAGGGATAAGGTGTCACGTTTCTGTTCACGTGTGTGTGTGTGTGTGTGTGTGTGTGTGTGTGTGTGTGTGTGTGTGTGTGTGTGTGTGTGTGTGTGTGTGTGTGTGCGCGCGTGCGCATGTAAAGTTGCAAGTCATCCTGCTGGTGAAGGTTAGTGGCCGGATGTGTGGAATGGTTTGGGTGGGTGGGTGGGTGTGGTGGGTGAGCAGGGTGGGTGGGTGTGATGGGTGAGCAGGATGTTCCATGTGTGGTGGGTGAGCAGTGTGGGTGGGTGTGGTGGGTGTGCGGGGATGGTGGGTGTGGTGGGTGAGCAGGATTGGTGGGTATGGTGGGTGTGCGGGGACGGTGGGTGTGGTGGGTGAGCATGGATGGTGGGTGTGGTGGGTGAGCATGGATGGTGGGTGTGGTGGGTGAGCAGGAGTGGTGGGTATGGTGGGTGTGCGGGGATGGTGGGTGTGGTGGGTGTGTGGGGATGGTGGTTGTGGTGGGTGAGCTGGACTGGTGGGTGTGCGGGGATGGTGGGTGTGGTGAGTGAGCGGGGATGGTGGGTCTGGTGGGTGAGAGGGGATGGTGGGTCTGGTGGGTGAGCGGGGATGGTGGGTCTGGTGGGTGAGCGGGGATGGTGGGTGTGTTTGGTGAGCGGGGATGGTGGGTGTGTTTGGTGAGCGGGGATGGTGGGTGTGGTGGGTGAGCAGGATTGGTGGGTATGGTAGGTGTGCGGGGATGGTGGGTGTGCGGGGATGGTGGGTGTGCGGGGATGGTGGGTGTGCGGGGATGGTGGGTGTGCAGGGATGGTGGGTGTGCGGGGATGGTGGGTGTGCGGGGATGGTGGGTGTGCGGGGATGGTGGGTGTGCGGGGATGGTGGGTGTGTTGGGTGAGCGGGGATGGTGGGTATGGTGGGTGAGCGGAGATGGTGGGTATGGTGGGTGGGTGGGGATGGTGGGTATGGTGGGTAAGTAATTTTGTGAAGGTGAGTATGCAGTGAGGTGGCTTGGGAGGGTGGGTGTGGTGAGTCGGTGAGTGGATGGGTGGACAGGGAATGAAGTGGGTTGGGTGGCTGGGTGAGTGGGATGGGTGACTGAGGTGGGTTGGTGGAGTATGTGGGTGTTTAGTAGGAAAATAGGTCCATGGTGGGAACAGATCCATGTGGGAAAATAGATAGATGAAGAATAAGTCTATGGTAGAAACAGACCAAAGGTAGAAAACAGTTCCATGTGTGGATTTAGTGTTTCTGCATGGGGAAAAATATACCGACGGGAGAAAACTTCATGGTCAAAATAGGTCCAAGAGCGAATGTTGGTCCATTAGTAAAAAAGGTCCGATTGAGAAAATAGGTCCACAGAGACAGGGTAGAACTTGATTTTTTTTTTCCGTGACTTTTCGGGCCACACAGAACCATCTCTTCCACCCAACATTTTTACTTGTCATAATGGATCATCTAGGTAACAATATCTTCTCTAATTCGGTTAACAAATATCACAAATATTATTGAATAGGTTAAAAAAAAAAAAAAACTTCAATCACAAGTTTTGGAGTCTTTTCAGCTGGGGAAATAACAACTGTATACACATTAACAGACAACAAAGCCTTTTCATTTAAATGATATTGCAAAATAACAATGTATCCTATTAGGGAGAGAAAACTGCAATTGCAAGTCTCCAATCTTCAGCTGTTGAAAAATTAACTTGCGCTTCAACAAAATAATGAAACCAATTCAATTAAATGATACAGCAAAAGAACAGTTCGTTCTGAGGCCAAGAGAAAAATCCAATAGCAAGTTTTGGCGACTTTTCAATGGCAGGCAGAGCTGGCTGCACATAGGTCAAGAAAAATAGTCCTTCAGAGTTTACCCGAAGACCAAGTTTTTGAGTCATCACGATTCCTCAAACCGCAAGAAGTGCAACTGAGAAGTGAAAAGTTATAATTAAAGTTGTGGTGGTAATAAGGAGTCCTAGGAGCGATGAGTGGCTGGCCAGGACACATTGTAAGGCACGCAATCAGCAGGACACAAACACTTACCAGAACAGGCACTCACAAGAACACACACACACACACACACACACACACACAAAGCTACAGATGGCAGAACAAAGATATGGAAGGAGCGGGGTACTGGAGAGGTGGGAGAATATGATTTGGAAGGATGGGAATAATTTTAATACACTTGTACGCCATTGAGTTGAAAATGGTAATTAAGCTTAGGGGAAACTTTTCTTATTGATGTGGTAAAAACAGAATCGATTTCCCCTGACGTACAAAGAAAAAAATCTTCATACCCTTAACTTCTTTCCCTGTCCCTCCTCAATAAGGATTCCATCTTTACCTTGTGAATACATAACCAGACGCTTTTATACCTCTCTGTCTGTCTGCTATATGTCAGCCTGATTCATCTTTCCTTCACTCTTTTATACCTCTCTGTCTGTCTGCTGTATGTCAGCCTGATTCATCTTTCCTTCACTCTTTTATACCTCTCTGTCTGTCTGCTATATGTCAGTCTGATTCATCTTTCCTTCACTCTTTTATACCTCTCTGTCTGTCTGCTATATGTCAGCCTGATTCATCTTTCCTTCACTCTTTTATACCTCTCTGTCTGTCTGCTGTATGTCAGTCTGATTCATCTTTCCTTCACTCTTTTATACCTCTCTGTCTGTCTGCTGTATGTCAGCCTGATTCATCTTTCCTTCACTCTTTTATACCTCTCTGTCTGTCTGCTGTATGTCAGCCTGATTCATCTTTCCTTCACTCTTTTATACCTCTCTGTCTGTCTGCTATATGTCAGCCTGATTCATCTTTCCTTCACTCTTTTATACCTCTCTGTCTGTCTGCTGTATGTCAGTCTGATTCATCTTTCCTTCACTCTTTTATACCTCTCTGTCTGTCTGCTGTATGTCAGTCTGATTCATCTTTCCTTCACTCTTTTATACCTCTCTGTCTGTCTGCTGTATGTCAGCCTGATTCATCTTTCCTTCACTCTTTTATACCTCTCTGTCTGTCTGCTGTATGTCAGCCTGATTCATCTTTCCTTCACTCTTTTATACCTCTCTGTCTGTCTGCTGTATGTCAGCCTGATTCATCTTTCCTTCACTCTTTTATACCTCTCTGTCTGTCTGCTGTATGTCAGTCTGATTCATCTTTCCTTCACTCTTTTATACCTCTCTGTCTGTCTGCTATATGTCAGCCTGATTCATCTTTCCTTCACTCTTTTATACCTCTGTCTGTCTGCTATATGTCAGTCTGATTCATCTTTCCTTCATTTCTCCCAACCTCCCTCTCTTCTTATCCTCAAAGTGTCCCTCTTCTTTCCCTCTCTTCCCCTTGACCTCCCTCTTCTTTCCGTCCATCTCCTCAGGCGTTCTCCCTCTCCCCATATCTCCACTTCCTATTTTTGTCTCCCCTCTCCTTGCACATTTCTCTCTCCCTCCGCTCTCTCTCCTGCTTTGGCCTCTTGTACAGTCATAAGAAAAACTGTTACCCTTCAGAGCTATGCACTATGACACAACGACGAAGTGTTGTGGAATGACGGGACAGGAAAGTATGTACCTCAAACCCATCAATGTCGGTTATGTATTTTTTTTTGTTTTTTTTTTATGCGAGGAAGAAGGAACCAAAGGCCATGAGCCCGCAGTAACAGTTCCCTCCAAGAGAAAAACAAAATACAATATAGAGCCAAATTCAAGATCCGATCATTTTGAGATGCCTGGACACACTTCGTTTGAAAGACTGGAGATCATAGGCAGCAGGAAATACAGACAGAGGGAGACAGTTCCAGAGCTGACCTGTTGCATAAATGAAAGACTGGGAGTAACGGTTAACTCTTGCATTAGAGAGTTGGACAGAAAAAGGATGAGAGTTTGCTGCCAGACGGGTGCTACGCGCCCGTCGTAGAGGTGGAAGAATGCAAGCAGACAGTTCAGAGGAGCAGTGACCATTAAAGTAGCGATAGAAAAGAGATAAAGATGCAACAGTGCGGCGAAGAGACAGAGGTTGAAGGGAGTCAGTAAGAGGAGGAGAGTTAATGAGATGAAAAGCCTTTGACTCCACCCTATTGAGAAGAGCTGTATGTGGGGAGCCTCCCCACACATGAGAGTTGTACTCCACACAGGTGCGGATAAAACCCCTGTATAGAGTCAACAATTGCGCAGGGGTAAAGAGCGGAGTCGGCTTAGCACACCCAATCCCTTGGAAGCAGATTTTACAAGAGATGTATTATGATCTTTCCAAGATAAGTCCCGAGTAAATGAAACCCCAAGCATGTTCAAGGATGATGCAGGATTAAGCTAAATATTATTAAACATTAGTGGATATACCTGTGGAAGATTTTGTCGGGTTGATAGGTGTAAGAACTAAGTCTTAGATGCATTAAAGACAACCATATTATTTTTACCCCAGTCAGAGATACGAGCCAAGTCAGACATTAGGTGTGCCATAGCCTCATCCCTTGTTTGTTGAAGTAACTGTTGAGATGGGCGTTGCGGGAACCGAATGGAAAGGTGAAGGGTGGAGTCATCAGCGTATGAGTGGATAGGGTTAGATGTACAGCTTAGAAGATCATTGATGAATAAAAGGAAGAGAGTTGGTGATAGGACAGAGCCCTGAGGAACACCACTGTTGATAGATCTAGGAGATATTAGAATTTGTGCTAGAGGTAATAAAAACTAATTAGATCGTTTGGCCTCTGTGCATAGAGACAATACGCTTTATTATCCGGCACCGAATTCATTAAATAAAAATATAACCGAATGGTCTGAAGTCGGCAACACACATGCAGACGGGCAATGAGTATGTGCACCATGCCAGACGTATGATAGTACTTCAGCCGATACAAGCCAAGTTTGTAAATTTCAGTGTAATAATGATATGTATTGCTATCTACATATAATAAATGTTGAGCAGAAGGAAAATAATAATACATGTTCAGTCTCATTGCTTTAATATTTTGTATACCCACCCTCTGCGTCCAAAATAGCCTCTAGACGTCTGAAGCATTTAACCACCCATCTGAAGCAAACAAATGAACTCGTGCACCCCTGCTAGACAATAATTAAAAAAAAAAAAAAAAACAGTCGATGCCTATAGATTTAATACCCTCCAAAGTAATTTGTTGTATTCTATAGCCAATACGTGTTGAATAGTAGGAAAATAATAAACCTGCCGAGTTTCTCATTATTAATCCCCGGCGAGGCACTCAGGGCAACGCAAATACGTCCTATATATTTCCTCGCCATATGGCTCAATCTTGTTCATTATTCCAACTCTTGTAATGGGATTGTGATATGACAACACTAGATAGGGGCGGGGCGAACAGCACAAGGACCCGCCCACATAGCCCAGCTAACGTTCGTAAAGCATCGAACATTCCTGGGGTAACGATACTTTTTCCATTTGACTTTACACCTCACTTCCTTCTTCCCTCTCTAGCCTTCCTCTCACCGTCTTCATCACTTCCCGTCTTCTTCCATCTTTCACTTTTCTCTCTTCTCTTTTCTTTCTCTCCAACCTTGGTCTTTTCTCTCCTCTTCCCCTTTCTCCCTCTTCCTTCCTTACCCCTGACCCACTCTCCTCCTCCTTCTTGCTCTCTCTTCCTTCCCCTTTCCTTTCCTCCTTCGTTCCCTCTCCCCTCCTCCCTCATCGTACCTTACTCCTTACTGATTCTACTCCCCAGTCTCCTTCCTTTTTCTTTTTCCCCTTTACTTTTCTCCTTCCCTCCCCGTCCCCTTCTCCCTTTTCCTTCCTTACCACTCTACGTCCCTCTTCTTCCTCCTCCTTCTTTTCCATTTCCTGTTCTCCTCCTCCTCCTACTTTCCTCATACCACTTACCCCAATCTCTCACCGTCTCATGCATGGCGTGAGAGATCTCTTGATGAGGTGTGTGTCCCTCCCAACGACTTAACATCATTTAATGCAACTCTCTCCCTCATCTCCTTAACGAACATCTCATCCTTCTTGAAGTTTTTCCTTCTTCTCCCCCTCCTCTTCCTCCACATTTTCCTCCTCCTCCTCGTCCCTCTTCCTCCTCCTCCTCCTGTTCTTCATCACTCTTCTTCCTATTACTCATCTTAATCCTGCTGTCCTTACTTTTCTTACTACTACTACAACTACTAATTTTTTTGGCAGTCCAATTATATCACCTCCAAGTCTATCCTTCCTCTTCTCTTTTATTTTCTTTCGTCCTCTTCTCTTCGTCCTCTCTCTCCTCTTCTTCCTGTGTTTTCTTTACGTTTTCCATTTTCCTAAGTTTTGTCCTCCTGCTTCTAATCATCCTTTCCTAAGAGAGAGAGAGAGAGAGAGAGAGAGAGAGAGAGAGAGAGAGAGAGAGAGAGAGAGAGAGAGATTGTGTGTGTTCTTGTTTCTTGCCGGAATCGAAAGATTCGGCAAGCATGTTGGTCAGTTCCGTATGTATATTTGTCTGTCTCTTCTCTAAAGGTCACAGTTTTGCGCCAATCGTTCTGAAAAAAAAAAAAAAATCAGAAGATAGGTATCCTTAAGCCCTAAAGTCTATTGTTTGTTATCAAAATCGGTCAAAGGCCCTGGGCTGGGTGGGAGGTTGAAACCCCTCTATGGCCGTGGGTCGTGAAATCGTCGGGACCCAGTGGCCGGGCCAGGCACCATTTTTTTTTTTTTTTAAATTTCGAAAACCGAATTTTTCTTCTTTCCAAACTGAAAAGAAACGTCTAGCGCACCTTGCATTGCAATTCTAAGCTTCCTAATCCCATCCTGTGCTTCGCAATGAAGCAAAATGACTGCCTACACGCCGGTGAAAACTAAGTATACAAAACTGGATCCATCCTGCAAGCGCTCTACTGCCCACACGCCAGTGAAAACTATGCAGATACAATCGGATCTATCCTGCAAGAGCTCTGCCTATGACAGTTTCATTGCTTGCTGGAATCGAAAGACCTGGAAAGCACTTTGGTCAGTTCCGTTCGTATGTTTGTTTGTCTGTCTGCAGATCACAATTTTGCAACAACTGTTCTGAAAAAAAAAATCAGAAGGTAGATCTCCATAAACCCTGGAAGCCTATTGTTTTTCATCAAAATCGGTCAAAGACCCTGGGCTGTGTCAGGGGTTGGAACCCGTAAATGGCCGTGGGTCAGGAAATCGTCGGGATCCAGTGGCTAGCCCAGGCACCATATTGTCATATTTTGAAGAGCGATGTTTTTTTCTTACCAAATTGAAGAGAAACGTCTGGCGCACCTTGCAATGCAATTTTGAGCTTCCTAAACCCATCCTGTGCTTCGCAATGAGGAGCAAAAAAATTCACCAAATGACTGCCGACATGCCAGTGAAAAGTAAGCAGACACAATCGGATCCATCCAGCAAGCGCACTACTGCCCACACGCCGATGAAAACAAACCAGACACAATCAGATCCATTCAGCAGGTGCTCTGCCTTTGGCGGTTTCATGTTTGCGGATCAACCCAGTGTGTCTGGCCGAGCAATCCCATCAACCCCAGGCAAGTAACCACCCATTCAGGGCCGTCCCATGTAGTGATCTGATGTTTCCTTGTGGCTGACAGTGCCTCACCACAGTGAGGTGCGTAGAAAAGTGTAGAGGTTTAGTTCCTGAGTGGATACTGCATTTTCATCTCTCCACCCAGTTATCAAAGGCACCACTGTAGGTTCCCCAGCACCCAATAATTCTCTGCTAAGTATACACGTACATAAGACGGGAGAAGGAGAGGAAGAAGAAGAAGAAGGGACACTTTACGACTCTGGCTAGGCGCGATGCTCATTTGTTTCGCCCACGTTAGAAAATTCAGTCAGTCCCCAAGAGACCTTAAAACCATCACTCCTCCCCTTTAGCCCCCATTAACTCCCCTAATACCGCCTCTTTCCCCATCTTTTCTTCTATAATTTCTTTAAACTTTTGACAGCACCTTAGTTCCAAAGGTTATATCCAACATCTCCAGTGGAAAAAGCCTACCCTCTCCTGTTCTTCTCTGCAACTCTTTCCTCCCCCTCTCCCTTCTTCCCTCTAGCTCTCCCTCGCCTCCTCTCACACCTCTTTCTGTCCCTTTGCTCTCCCCTCTACATCCTCATCCTCCTCTTTGGATTCCTCCCTTCCATATTTCCTGTTTTAATAAGAAAGGTCGCTTAATCATCACCCATCTAGCGAGCCAATAATGTAATAATGTAAGCGTCAGCGAGTGTGTTCCAAAAATATCTCAAAATCAAGTGGGCATATTGTATCCGAAATTTGTGGGCAATATCCCAGGACACATGACTTGGTTTTTCAATAATTTTAGCGAAGGTGTGAATAGAGCGAGAAGGGCTGTGCGTGATGCTAAAGTGGCAGCAGATGAGAGGTGGGGTAGGCGGCTGACAGAGAATTTTCAACAGAATAAGAAAATGTTTTGGAAGGAGGTGAAAAGGGTGCGAAAGGGAGAGTCTGGGAAGGAAGAACGAGTAAAAGCAGAGGATGGAAGGATGTTAATTGAGATGGATGCAGTAAGGAAGAGATGGGCAGAGTATTTTGAAAGATTGTTAAATGTAGAGGAGGAAAGGGTGGCTGAGATTGTGGCAGATAGAAGGGTGCAAGGAATAAATGTGTTGGGAGAGTTGAATGATTCTTTGATCACGAAGGAGGAAGTGGAGAAGGCAGTAAAGGAGATGAAAACAGGGAAAGCTGCAGGTATGGATGGGTGTGCTGTGGAATGCCTGAAGGGTGGTGGAGTGAATATTGTTGACTGGTTAGTAAGATTATTGAATGTGTGCTTTGAGAAAGGTATGGTGCCAGTTGACTGGGCAAGTGCTTATGTGGTCCCGTTGTATAAAGGCAAGGGTGATAAGTATGAATGTACTAGCTTTAGGGGTATAAGTCTGTTGAGTGTTGTAGGTAAAGTGTATGGTAGAGTGTTAATTATGAGAGTTAGAGAGGGTACAGAGGGAGTGATTAGTGATGAGCAGTGTGGCTTTAGGAGAGGGAGGGGATGCGTTGATCAGGTGTTTGCTGTGAGACAAGTGTGTGAAAAGTATTTAGCGAAAGGCAAGGATGTGTTTTGGGCATTTATGGATTTAGAGAAAGCGTATGATAGAATTGATAGGGAGGCTTTGTGGACTGTTTTAAGATTGTATGGACTTGATGGTAGGTTACTAAAAGGGGTGAAAAGTTTTTATGTAAATAGTAGAGCGTGTGTAAGAGTGGGAAATGCTGTGAGTGATTGGTTTCCCGTGAGAGTGGGGCTGCGACAGGGATGTGTGATGTCGCCTTGGTTGTTTAATATTTACATGGATGGTGTTGTAAGGAGGTGAATGCAAGAGTTTTAGGTGGTCTGAGTCTGGTAAATGTTGATGGAGGAGAGTGGAATCTGAAGCAGCTGCTGTTTGCAGATGATACTGCACTGGTGACTGATTCAGAGGAGAGATTGAGACAGTTGGTAGAGGAGTTTGGAAGGGTGTGTGAAAGGAGGAAATTGAAAGTAAATGAGAATAAGAGTAAAGTGATGAAGTGTACGAGGTTGATAGATGGTAGGGGGATGAATATAGTTTTGAATGGTGAGTTGCTTGAGGAGGTAGATTGTTTTAAATATCTAGGGTCACATGTTGCTGTGGATGGAAGAATAGATGCAGAAGTGAAGTTTAGAATAAATGAAGTAGGAAAGGTGCTGGGAGGAATGAAAAAAGTGTTTAAATGTCGTTCGCTTAGAATGGATGTAAAGAGAAGGCTGTATGAGGGTGTTGTGGTACCGACTGCATTATATGGGGCTGAAACATGGAATATGGGTGTAGCAGAGAGGAAAAGTTTGAATGTAATGGAGATGAGATGTCTGAGGAGTATGTGTGGAGTGACGCGTATGGATCGAGTGCGAAATGATGAAGTGCGAAGGAGAACTGGAGTTGTTCGGGAGATGGCTGGTAGAGTTGAGCAGAGGGTGTTGCAATGGTTTGGGCATATGGAGAGAATGGATAATGAGCGATTGGTGAAAAAGATAACTAGATCTGATGTGAGAGGTGTAAGACTGAGAGGAAGACCACGAATAGGATGGATGGACAGTGTGAAGAGAGCGCTGGATGCGAGAGGGATGTCTGTTGAGCAAGGAAGAGTGGCTGTGCGTGACAGAAATAAATGGAGAGAAATTGTGAATGAATAAGTGATGACGCAGCCCTGAGGGGATATTCTCCCGCTTTTGGTCTGATCAGCTAGTCAGGTCAGGTGCGGGTAAGGGGATGGGTCTGTTATGATGTGGCAGGGGTAAACCAGTTCTGCTGTCGGGCCCTGCTGTGGATGTCACTGATTGCATTGCGCAGTTGACCCTTGTGCGTTGTGATGCAGTGAGGATCTGTCCGTTCTCCCCTTTGGGGCTAAGATGCGAATAAATGTGTTTGAATGGATGAGTAAATGGAGAGTGAGTCGTCCTGTCTCGGCTACCTCCCTTTCCTTGGGGGAAGCAGCCTAGGTATATAGATATAGATAGATAGTGATAATACACCTTTGATTACCAGATGACCTTGCAAGCAATAATGCCCTCTAACATTTTTTTTTTTTTGCTTGCCATTATACACCATTTTCCATCGTGCCCTCAACGAAAAGAACGGCCATTTAAAGAGAAAGTATTTGAAATCATTCAAAGCCCTGTTATACTCAATGACCTCCGCCAACATATTACTCCTGACTTAAGGGTTCTGAATGCTAACGTGACAGTTAAGTTAGTAGGAGTAAACAGCGAAATCCCAAGCCTTTTTTTCGACTTTGGCGAAGCTACGATGATATGCTTCGGACTGCCAGAGGATTACTGATTTAGCTTTTTGGTGATGGTGAGCGACACACATTCGTGGGCGAATTCTTTGGCTTTATTATTGGTTGTTGTTATTCCTTTTCTTTAGATTTTCCTCTTCCCATTCTTTTCTCGTACTGTACCCACACCTTCTTCGCCCTCCTTTCAACTCCTCCCCCACTACATTAACCCGTCCTCCACCTTTCACTCCTCCCCATATTCCCCCACTACCTTCTATCACATTTCAAATATATATATATATTTTTTTTTTGTAACAATGTTAACAGCTAAGGTATCAAATGCCTCTACTACCCCTCACCTCCATTTTTTTTTTTTTTACAATTCCTCACACCTTCACAGTATTTACAGTACTTATATATATTTTTTCTATCAGGATTTATAACTTACAGATATAATACTTACTTAAGTCATATTTTCCCTAGTGTTATTTCTAACTCACCTTTATACTATTTCCTTAGATTATATATCATATCCTATATATATATATATATATATATATATATATATATATATATATATATATATATATATATATATGTGTGTGTGTGTGTGTGTGTGTGTGTGTGTGTGTGTGTGTGTATTTCTCCTACATGTACTTTCAACACCTTTATAATATTCACTTCAGTTACCGGTATTTACCATTTCCGGTTCACATATCCAGCTCATCTGTATAATGTCAACTTAGATTGTACTGATATTTTCTTCTACTAGTTTTATACTTAAAATTCACTTGCATAATATCTACTCAGAGTATATTAATATTCTTCCTACTGGTATCAATACTTTCCAGCATTTGCAACTTACGCTTTTACTGCTTCCTTAAAATTAATAGTTTTTCCTACCACTGCTATGAACTTGACTATATTCTTCCCTTGACTAACACATTATTTTTTCTACAATTATACCCAACTCTCAGCAATAACATTCAAATTAATTACCCTTTTACTACTATTTCCAACTTACGTTAACAATATTTACTTAGGTTATATTTATTCTTCCTCTACTCTATTTCCAGTTCACAACTATATTTGCACTGAATATACAACTGTTTTCCTACCAGTGTTTCTATCTCGCCTGTATAACATTTGCTTGGATTATTTTTGTCGACAATAGTGCATTCAATTCAACAAGACCCAGATTTTCCTCCTTTACCAGCTTATTTCACGTACCTCAGTGACAGAAAAAGACAACACTACGGTTCTCCATTTTTTCCAATGCACTTCTTTGTGACTAGCATCTTGTTCTAGTGTCAATCTCTTATTACAATTCAGCATTCCAGATTAAGAGGTGGTAATTTTAAGCCAAGTTAAAGTAGAGTACAGCAAACATATTTTTCTATCCGACCACTTTTCTCAACTCAGCTCACCTCAAGTGCCTCCATTCTTCCATCAACTCGGTCCCAATTTCGCTGGCCTATTTTTCCTCGCTTCTTTTTTCCCACCTATTATTTCCCCAGACATTAGGCAGCTCAAGAAACGTCTGATCCCGTCCCTGGCAGCTGAGACGGAGATTAAGACCCTCGATTTTTGCCGGAGAGGGGAAGGAGTTGGAGGAAAGAGGAGAAGCGAGGGAAGTGTGAGGGATGTATGAAGGAAGAGGAGAGAAAAAAGAAGACATGGAAAGAGGTGGGATGGAAGAATGTAGAGGGGGAAGGGGAGAGAGGGGGAAGGGGAGAGAGGGAGGAAGGCAGGAGGATGCGAGAGGAAAATAATAATAATAGGGAGGGAAGAGGAAAACAGAGAAGAGGAAGTGAGATGAAAAATGGAAAGAGGTGGGAGGGAAAATGGAAAGAGGAGATAGGAAAGATTGAATGAAGAGAGACAGGAGAAAGAAAGAAGTGAGCAGGATGATGGCAGGAAGGAAGGAAAAGAAGAGAGGAAGATGTGAAGAGTAAGAAGGAAGAGAAGAGACAAAAGTGGTAGGGAAGAGGGAAAGAGCTGAAAGGGAAGGGAAAAACTAGAGGAAAGAGAAGACAGTGGGTGGGAAAGGAAAAAACTGTTTGGCAGGGAAAGAAGGAAATAATAACAGAAAATGAAAAGAGAGGAAAAGTAACGACAGAACTGGAGAAGAGAGAGAAATGAGGAGCCTTTATGAAGAGAAAATGGAAGAAAAAGAATTCAAACAACAAAAGAAAACGTGATGAGAGTAAAGGAAGTGTCAGAAATGTGACGGGGAGGGAATGACTTGTATAAGGATGAAGAAGTGGAAAAGTGACAAGGAAGAAAGTAATGAGAGGAAAACTGAGAGACGAGGAGGAAAGTATTATGGAAATAAAGAAAAAGCCCAAGAGGATGAAAATACCCGGGAAATGGTGAAAAAAGGGAGGAAAGGAAAAGTGACAAGCAAGAGAGGTGACAAGAAGAAGGGAGATGAGGAAGGCCGTTTTGGTGTGAGAGGAAAATGGAGACCCCGAAGAACTGAAGAAAGGAGGGAAAAGAAGACGAAAAGGAAAACAAGTAACATCAGGGAAAAAAGGTGGGGGGGGGGAGAGACGAGAGGGGAAAAAGTGATAGTAAAGAAGAATGAAAATCTGACAACAGATATCGTTCAAATCGTTATAGCAAAGTTGCCTATACGCTTTTTACTTTACTGTGTGTGTGTGTGTGTGTGTGTGTGTGTGTGTGTGTGTGTGTGTGTGTGTGTGTGTGTGTGTGTGTGTGTGTGTGTGTGTGTGTGTGTGTGTGTGTGTGTGTGTGTGTGCATTACTTACTCAACCGCAGAGCTTCCTAGTAGTAAAGGTAGTAGTAAAGCTTGTAGTTAACTCCACTGGTTAATAATTTTCACCAAAGCTCAATAAAGTCGTCTGGAGATAGCACGTGGGAGGCAGCTGTGAGGTTTATCATTTATTTATTTATTTTTACCTGAGGAGGACCCTTGACCCAACTCAGCTCAGTTAATGATCAAGTGTAGACATAGTGGATAGTTAATTTGTCAACTAATCAAGAAAACTCAATCCTACCTCATAACTATGGTCCAGCGAAGTTCAGGCAAAAGCAATTTTGTCTTCAAGGTGTGGGAGTGGCCCAGTACCGTCACATGAAAACAAACAAATTATATATATGAGGTTAAGAGGCCATAGGGAGCTAGTCGGTCCGGGAGAAAAATTACGTAAAAATATCTCTGCAGTTACTCTGAGCGCCTAACCCGTACATCACTGAGCATAATACCTTTGCAACTGCTCAATATTCTGCAACTGAGCTATTCATCCACCCCCTTCAAGTATGGTGACGTCTTTTATATCTTATTTTTGCATCATCATTCACTCGCTCCATGTAGTACTACCTCCTGGCGACTCTACAGCGATTGATACGGTAAATGGTTTCCTGTAAAATTGGAAACCATTTCAACGTTGGGTGGTAATCATATAACCAATTGTATAACCCGGTGGTCTAGTGAGTTAAGGCGCTCCAGTTCGATGTGGCCTGATAGTGTTCAAATGGGAGAATTATTACAGTTTACTGCTCACATAATGCTGCTCACGGTCGAGTAACTGTGCACTATCTCCTTAAATGTCCGAAATGAGTAGCCCAGCCCCAACGTCTACCCTGCTAACAGCTTAATAAAAGACTGGATGACGAGTGGCTGGATGAATGCTAACTACGCACAGTTTTACTTACCACAGCAAAGACCTCTTGTAGTAAACGGGTACACATATATAAAGTCTTTATTTACCCTTTCACTAAAAAAAAAAAAAAAAAAAAAAAAAAAAAAGTCAAATTGTTTGTTGATAGCGAGAAATTATAAAAATGTCACTGTGAAGAATATAACCGCCTATAAATCACTGAATGTTATCTGTGCAACAGTAAAGTCTTATATCTCTGCAATTGCTCTGATTCTCTCTTGCAACAAGGCTCGGAGACTCACGCGATTTCCATAACTTATTCATAGATAAGCAGCTCAAGGCAACTGCAGCGGTATTATACACAGTTATTTACAGAAGACGTGGCGAGACATTGAAGTTCCAATTACTTACCACCAACGAGGACGTTTTCTCTATGCCACTCTTGTTATCATTTATTTATTATACTTAGTACTGGGAAAACTTGTCAGTATTAACATAACTGGCCATTTGCTCTGAGCATATACAAATTACTTATGAGTAATGGTTAACTTACGGAATTTATAACATCAAGGCTTATAATATTAGTCTAACTGAAGATGCTTATTAACTCTCTGGCTCCTGTGATTAATTTTCAGCTGGATAAAACCATCTGGCGTCAGCTGGAAGAGAAGAGTCAATGTTGATGATGTAGAGGATGATCGTTTGGATGGCGCTAACAATGACGATACACCACATCATAAAGCACCACCACACTTGGGCAGACATCAGGCCATAGCACACCACATCACACAGAACACCACAACGTCAAACCACAACACCACACTCCAACCACAGCACAGAACCACATCACACTACATCACATCAATCACTATCCCAACACGTAACATCAGAGCTTTAAAATACAACACCACACTTAACACAGCACAGAACTACATCACACCATTTCACCATACCACACCACACCATATCTCATTATACACCATCACATCCAGCTTATAACTACCCCCCCTCCCCTACTACTACCACCACCACCACCCACTGCTATCATCAATATTCCACCACACAAACCCACATTTTAACTTACGGAGCTAGGCATTCATTTTGTTGTAATTCCAAAAACTCAAGTAAATGCTCGGGCCAGTATCAAGTTACAAATAATAAAATTGTTGGAGGAGAACAAAAGGGGACCAAACTGGGCGAGGCAACCTGACCGGAGTAATTAAGAAAAATGCATTACGTTGGCCAAAACACTGAGTTATTTTATTTTATCAGAATTACGATAGAGTTCCGAAAAATAATATCGGTTCACATTTTAGCCGATCGGGTTTGACACTCTTACGTAGCGTTCTGAGAAGTATGTTGGGCTCCCGGGATCGATTTACTGGATGTCAGAATGCACCGCTCACAGTCTCAGCATTGCTCGTGAGGAGGTGGATCACTATTTATGTCTGCAACTGTGCATGCCGCTAGTGGGCGAGTGGCTAGAAATACGTAGTTGGAGTGACAGACTAGGGAAATTTCAGTCCCCAGGAGATAAAGGAAATTGAAGGTTATCTGATAATCTAATGACATCAAAGGACAATGGCTGCGCACTTTGTCTTGAAATACAAATATATACTATAATCATCTATCACTAAAATATATCTACAGTACGTTCGCTCAGTACTTTCCTAGTCTACCCTCAGGCCCCTTCACCTCGTAGGGGATAATATGGGATTGTCTTCTTCCTTATTTAATATATATCTTTCCAGGGCATCACCCTTCCCTTTATTGTAAATGTGTATAAAGGGAAGGGTGATGCCCTGGAAAGAGGAAATTATAGAGGTATAAAGCTTTTAGATCAGATAATGAAGGTAATGGAGAGAGTTTTAGAAGGTATGATTAGAGAAAGAGTGAATATTGATGAGATGCAGTTTGGGTTTATGCCAGGTAGGGGGACCACTGATGTCATATTCATTGTTCGACAGCTTTAGGAAAAATATATTGGTAGGAGAAGGGATCTTTATTTTGTTTTTGTTGATTTGAAAAAGGCCTTTGACAGAGTCCCTAGAGAGGTGGTGAAGTGGGCAATGAGAAAGCTTGGCTTGGAGGAGTGGCTAGTTAGGGTGGTTATGGCCATGTATGTGGGTGCTCACACCCAGGTGAGAGTGAATGGAGATTTGAGTGATGAGTTTTCCGTGAATGTTGGTGTGCATCAGGGGTCAGTCTTGAGTCCTATGTTGTTTATCATGGTACTTGAAGCCCTTTCACGTGACTTTAGAAACGGACTCCCGTGGGAGTTGTTGTATGCTGATGATTTGGTGTTGATTGCAGAGAATGAAAGGGAGGCGGAGGAAAGGTTTAGGAAGTGGAGAGATGGTATGGGGCAAAAGGGTTAAGGGTAAATGCAGATAAAACAAAAGTGATGATATCTAGGGTTGGTGGCGGTACTGTCAAAGGCGAGGGAGAGTGGCCATGTGCAGTTTGCCACAAGGGCGTGGGAAGTAAGTCCATCTTGTGCGGTGTGTGTGATAAATGGGTGCATAAGAGATGTAGTGGTATCAGAGGTAGACTGCGGGATGATGCTGATTTTATGTGTACGGCGTGTCGGGGTGAGCAGGTGGAGATCGTCAGACGTGAAAGGATTGAACTTGCTGGTGAATCTCTTGAGTGTGTGGAAGAATTTTGTTATTTGGGAGACATGTTGTGTGCTGGAGGTGGGGCTGGAGCTAGCTCTGTGGCTAGGGTGAGAAGTGGTTGGAAGAAGTTCAGGGAGCTCTTGCCTCTCCTGACATTGAGAGGGCTCTCCCTACGTGCCAAGGGGTCTTTGTATGCAGCATGTGTTAGGAGTGTAATGCTGTATGGCAGTGAGACCTGGGCAGTGAAGGAGGAAGACATTCGCCGGGTCAGACGTACAGAAATGACAATGATTAGGTGGATGTGCAGTGCGTCCCTGCGTCCAAGGCCTGGAGGGGCTGGGTTTACAATGGAAGAGTTGAGAGGTAGGATGGGACTGGAGTGTACTGGTGTTGTGATGAGGAGAGGTAGATTGAGGTGGTTTGGACATGTGGAGAGGATGGGGGATGATAATTGGGTGAGAAAGGTGAGAAGTGTTAATATTGGGGGTGGGGTTATGAGGGGTAGACCGAGAAAGACATGGGACGAGGTCATTAAGTGTGACCTTAGGGTTAAGGGACTGAACAGGGAGGCTGCAATGGATCGTGCAGCGTGGAGAGCCGCCATTAAGTGACCAAGGCCGACACATGCAAGCATGTTGGAGCCTTTAAAAACGAAAACGAAAACGTTGAGAGGGGGCATGTAGGATGATGCTTTTCTCTCTCTCTCTCTCTCTCTCTCTCTCTCTCTCTCTTCCATACTTTGTGATCATTCACCCTCTCTTCCTGATTCTTCCCCCACCCTCGCTCCCTCACATATTAATCACTTACTCACTCACTCACATTTCTTAATCTTTCACTCTCCTTCATCCTCTCTCCCTCGTTCAATCACTCGTTTATTCACCCACTCATTCACTCACTCACTCTTTTATAATAATCACTCTATCCACCGCTCATTCTCTCACATTTCATCAACGCTCTCTCTCTCTCTCTCTCTCTCTCTCCCTTTCATTCACTCTAATATTTCTTCATCAGCTTCTCTTTCCTTCCTAATGATCGGGAACTAAGCGTCTTTCCTTGTCTTCCAATTACTTTGAAACGTAATAGCTTTGGACCCAGACGACAAGCCCATTAATGTAGAACATTATATTTTATCACTGTTAATGGGCTATGGGTTTCATTATTTTCCGTCGAGGTTCATTTGTTATAATGATCTACAGGTCTCATTATATTTACTATTGATGTTTATTGTTCTTTATTCACTTTGAGCATTTTCTGATTCTGTGTGTGTGTGTGTGTGTGTGTGTGTGTGTGTGTGTGTGTGTGTGTGTGTCTCTCTCTCTCTCTCTGTCTCTCTCTCTCTCTCTCTATGAGAGTATTACGACTCAGGCTCCATTACTCACCCTCTGCTTAGTAAAACTGCCTGACGTTAGCTAGAATAGAATAATAAAACTCTGCTGATCCTGAAAGCCTTTGTGTACTGTACATACATGTACTGTGCATATAATTATGTATTTTACATACTGTCTATACATATCAATAATGGATATAAGCATACAGTAACTCCATATTTATTTATGTATGTACGTGCACAAGCGACCGCCCGCACACACACACACACACACACACACACACACACACACACACACACACACGAGTAGTCTCTGGACTTGTCATGCTAACCTCCGGGGCTAATTTGTGGTTAAAAAAAAAAAGGCAGTATCAACATGAGTCCAATTCTCAGCGGCTACGGATCTGCGCTTACTGACAACCCTAAGGGGAAAATGGTCTCACTCATTATTCATTTATAAGGTCGTTGGTGACTGTGGCTGGATATTGGGTGAGGACTGGACTCATGTATGGAGAAAGAGATGTGAGGGAGAAGAGAGAAGATGGAGAGATGAAGCAAAGGGAAGGAAGTGAAGAAGAATGAGGGGAGAGGGAGAAGGAAGGAAGGAAGGAAGAGGAAGGGTGAAGAAGGGGAAAGGGAGAAAAGCAAGACCTGTGCATCGCTTGGTGAGGGCAACCGAGAGCCTGAGTGGAGTTGGGGGCAGCTGACAGACAAGGCTGGAGACAGAGCAGCAAGACAATACAAGCACGACAGCTGGCACAGAACACGGCAGGAAATACAGGCAGAGGAGAAGACAGCTGAGAGACATTGAACAGGATAAAGCAGTAGTGATAATAAACGATGAACAGGACGAAGGACACAAGACCTGGATAACTGAAGATAAATGACACAGAACACAGAAAGGAAGGCAAGCAGAGGAGGACATGTGGATGACGAAGAACAGGGCAAAGCGGCAGAATGATAAAGAATATAAGCAAAGGAAAGGAGCGCCAACTTCCAAGGCTCTAGACAAGACAGCAGGATGATACAAACAAGGCAGATGACACGGGGCACAGAAGGGAACACAATAAAGCAGATCACAGGTGTTAAATCACGAAGAAAATAAAAATAATAGGATAATGCTCTGAGAATATCAATACACCAGTTGACGGGTAAAGAAAATAGGGTAATAAACAGGATATAGAAACACGGGAGGGAATAGCTGACTGATGAGGAGGACAGAGCAGAAGAAATATATTATGGAGGCATTTGACTGGAACATGATTTACGAACGACAAAATATATGACTGAGGACAGGTAAGAAATGAATCAGAGGGAAAGGATATTGGATTGAAAATGGTGAGTAGAAGCAGAGGTGAGGAGCAAGTCTGGTTTAAAGTGGACAAAAATGTTTAAACTGACCTTGCAAATTCAAGCCTTGACCTGGCCCTGTGACCTTGACTTTGACCTACCGGTACTGTTCTAAAATACGACAGATTTACTCCCTGGCTAACCCTCAATCCTTCCATCAGTTCTGTTACACAGACACACATACCTGTGACCGTAGGCTGGGCTACAGCATAATGTGTGCATGAATTTGTCCATGTAGGTAAGTACTGTATATATGTATATAGTGCATGTATGTCTGTATGTTTGTATGTATGTATGTAACCTAAGTGTACACAGACGCTTTACCATTATTTAGGTGTAAAGGTAGTATGTCATGGACGCGTTGACTGGAATTATTATTATTTGTATGAAGAGTTATTACCTACGCCATGAAGGTTACGTCTGGGAGCTCGGTTTAATCGTGTCTGTCTGTCTCTGTATTTGTCTGCCTACTTGTCTGTCTGTCTCTTTATCTGTCTGCCTACCTGTCTGTCTCTCTGTCTGTGTCGCCAACAGTATGGGAAAATCAATCTCACGGAACTTTACCAACTGTTCCATAATTACCTTGGATTGTCAGAAGAAAAGAGTCGTTAATTCTGGACGAAAAATATCAGAATTCAACGTCAAGGCCAGAAAAATATAAAATAAAACATGAATACGGAGATGGTGCTGCTTTGACGGAGGAATGTGCTCTCAGTGCTCTTGATCATGTAGCTAATAACGCTAAGGATGGAAGACAGTCACCTACCTCTACCGGACTGAACAAATTCGTGCTCCCTCCTCTTCCCCTTCCACCATCCTCTCTCTCTCTCTCTCTCTCCTACAACATCCCAGCGCTCCCCTTATCATTCACCCGACCCAAATTCCCTCCTGCTCTTCTCCTCACCAACCTCTTCCCCTCCTCTCTTCCTACACTCCTCTGTCCCTCTTCCCTCTCCCCTCATCTCTACCTCCCCTTCCCTCTCCTTGTATCTGTCTCCCATCCCCTCTCATCTCTCCCTCCCCTCTCCTTGTACCTCTCTCCCATCCCCTCTCATCTCTCCCTCCCCTCTCCTTGTACCTCTCTCCCATCCCCTCTCATCTCTCCCTCCCCTCTCCTTCTACCTCTCTCCCATCCCCTCTCACCTCTCCCTCCCCTCTCCTTCTACCTCTCTCCCATCCCCTCTCATCTCTCCCTCCCCTCTCCCATCCCCTATCATCTCTCCCTCCCCTCTCCTTGCACCTCTCTCCCATCCCCTCTCATCTCTCTCTCCCCTCTCCTTGTACCTCTCTCCCATCCCTCCTATCCCTCCCTCCCCTCTCCCCTCTCCTTGCAACTCTCCCCCATCCCCCCTCCCCTACTCATTCTCCACACACCCTTTTTCTTCCACGCTTCCTCCTCTGTCTCCCCACTACCACATCCTCTTCCCCCTCCCCTCCTCCTTCTTTACCATGAACCATCGATAAAACATTAACGCGTAAATAATAAATAAATCGTGTCTTCATCAGAACAATACAAAAGGTTCATTTACAAACATTTATTTTTCATATCCCAGGTTCAAAAAAGCATCAATTAATATATGCACAGAAAAAAACTAGTGTCCTGGTTATTACACACACACACACACACACACACACACACACACACACACACACACACACACACACACACACACACACACACACACACACACACGCACGCACGCGCGCGCGCGAAAAAAAAAATCATGCCCTTCATTACGATAGCGTTGTTTAATATAATACTCTTGGAAACAAAGACTATTTTATTCATGCAGTGGGAGACGCCGTTCCCCCCCCCCCTCTCTCTCTCTCTCTCTCTCTCAAAGGTTTGAGTAAGTCACTTTGCCCAGGCCCCTGTGTTCCTAGTGGGACAAGAATTAGTAACAGATAATACAAAAAAGTGACGGTGATAATAATGATAATGGTGATGGTGATGGTCATGGTGACAGTGATGATCATGATAATGATGATGATGATGATAAGATGAAAATGATGATATTTAGCTCATAACTAATAAATTGCCGGCATCGTCACGAAAAAGTCAAAAAACCAACCCAGCCAAATATACCATTCCATGACTGACTAGAACGCACTTAGAGAGGGCATACCTCCGCCAATACCAATAAAAATTATAATTTACTGCTGTCATTATTCTTTCCTACAGGACATATACTTTTTCCGTCTCACACAACCAATTAATTCAACAGTCTTCGTCCGCCCTGTTAAGCGATTTCAGAGAGTGCATACCTCCGCGACCGCCAATAAAATTTACTATTTCCGGCATGCAGAACCAGACCCACCTCAAAATCTAAGCAACTCTTCCCTGACCCACTTGCTACCTATCCACCAAAATTCATTGAAATCTGACAACAGCTTTCTTAGATATCTTGTACACAGACAGACACCGACAAATACATAACCTCCTCCAACTTCGTGAGTCAGGTAATCATACTAGACCCGAGAGAAGTGTGGCTTCCCAACTTTTGCCCAGGTTGTCGCTTCAGTATAAAAATCGTCTGTAGGCAGCAGGAATAAAGGGGAAAAATGCTTAAATTCATACACAGCAGAAAGTTACCATTTGGACCACTGTTCATATTCGGCGCCAGAAGTGCGGTTAGCCGAGTTCCCCCCGCTCTTCGTTTCGGTCTGTTTCGAGATTCACACACACACACACACACACACACACACACACACACAAAATAACGTCGAGAAAATAAACTGAATAAACGGAAAAAAACAAAAAACAGGGAAATTGCTGACACACGAAGACAAAATTGAATAAAAAAGAAGTTATGCAGGAAAAAATCAAAACTGTCCAGTTAGTCCTACCGGACCCAGGTTCAAATCCTCGCTGGGGCAGGGAACAGTTTATGGATTTGAATTTCATAAAATCATACTTTACTGATCTACCAAAAGACCCGCCGACATGTCGTAAAAATACCCCCGCTAATACCAATACACCAGTCCTGTATGAGACAGCCCTAGCATGTATTCAATAAGGACGGTGGGTGTTAGCGCCGAAGTGGTGACATGTAGAGGTGTATTGTATGAAGGAAGACTAATGGGCCTTGAGAGCAGGCTGTGTCGCCTATGCCCAGAGTCGGACACATAAAAATAAAAAAATGATGAGTGTGAATGCTGAACTAAATCAAAGAAGCTGCTGGCAAATGATAAATGAAAAGAAGTATAGTATGTCAGCGTGTTTGTCGAACAGGTTAGGAGAATGTCAAATAAAGAAGCTTAAATTTATAATAAATAAACTTAAATGTCGAGAAAATGAGCTTAAATGTCAAACAATGAAGCTTACATGTGGAATAAACAAACTAAAATGTCGATTATATAAGCTTAAATGACGAATAAGCTTAAAATGTCGAATAAATAAGCTTAAATATCGAATAAATAAATGTTGAATAAACAGGCTTAAATGTCGAATAAATAAGGTTACGTCGAATAAACAGGTTTATATGTCGAATAAAAAAAATCTTAAATGTCAAATAAATATGCCCTCAGGAATTGATGGAGTGTGTGGTGAAATGCTGAAGCATGAGGGAGAGATAGTAGTAGAATGGATGTGGAAGATGTGCAGATTGGCCTGGGAGGAAGGTAGAGTCCCAGAGTATTGGAAGTCAGGTATAATTATTCCCATGCACAAAGGGAAACGGGAAAAAAAGAAGTATGTGGTAATCACAGGGACATTTGTCTTCTTAGTGTGACAGGAAAAGTGTATGGTAGGATACTTACTGACAGAGTTAGGGAAATATCAGAGGAATTAGTTGGAGAAGTACAGGGAGGTTTTAGAAAGGGAAGAGGTTGTGTAGATCAGATATTCATTCTTAGATCTTTAGTGGAAAAGTTTCTAGAGAAGGGAAAGAAGTTGTATGCGGCCTTCATTGATCTGGAGAAAGCATATGACAGGGTGGATAGACAAGGGTTGTGGAAAGTATTAAGAATATATGTAGTAGATGGGAAGTTGCTGAATGCTGTGAAGAGTATGTATGAGGGTGCTAAGGCTGCAGTGCGTGTGGATAGTGAACTGAGTGGGTTTTTCTACTTGAAGGCTGGACTGAAACAGGGATGTGTCATGTCTTCATGGTTGTTCAATCTGTACATGGATGGGGTTATAAGAGATACAAGGTAGGGCAGTGGATGCTGGAGTGGCCCTAGGGAGAGGGGGCAGTGTTTGGAAACTCCCTGTACTGTTGTTTGCAGATGACACTGTATTGTTAAGTGAAGACAAAGGGAGCTGCTAGGCTCGGTGGATGAGTTTGGGAGAGTGTGTAAGAAACGGAATCTAAAGATGAATGTAGGGAAGAGTAAAGTGATGGTCTTTGAGAAAGGTAAAGTCAGTGAATGTACAGCGAGGTTGGATGATAAAGAAATAGAAAATGTGAATACGTTTAAGTACTTGGGTAGTGTGATGAGTAAGGAAGGAAGCTTGGAGGGTGAAGTGCTTGAAAGGGTACAACAGGGAAGAAAAGTTGCTTGTTCCTTAAAGGCAGTGATAAGAAACAGGGAAGTGAGCATGGAAGTGAAAAAGTTATTACATGACAGTATTGTGATACCAACTCTAACGTATCGAAGTGAAACTTGGACGTTGTTGGAGGGACACAAGTCAAGAGTGACAGCAGTGGAAATTAGTTATTTGAGAGGAGCCTGTGGGGTTACATGGAAAGACATACTGACAAATGAGGATGTGAATTAGCGTTGTGGTGTGGATGTGAATGTCATAGGAAGCGTTAGGAGAAACACACTGAGGTGGTTTGGCCATGTGGAGAGGATGGAGATTGAGAGACTGACGAGGAGTGTATGTGAGTGAGGTGGAGGGGGAGAGAGGGAGGGGAAGGCCAAGGATGAGGTGGAGGGATGGAGTGGAGAGGTATATGAGAGAGGTGTGTGTGAATCGGGAGCAGGTCAGTGAAATGGCGGGGAACAGGGTAACGTGGAGGCGATTTGTTTGTGGCCACCCCGTATGGGATTAAGGCGTCTGACAATAGACAGACAGATAGATAGAAATATGGAAGAAATTCATGTAAATATCGACTACATTCAACCTCCAATCACTACCTGAGAAATGACGCTAACTGGAAAGCCGTATTTTCGACTGGGGCGTTCCAATCATTAGACCAACAGGTCTAGTTAATTATCCCACATAACAAAGGCATATTTAAATTTTCAGGTAACGCATGAACACTAGCCTAAAAAAAACGATTATATATATATTTTTAACGAGGTGAGTGAAGTACCCGACCTAAATCATTCAGGCATCGAGGGAGAGTACCAAAAATTTAAGTCTCTTTTCGGCAAATTCCCAATGAAAAATAACCCACGGGCCCGGTACCCCTGCGTTATATCCTGGAAAAAATATATGAGGGTTAAAAAAGGCTAAATTTTTGAGAGATGAGGTATCAGCATCCTCATTAACACTATAGGCATATTAGGCTTCATTATATACCGTATCTATTAGGAAGGAATTTCTGTTTACTATTCTCTAATCTACTTTTACTAGAGGTTCATTGTTTTCATGGTTACAATGTTGCGTTTTGTTTTAATTCCTGATATCTCTAACGATTTCATCAAGTAATTTAGGGTGCATGGGTAAATATATTCTTTAATAACCCCTACACTAACAAATATCTCCCCCTACACTAAATTATATATCCTTGTGGTGGTAATAATGAATTGTGTTAAGACGTCTTCACTGAAGAAACTTTATACACTCTTCAGGATTCATTGTTCATCTTTTTCTGGGGAAGGAAATGATGATGATGATGATAATGATGATGATGATGACAATACTAACACATTTTTATGCCCGTGTCTTCCGGAATGAGAGCGGGTGTTGTTTTTAGGTGTGTGTGTGTGTGTGTGTGTGTGTGTGTGTGTGTTGACAAAATAACTCACACAGTATTCATATGATTTGGACCAAACTCGGTGCACGGGTAGAGGGTCAACAGTGAGTAAACCTTTTGTTTTGAGAAAAATAAGTCAGAGGTCAAGGTCACAGGGCAAATCAACTTTAAAAATTTATCCGATTTAGACCATACTTTGTGGAAGGGCTCAGGATAAGGCGAAAATATGATTTTTCCATTTTGAAAACAATCACTCAAATGTCAAGGTCACAGAGAAAGGTCAAGGGCCAAGGATCTAGGGCAAGGTCAACTCAAACTATACTGATCAGATTTAAGCCAAACTTAATGGAAGGGGTGAAGGTCAAAAAAAAAAAAAAAAAAAAAAAAAAAAAAAAACCGAAGTGATCCAATTTAGCGAAGAATCAAAGTCGCAGGTCACAATGCAATGTCAAAGCTCAACCCGTGTGTCTGTGTGAGAACAAAATGAATGAAATGGTTTTGTGCTGATTTGGAGCAAACTTGGTGGAGTTGAGGATCACTCAAGAGGATGACCTTTATATTTATTCTGAACAATAAATCAAACGTCAAGGTCACACAGCAAGGTAATCCCAAACATCTTTTATTTGATGTAGACGAAACTATGTGGAAGGGGTTAATCTAAATAACAATGACGAAATTCAATTATGAGAACTATACGTCAAGGATCAAGGTCGAAGGGAAATGTCAAAGGCGAAGGTCACAAGGCAATGTCAACTGAGTTTTGATCTCATTTGACTCAACGTTGGTGGATGGAATCACATTTAGGCAAAAATGAATTAATTCGAGTTTAAGATTAAACTGTCAAAGGTCAAGGTCACAGAAGCAAGTCAAATATTCAGTCTCTGGACCAGTTGGTGGGCGCGGGTGTTGCACTCTGAGTGGTCCTTCTTGATTATTTATGTAGAGTTTGTGGGGGTATGATTTATTATTATTATTATTATTATTATTATTATTATTATTATGAATATCATCATCATCATCATCATACCACCACCACCACCATCATGGTAAACCAGATGACAAGGCATTATAACTGTTATTTTTTAGGCGTAATAAGTGGCCAAACATCCCAGACTAACCACTGGTAGAGAAGCAGAAATCCACGGTGGCCAAATAAGTCAGTAGTGGCAATACATATAAATTTTAGCGTGTGGCTGCATCAGTTAGATTGCAGGCCTCACCTGTTTACGGCAATTATACCTTTGTTTCAGAGTGGACTACCCCTAATTACTAAAAGCCATTGATGATTCTACTGTAATTCTAGTGTTTCCACCAAAAGATAAAAATTATAGACATGTAACTCTTGTTTTACGGGTTTGTGTTATTAAAAAGCGGTTTTATTAAGATTAAAGTAAGTCCCAGGAGCCTTGGAGTGTTAATACTGTCGCCATTACTCCTCTTATGTTGGGGACAACTTTGGTAATTACAGGTCACACCAAGCGATTTTATTTTGACAAGAGGGAGTTTGTGGAGACTAAGATTACTAAAAACCACAGACAGCTGTTTCTGCATCCCCCTCCCTCCTTTCTTTCTTTTACCTGGCTAGTACAAAAATCATCATCGTCATCATCATCATCATCACCATGATCATCATTATCAGCAGCAGCAGCATGGTTTTTTTCCCCTTCTTCAGCCATATACTTCCTCCTCTTTATTTTAAACTTGTGCAAAATCATCATCATCGTCGTCGTCGTCGTCGTCCTCTTCCTCCTCCTCCTTCTCCGCCTCATCATCATCATCATCATCATCATCACCATTCAGGTCTTTTCCCCTTTAACAGTATCATTCATGTTACACATCATACAAAGCTCAGTAGTTCACGGCAATTATAACTTTATTTCAGAACAGCCTGTGTGGACTTATAGAAGTTATGGATAATTAACCTGCATTTGTCGAGTTTGTGCAAAAAAACAGAGAATTATAACTAACAAACAATTATTCCTTCCAGACTTATATATATATATATATATATATATATATATATATATATATATATATATATATATATATATATATATAGTTTTTTTTTTCTTTTTTTTTTTCCCAGAGATAATTACTCCTTTCTTACCAGTAGCTTGTGGAAAAATCAGCGAATTTTTCTACCCTTTTTCCGTATTTGTCAAGTGTGTTAATATACTCGTAATCATAACCAATGAGGTGGACGGATAGAGTTGAGAGGTATATGAGAGAAGGGGGAGGGGGTGTGCTGGAGAAGGGCAGGGAAATGGTGGGGGACAGGGCCACATAGAGGCGATTTGTTTGTGGCCACCCGTTATGGGATTAAGACGGCTGACAATAGATAAACAGATAGATAAATAATGCCCTCTTTATAACCATATTTTTAGAGTGGCTTGTGAGGAATAAGGAAAAATTAGACTACTATTCCAGGACCGGGGTCCACGAAAGCACTTACGATCATGTCCCTGTCGTAACTCTGGTTTTGAACTGCATGAAGGACAAGAAGACCATCGTATCTTCCTCTGTCCCTTGTTCTGACTTCATAAATAAATCTTAGTGGCGAGACGAAAATTGCTGCAGGTTATAACTATTTTGTATGGAAAATCTAAAGGGTGAAAAAATATTCCATTGTCTAGCTCTTCTTGTAAAATCATACCTAAGTTAGACAGGGAATCGGTATTAAATAATTATGAGACTCCCACCCTGGGAAAAAATATATATAGGCAATATATGTACGAGTATACTCCGCTGCTGCCGAGTCTGTGAAACCCAAGGCCATTACAGTCACTTATCCCAATTACCATTTGAATACGATGTGCAAAACCAGGGAAGGTAGGGACGATTATTTGTACTCCTGCGGGTAAATTCAAAATTTTAGAATTTACAGACAGACTAATAATTAGGTTTTTCCATATTTACTACATCGTTTTTGAGTGTCTTGTGCTTTTTTTTTTTTTTTTTTGATCGATTCTGGTCACGGTTTTCATGACTCATTCCTTAAGCTGAATAAGATCGTCTGGAAGCAGAAGAAAAAAAAACTAGATAATTCGTCTTCAAATTCTAGGTGCTGAAATATATATTATCGGACAAAAGGTGTTCATCGAGATAATTTTCAATTCTCTGGGTGCTTAAATCTCTCTAATCTCCAATGTTAACTCTTGCATCTTACCTATCCCGTTCTCAGTCTCCATCTTCTCTCATTTCTCTCACAACTAGAATCCCTCCTTTGTTAACTCTCGCATCTTTTCTCTCCATCTCGTTCTCTCTTTCCTCCCGTCATCCTTCTCACTGCTAGAATCTCTCTCCTCTACAGTCACTACTCATACCTCTCCATCTCGCTCTCGGTCTGCCTCTCCTCCTCGCACCCACCTCATTCACATAAAACGGGCTGTCGCTATGTGATATTGATACCACCGTCGGAGTCAAAAGTTGTGTCTGAGAGGCTATAATGGTGGATATACAGTTGGGGTCAGAAGCTGGGGTGAAGAGAATGGTGGTGGAAGCTGCGTACTCCGTTACCACTGATTCTTATGACAACTCTTCACCACTACGTTACTTCCATCTGACACAGTAACTCACCTCGACGGTGTCTCTATCTGACACAACTTTTGACAAAGACTGTTCGCTCCGAGGCATTTAAAATTCATCTGAATAATAATTAAATGTATGATAAGCTCTGGGCTAAAGCAATTCTCTCTCTCTCTCTCTCTCTCTCTCTCTCTCTCTCTCTCTCTCTCTCTCTCTCTCTCGTCAACAAACATTCACAATAACAGGGCCGGGTGAGGTAATTGGTTCACAAATATTCATTAATCACTCGCCTGCTTAATCACTGTTTACCGCTCACAAAAACACTAACTACACCCCAAAAGCAAAACCAACACCGAGAAAAATGTGATGAAAAAAGAAAATAAAAAAAAAAGTTACTAAAAAGGAAAGACAAAGTTTCTGTTTTTACGCATAATTCACTAGAAATGACATGTAGGCAACTTCCAGTCTTTTACTGTGCAGCTGACTATCTCTGTAAATGTCTTCCCTACTCTACTGTGCCTACGACCTCCTCCAGTCTTGTAAACGGGATCTGCCTAAACATCTCAAAAGGAAGGGATCGTCATATTGTCTTTCTTTTAACTGACTTACTTCAGAGGATAAAGATTTAGCTGCCTCAGCCTGACAGTTCTTGTCTTTATACATATTACACACACACACACACACACACACACACACACACACACACACACACACACACACACACACTCATTATATATACGAAGACAGAACCAAGAATCCACACCTACATCTACAACTAAGTTCCCCGAAGCAAATTATGGACGAGAAGGGGGAGGAGAATTAACTATACAAAGAAAACGCGTAGGAAGAGATAAAGATGGGGGAGAGGAGGAACAGGAGCGAGAGGAGAGGTACAAAGAAAAGCCCGGGGAAGGAGGAGCATGGAGGGGAAGAAGGGAAGGACATCTGATCTCAGTGCTAGGGAAAGAAGGTGAAGGGAAGAAGCACAAAGTTGAGGAAGACGAGGAAAGAGGAAGGAGGAGGAAGGAATGTGGGGTTAGAACGGGGAGCTAGGAGGAGCACAAACAATGAGAAGGGTGACAAGGAGGAAGAATGAGGAGCAGGAACAGGAAGGGGAGATGAGACACCAGACCTGAAAGCAAATGAGAAGAGGAAGAGTGAGAGAAATAAGTAGCACGGGGTGTAGAAGGAAAAAGAAAAGGAAAGAGCAGGAAGAAGAGGAAGAGAAGCAGGAGGAGGAGAAAGGAGAAAATGGAAGAAGAGGAAGATGAGCAGAAGGAGAAGTCGGATAAAGGAGGAGGAAGAGGAGCAGGTAGAAGAGGAAGAGAACAAGGAATAAGGGCAATGTAATGGAAATCAATTGTACTCAGGTGCGACAGGTTAGGAGGGAGGGTACGAGCTGTAAAGGTGGGGGGCGTGATGGGTGCAGGGTGCGTTTGAGGGGATAGGGACATCACAGGGACATTGCAGGGGCAGGGTAAGATGGCTATACTCGTAGATGGTTTGTTTTCACCTGAAGGGACCGGGCCACTACCATACCATGAGTACTAAGACGTGGCTGCATGTAAGTCGATGGATCTCAGTTATGTGGTACGAAATGAATCATCTTCTTTACCTGTCAAATTAATCCTCCAGTCTGATTACATGGCCATCAACTAAATAAACCCAATCATCTGTGTATGTAGCCTTCCATCCATTCACTTAGCATTATCTATAGCTTTCATTTATCTATCCATCCATTCATCAATCTCTCTCTCTTTATCTATCTGTCTAACCCTAACATTTGTTCCAGTATAAAAATTATCCACTAAGAGCTACCTTTACACTCATGACAGACCTATCCCACCAAAGCCCAAACTCAGACCTATCTAAACTTACCCAAAGTAATGAAAACTTACCAAAAATTAGTTGAAACATTTGAAAACAATATATATTTTTAAAAATCGCGCGTCCTAAAGCGACACATAACCTCTTTCAAAATCATCCAATCAGATTTCAACTCACCATACACATTTCCAAAGGCAGGGCACCGAATTCTCAAAATTTTAAATCTACCTAACCTACAAACTCATGACAGTCAACGAGTCCCATGGTATGACAATGTACAGTAGGTGTGCTGGGTCCTGGACTGTCTGGCTGAAGTAAAGTTGTTGGTTCCTCAATAATGCGGCAGATCAGTACCTCAGTGACAAAGGTGTTTTAAGGTCTGGCCCCCGGGATGATCTGACAAAAAATAAGAGTTTGTTCGCGCCTTCACGCTCTATAATTTTAACCTCTTCAGTTTGGTGACTTGAAGTATTTTGTATAATTGTGGTTCCTCCAGTTTATTTCATTCAATGTGGGAAAAATCTACGGTAATGACCGGGTTAATGAAGACGATCTAATCATTCTTATCTGAATGTCTCCAATTACATCTTTTTTTTTTTAAGGCACCACGGAGAAAATACATTACATCATTGGGCTGAAGGGGATAATAATACAGGGGTGAATCTGTATCTACAGGAATTTGAGGCTCACTGCATCGAGAGGGAATGATGGATAGAAATAAACCTTCGCCATGCTGACAAAGTACGAAGAGGGAAGGGGAGCAAATGTCACTCCTTAGAATTTCTCATAAAGGAATATAAATACTCAGATTTTCCTGCAGCTCAAAGAAGAAGAAGAAGAAGAAGATGAAGAAGAAGAAGAAGATGAAGAAGAAGAACAAGAACAAGAAGAAAAGAAGATAAGATGAAGAAAAGAAGGAGTCATCTTACCGTATGAGAGAGACATCAACATCTTTAGTACATACCTGTGAAGGGAGAAAAGAGCAATTAGTGTAGACCTACGTTAACTGGAGGTGACTGTAACGATGTATATGGATTAATCAGTGGAACAGGTGGACGAAATTAATGACAAAGGCCAGTTTTAACAGGAGGTCATAATGATGTGGAATGAGGATTAATATGAAAAAAGTTGGGCAAAATAATGAAACAGACCAGTATGATTAAATAGACATGAGGTTATGTGGAGGTGGTAGTAATTAGGAATGAGGATTAATCAGTGTGCCAGGTGGACGAGATCCGTGACGAAGGACGGTAATATTATTATAAAAAGCTTGCGTATGACAGACACTGGTTAATAAAAATAATAATAATAATAATAATAATAATAATAATAATCTGTCTATCTATCTTTTGCCAAATGCCTTAATCCCATACGGGGCAGCCACAAACAAATCGCCTCCACGTCGCCCTGTCTCCCGCCATTTCACTCCCCTGCATCCAACTCACAACCCCCTCTCTATTACATATCTCCACTCCATCCCTCCATCTCATCCTTGGCCTCTCCCTCCCCCTCTCCCCCTCCATCTCACTCACATACATTCTCCTCGTCAGTCTCTCACTCTCCATCCACTCCATATGGCCAAACCACCTCAGTGTGTTTCTCCTAACGCTTCCTATCACATCCGCATCCACACCACAACGCTCCTTCACATCCTTTTTTGTCAACCTGTCTCTCCATGTGACTCCATAGGCTTCTCTCAAATAACTCACTTTCACAGTTCTCACTCTTGACTTGTGTCTCTCCAACAACGTCCAAGCTTCACTTCCATCCGTCAAAGTTGGTATCACATACTGTCATGTAGTAACTTTTTCACTTCCATGCTCACTTCCTTGTTACTTATCACCGCTTTCAAGGAACCAGCAACCTTACTTCGTTGCTGTACCCTTTCAAGCACTTCACCCTCCAAACCTCCATCCTTACTCATCACACTACCCAAGTACTTAAACGTACTCACGTTTTCCAATTCCTCCTCATCCAACCTCACTGTACATTCACTGACTTCGACCCTCTCAAAGACCATCACTTTACTCTTCCCTACATTCACCTTTAGATTCCGTTTCTTACACACTCTCCCAAACTCATCCACCAAGCCTTGCAGCTCCCCTTAGTCTTCACTTAACAACACAGTATCATCTGCAAACAACAGTACAGGGAGTTTCCAAATAATAATAATAATAATAATAATAATAATAATAATAAAAATAAAAATAATAATAATAATAATAATAATAATAACAATAATAATAATAATAATAATAATAACTACTAATAACACTAACAGGCCTCTAATTATAACGATACAGGATAATAATATTCTCCTGTATGTTATTTACGCCTATACTGTTATGATATCGATACAATACCTACTAATACCACACGAGAGGATATGTAGGTGTAATGAACAGTGTAAATCAATAAGGAGAAGGAATTACAAAGTCTTCCACGTCGCTTAAGGAACAAGCCTCAATCTGACAGGTTAAAAAAAAAAAAAAAAAAAAAAAAAAAAAAAGCCTCCCCTCAGCAGAAAATGAACTGAGCGAAAAAAGTGCTAAAAATATCATCCATGAACCAATTAATCAACTACATTAAATAAATTTGATGGCAGCAATACTAACACGAATGATAAACAGTGTCCTTACTGTATTAAGAGACTGAAGAATTTGCACCCACCAAGTATACCCCTTCCCAGTGAAAATAATAGTGTGGTGGTATTAGAAAAAAAAAAGAAAGTATTACGACAAAATACTGAAGAATTCGATGGTTGACAAATTAGCCCCCTGATCCAGGCAATCCCCCCCCTCCCCAACCTCCTTCCCCCTTACCTTTCCCCACTCTGTATGTATGAGGAAAGGCCATTGTATTTCCGATAATTTAGCCCCTCTTCCCCCCGACCTCGTTGCCGGGGTCGTGAGCGGGTAATTTCCCTAGAGTGACCGCGACAAGGAGACAAGAAGAGAAAGGGAGTTGTGTTTCTTGGTGGGCTTCCAGAGACAAGTTTTTATTTATTTTAACAGCGATTTGACGAGCTTTGTTTAGGGCCTTCTTTCAGTGATTTTTTACCCAATAATGATTAATTTGGGGGTTCTTCTTGTTATTTTAATTATTATTATCATTATTTATTATTAACGGTTAGTATTTTAGTATTTTATAGGATTGTGGTTCTGTTTTACGAGTGATTTAGTTTCTTCACAACCAAAGCCGCGACGGGGATAAGAAAACTGAAGAGAAATGGTTGTGTTTCTTGATGTGGTATCCAAGAAAAGCGTTTACTGTGTGGTATCTTTTTTCTTTCCTCAAGAAATTTAGTTTTGGGTTACCTTAATGTCTTCTGCTCTAGTTTTCGAGTGTTTTGTTTCAGGGGCTCTGTTTCCTGAGTGTCTTCGTTAACATGTATTGTTAAGAAGGCTGTCTGTGTAGTGATTTAGTTTGTGTTGTGGGTTTCTATCTTTCCTTTTTGAGTGATTTAATTTTACATTTAGGAACAGCGACTAGAGAAAGAAAAGGACACACAGGGAGGAGGTGTAGTTTGTGATCTGATCCAGTTCATACATAAGTGTTAAGTGAATTGGTTTTCCCGTTTTTTTTTTTTTTTTTTTTTTTTTTTTCTGGCTATTTTTTTTATCTCTATGTTCTCGGCTTTTTAAAAATATTTTTAAGGCTGACTTGGTTTGTGTGTGTGTGTGTGTGTGTGTGTGTGTGTGTGTGTGTGTGTGTGTGAGCGTCATATGAATTTTTTTTTTTTTCTCTCTCTCTCTCTCTCTCTCTCTAATTATTACTTCTGGACTTTTTAATGAATTATTATTTGAACTGTTATTTTTAGTGATATACATTTTTCTGGTTGTTTCGAGCGACACAGGTTTTGGGGGTCTGTTGCGTGAGTGATTTTATTTACATATATCTTTTTATGGTGAGTGATTTACTAAAACAAACATTCGGTGGTTTTGTGCTTGGAACGTCCTAGGCTCGCTTTCTCGTCGGGTAAGGAGACTCCCTAGCACATGCTCATTAGCTATTTAACTCTGTATGTGGATGGTTAATATCCTTTGGTATATAAGGTATGCAGAGTATGGTGATACTGGATGGATTTAGGTAACAGATGAGGACAGTAAAGTGTAACTGACAAAATAAATCGCTTAGGTGAATGTGTCAGGGGCTTCCTCAACCGACGAGAATATCAGCCCAGAGTGACAGACTTGCACAGGTTCGATTCTTAAAATCTAATATACTATAGCAGTAGCCGTGTGTGTGTGTGTGTGTGTGTGTGTGTGTGTGTGTGTGTGTGTGTGTGTGTGTGTTTTGGGCAGCCGAAACTACACATTCAAATTGCACCAAAATTGGTACAAAAATCGCAAAAAAATCGCTGATGAGAAAAAACTTGGTCCCATCACGATTGAAAAACTTTTACCATATTTAATAAGCAATCACATTTTGACCCAAAAACGCTGCTCCCGGAGCCTGGCATAGGATCTCCGTAGAATTTTTTGCCCAGAACTAGACCTAAAATAATCTACAGCAGTAGCCGTGTGTCTGTGTGTGTACTTCGGACTTGCGTTCGGACAACTTGGGTTCCATTCCTAAGGCTGCAAATAACACGATCAATTGGTTAGCTGCAAAAAGTCCAAGTGAAAACGTTACACTAGAACAGCACATAAACGCGAGAGCCCTCCGCAGGAGCAAGTGCGAGATGCCCGAAGGGCTCACAAGCACTTGTATAAAGGAAAGTTTGACATTTATCATAGGGTCACTGGACTGATCCCTTCAATACGATGATGTATTTTTTTTTACCGTGTAATGCAAACGAAGTGAACTGCTCACCTTCCACTACACTTCAGTAGCCTAGCCCCGTGCCCCTACAACTCTAAGAGCGTAAAATGGTACTATATTCTTTTCATATTAACCTGGCCCAAATATTCGTCCTTTTGCACCTTATTTCACGAGGCACAGTGGCAGAAAAAGACAATACTACGGCTCTACATCGCTTCTGAAGCACTCCTTCATGATCAGCATCCTATTCTAATGTTAAACTCTTACTACAGCTCAGCATTGAAGGTGGTGAGTCGGCAATTTTAGGTCAGGTTAGAGAAAAAAAAAAAAAGTATAGTTCTCGGCGTTTTTTTTTTTTTCTTTTTTACATATTGTGCTAAACGATACCGAAAAAAAAAAAAAGGGACCAGCCATATCTACAAAAAAAAAATACAGGGAGGTTCATAAATAGTACTTCCCTTGAAACTCACCTGGCAGTACCTGATGTTTTGGAAGGACGGCTCAGTCTGTCAG